>NC_138509.1:97224014-97689779 GCF_964252035.2 Podarcis erhardii | reverse complement strand
ACCCAAGAGCTGGTGGGAGCTGGTGTTTAGCGTGTTGAGACTAGAACTTGGGCGAGATCTGAGTTCAAATCCCCACTCTGCCAAGAAGCTCTCACTGGGTGACCTTGGGAGCCAGCCAGTCACTCCCTCTCAGCCCGGCCTATCTCACAGGGTTGTTGTGGGGATTAAATGAGAGAAGGGAGAACCTTGTGCGCTGTTGTAAACAAAACCTGCCCCTTTTCCCTTATGGGGTATCCAAGAGCCCATAAAGAGTCCTTATGTGGGTTCCCTATCGGTAGGAGAAAAGAACAGAGGCCAACCAGAGAATATTGAGAAGCAAAGCAGCTAGTAAGCCTGATCTTTATTGAGCTGTTGCAACAGGGTGCTCCCCTCACACGCAGGAAAGGAGGAGGAACCCCAAACAAAGGTGTGCCTGTCCTTATATAGACATTTTAAATTGCTCACCCTGGAGTCCAAGAGTACCCCCAGAAACATCATACATACATCACAGAAAAGGCGGTCTACAGCAGAAATCTGAGTGCGTTGTTTATCTCCTGTCTGGCAGGTTACCTCTTAATGGTCACTTGATTGGATACCCTGGGGAGCCTGGCTAGTCTTTTGTAGTGATAAATAGTTCCTGAGCCAGGTCACAGGCTCACCCTATTCAAACACAGACAGACATACGCTTAAGACAGGATTTGTGAAGGAAAAGACAATGGGGAGGCTTTTCCATTTTCCTTCAACCTTGCAGAGAAAACATTTGGTCAGTTTGGGAATCAAAATTGGTTTCAGGTCAGTCTTCCTGTGCTGATCTATGTACGTGCTTGGTTGGTACATTTATGAACATTTATTATATATCTAAGACTTTAAAATTCTTATCACAGTGCCATCTCGGGCTCCTTGGAGGAAAAGTTGGGATAAAAATGCAAGAAATTAAATAAAGGAATCAATAAAGAAAACCTTTCTACACAAGAGTACATAGTTAAACTATGGGCTTCTCCCCCCAATAGTAGCCTTGATGCCCATCGACTTAGTTGGCATAGAAAGAGGGGTAGACAGATCACAGCTATCAGGGACTACTGGCAATCTGTGAACCATGCTCCACTATCAGATGCCACATGCCTCTGAATGCCAGTCCTGGGAAACACATGGACGGGGGGGGGGGGAGTCTGCTGCTGTGCCCCTGTCCCGCCTGTGGGCTTTTCGCAGGTATTAGGTGCTAGACTAGATGGGCCCCCTTTAGTTTGATCTAACAGCCAGCCTCTTCTAGTGTTTTTACTCCAAGAAAGCTCTGGGCTGATCCCAGAACGCCTCTCCATTAAGCGGAGGTGAGGGCTGTGTGCATTTTGCTTGCGTTGAAATGGGCTCAGTCTGCAGTGAAAACAGCATCAGACCAGGAAAGGACTCCTCTAGGATGCTCTCGAGCCTGGAACTAAATCAAAGGCAATTTTGTGTCTCGTTAATTGGTGGATAATGTATTGGGCAGGAGGGAATCCACAGGAGACATTTTATGCTTGGTGCTTCCTGATTGTGGATCCTACGAGGAAATGTTGGAACGAAAGGCAACCTAACTTACTATGATGTAAAAATGCCCTTCCTCTCTTGCAACCCCCATCACAATTGTATTATTATTATTATTATTATTATTATTATTATTATTATTATTATTGCTTTTTCCCAGACCAGGACTCAAGACTTACACAAATTGAAACAAAATAAAAAAAAATTCCTTCCAGTAGCACCTTAGAGACCAACTAAGCTTGTTACTGGTATGAGCTTTCGTGTGCATGCACACTTCTTCAGATACCAATAACTCATACCAATAACAAACTTAGTTGGTCTCCAAGGAGCTACTGGAAGGAATTTTTTTATTTTGTTTCAACTACGGCAGACCAACACAGCTACCTACCTGTAACTAGAACAAATTGAAACAATGCAGATAAAATGCAGAAAAGCTAAAAACAGATTAACAAAGAATACTTAAAAAGTAATTAAACAATAGGATTAGAGCAGTATAAAAACAATTCTATTAAAATACAGATAATAAAAATAGCACAGCACTGTTAAAAGCCCTGTTCTCTATCTATCTATCTATCTATCTATCTATCTATCTATCTATCTATCTATCTATCTATCTATCTCTATCTCAAAAGGCCTGTTGGAATAGGGACTTCACCTGCTGGCAGAAGGACAAGGAGGGAGCCAGTCTGGTTTCTCAAGGGAGGGGGTCCCAAAGTCTTGGAGGACCAGCCACTGAGAAGGCCCTCTCCTACGTCCCCACCAAGGATGCTTGTGAGGGTGGCAGAACTGAGAGAAGGGTCTCTCCTGCAGATCTCAGACCCAGGCAGGTTCATATAGGAGGATGCAGTTTTCAGATAACCAGGGCCTGAGCTACCGGTATATATTCCTAGGATTTTACCTGTCAAATGCCGGTCTGGAAACACGTGTTTACCAAGGGAGCATGTCAATCCACCTTAAGAAAGGGAGGCAAGTGATTTTTCAAGAGCAGCCAGCTGAACTCCACATCCTGGCTCCCTATCCACCCGCTTGCAGCTGCTGTGTGTGTGTATGTGTGTACACACACGAGGCTAACGCCTGTTTACATATTTCCTCTTTGTGTTGGCACCGAGCGGGCGAAAATGAACAGCTCTGGGGTCTATAATGTGCTGCTTGAAGGAAACCGAAGAGGCCAGGAGGGCTTGGGCAGACAATAGGAGCACAGTGAGATCGGCGTTTACTTTAGTCGTTTGTTGATGTGAATCCTGCTGGGCGGCGATGAGGCATGCAGGGAAGAATTCCGTCCTGTAACATTTCTGTGGTTTTACCAGGGCAGGTATTTGCTGGGCTGTGCAGAGAGAGTGAGGGAGAGAGAGCAGCTGCCTCTTGAGGATGATAGTTTGTGCTCGTCCTCTGAATTTTGGTACCCGAGAGGGGTGCCACACACCTTCTCTCCCACTCGCAACAACTGTGGAGAGCTGCGTAGGCGCACTGTGCCATTGTGCATGGAGAAGCTCAACTAGGCACCTGAGTGTGCATGCGTTGGCTACCCGGATGAAGCATGCGCACAAGGTGAAAACTACTGCAACTTGTAATGCAAGGTTGCAGCATAGCTCCTGCCTGGATTTCTAGTCACAACACACACAACATAACAGGCTGTGTAACTTCTATATCAAACACAATTCACCATATATTATCTCACAATGTGTAATTCCATAGACCAACACATCATGCAAACAGAAATTAAAGTCCAATGCATGGTCAGGAGATAAAGTTCATTCAGTTCCTAAATTGGCATATTGGCAATAACCACAATACGGTATGCTTATCTTATGGTGTTCCACGTGTCGCTGTTTTGAGGATTCTAACGTTCCTTGTATGTAGATATTGGATCAGATGGAAAACTTGAAGGTAGGGCATATGTAGTAGTGTTTGCACGGATTTCTAGTCAGCCAGTCATGCCACTCTGATTTTGATTTAATATTTGTATTCCGCTTTTCCAGCGATACGTGCGGAGCTCAAAGCACCTCGCAACAATCACAATAGCATTAAAAAAGAACGTTGCTATCACTCTCCTATCAAATACAATACCATATTCCACTCCATGGCTCCCAGTCAGCGTCCTGAGTACATTTGGGCTTCGTTTTTGGGAAATTTCTTTCCTGCTTCGTTCTCCACACCCCTCAGTGTTTTTTTAAACATTAGCAAACCCCGGAGTTTATTTAATTTCTTCCGTCAATGAACCCCAGGGCCCATGAGGCTCCCCTGAGCCTGCTGATACCATCCCCTTGAATTGGATGGGTTTTTTTTTCTATGCCAGAATCCACACTTAGATAATTCACCTGCTCTTAATATAGAGGATGTCGCTGCTGCCCTTGACTCAGAATAAAACCTGGCAAGAAGATCAAACCTCTCCATTCTGAAGGAAATCAGCCCTGAGTGCTCACTGGAAGGACAGATCCTGAAGCTGAGGCTCCAAGACTTTGGCCACCTCATGAGAAGAGAAGACTCCCTGGAAAAGACCCTGATGTTGGGAAAGATGGAGGGCACAAGGAGAAGGGGACAAGATGGTGGGACAATGTTCTCGAAGCTACCAGCATGAGTTTGACCAAACTGCGGGACGCAGCAGAAGACAGGAGTGCCTGGCGTGCTCTGGTCCATGATTTCACGAACAGTCGGACACGACTAAACAACTAAACAACAACAACAATTTTTCTAGAAAAAGAGGTGCCGGGACTCACCATGAACACCCCCCTTGTCCTCTTAGAATGGCAAGGGTGCCCACCTGAGAGGTGCTGGAACTGAGTTCCGGCAAGTCCCAGAAGGCAAAAAAGCCCTGGCAACACAACCTCTATCATACTGGTCCAGAGACTTCAAAAGAAGAATTAGTTGGGCCAGCGTCTTTTTGGTCCGTTGGTGATCTTCTTAGGTAGACTTTGCCAAATCCTTGCAGGTTTAATTGACATGCCTATTGCAAGTCAAGCTCCCACAGCTTATTTAACAAGCCTTACAGTCTCCCGCAATTGTGCCATTTAACTGAGAGCGATGGGGAATGGACAGAAGGAAGCGACGTCCTCCCCTTTGCATGTGGAACGCAGATTTTTTGCGCCTGCCAGGAGACCTTGCAGTGAAGCATCATCTTCTGCTACACCACCCTATTCCTTCCTCTTCAGCCAAGCTGGTGAAAATGAAATGCTGTAGAAACACGCATGATTCCTTTGGACGAGACACGCTGCCCTTTTTATCCCCGGGATGTCGATGACTGACGGCCTGGCTCTGCAGCCTTAGTTACTGGAAAAGGTATTAATATGTGGACGCAGAGCCAGTTTGTGCCTGTGCAAAGTGAGGCTTGGGGAGGTCACAGCTTGGTAGGGATTCTGGGCTGAGAATAATGCCCTTGTGGGTGGGGTGGGTGTCTGCGTGTGGCAGAGAGGAGAGCGCAGGAAGGGCCTGGCTGCTGGATCAGACCAGAAGCCCATCTGCATTGGCTCCCAGTCCGTTTCCGAGCACAATTCAAAGTGTTGGTGTTGACCTTTAAAGCCCTAAACGGCCTCGGTCCGGTATACCTGGAGGAGCATCTCCACCCCCATCATTCAGCCCGGACACTGAGGTCCAGCTCCAAGGGCCTTCTGGCAGTTCCTCATTGTGAGAAGTGAGGTTACAGGGAACCAGACAGAGGTCCTTCTCAGTGGTGGCACCCGCCCTGTGGAACGCCCTCCCTTCAGATGTGAAGGAAATAAGCAGCTATCTTATCTTTAAAAGACATCTGAAGGCAGCCCTGTTCAGGGAAGTTTTTAATATTTAACGCTGTACTGTTTTTAACACTTGATTGGGAGCTGCCCAGAGTGGCTGGGGAAACTCAGCCAGATGGGCGGGGTATAAATAATAAATTATTATTATTATTATTATTATTATTATTATTATTATTTAGTCTAGCATCTTATTGCCATAGTATGCGACCTGGTGCCTATGGAAAGCTCAAAAGCAGGATTTGAGCACAACAGTACTTTCACCTCCTATGATTTCCAGCATCTGGTATTCAGAGGTTTATTGCATAATAATAATAGTAGTAGTAATAATGATGATAATAATAATAATAATAATAAATTATTTATACCCCACCCATCTGGCTGGGTTTCCCCAGCCACTCTGGACGGCTTCCAACTGAATATTAAAAACAATAAAGCATCAGACATTATAAACTTCCCTAAACAGGGCTGCCTTCAGTTGTCTTTTAAAAGTAAAATAGTTGTTTATTTCCTTGACATCTGCTGGGAGGGCATTCCACAGGACAGGTGCCACTACCAAGAAGGCCCTCTGCCTGGTTCCCTGTAACCTCACTTCTCGCAGGGAGCGAACCGCCAGAAGGCCCTCAGAGGCAGACCTCAGTGTCTGGGCTGAACGATGGGGGTGGAGACGCTCCTTCAGGTATACTGGACCGAGGCCATTTATCAACAGAAGTCTAGTGTCCAGATCAAGGGAAGGAATAGTGCCACTCTATTCTGCTCTATTCAGACCCCACCTGGAGTCCTGTGTCCAGTTCTGGGCACCACAATTTAAGGAGGATGTTGACAAGCTGGAAGGTGGGCAGAGGAGGGCGACCAAGATGATCAAGGGTCTGGGAAGCAAGCCTGATGAGGAACGGTTGAAGGAGCTGGGTATGTTTAGCCTGAGACTGAGAGGTGATATGATAGCCATCTTCAGATATCAAAAGCCCTGTTGCATGGAAGAAGGAACAAGCTTGTTTTCTCCTGCTCTGGAGGGTGGGACTCGAACTAATGGCTTCAAGTTACAAGAAAGGTGTTGAATAGTGGGTAGACATAGCAGACGACACAGCGATTTCTCCAAAGCAGCTCTTTATTTGTAAGCTGTCACAGAACTGAACAGCAAACAGCTCAGCCAGCCTGCTTTTATAGGCAGCTGGCTGTCAACGTTGTAGCAACAACAACCCAGGGTTTCCTGCCTAAAATAACTGACGTGGACCTGAGTGAAAACTACATACACAATACTCCTGGTGGCCAGGGTGAGAACTTCAATACATAACAAAAGGAAATTCCGACTAAGAATCAGAAAGACCTTTCTGACAGTAAGAGCTGTTTGGCAGACGAACAGTCTCCCTCCGGAGGTTGTGGATTCTCCTTCCTTGGGGGTTTTTAAGCAGAGGCTGGATGGTCATCTGCCAGGGATAATTTAGCAGAGATTCCTGCATTGCAGGGGGTTGGACTAGATGACTCGGTCTAAGACTAAGAGAAAAAGACAAAAGAGACTTTGAAAAAGATTGGGAACCATTCATATTATATTTGCAGAAACAAAGAAAGGCAATACACTTGATGGCAGGATTTAAATAAACATCCACATGATTAGCATCATAAAATGTTTGGAAGACAGTGAAATAAGATGACGTATTTAATTTTATTTTTAAGGTTTGATGTTGTGTTATTAATAACTTTTTCTGCTGAGAGATAGCAAAGCGGGTGAAAATAGAAAGAAACCAGAAACGCAAGTTGGGGGAAGCCTTGGAGGGGAGGGAGGAATATATAGTAAACGTTAAGAATTTGAGATGTATGTAATGAACGAAAATGAAAAATGAATAATTTTTTTTTTAAAAAAAGGACTAAATGACTCGGGGCCCCTTCCTACTCTACAATTCTATGATTGCCTGTGACAGTGGTGAAGGCAGGACTGTCACACTGGGCCAGTGTGGCGTCAGCCGTCAATACCCTTAATCCTCCATGAAGAAGGAAAAAAGGAAAATAACCCCGAGAGTATTCAACGGCCAGCGCAGGTCAAAGGACAGCTTAGTGAGCTTGGAGCAGGGGTAGGCAACCTAAGGCTCGGGGGCCGGAACTGGTCCAATTGCCTTCTCAATCCAGCCTGCGGACGGTCCGGGAATCAGCGTGTTTTTAGATGAGTAGAATGTGTGTTTTTATTTAAAATGCATCTCTGGGTTATTTGTGGGGCATAGGAATTCATTCATATTTTTTCCCCAAAATATAGCCCGGCCTCCCCAGCCACTCTGGGCGGCTTCCATAGAAACCAAAAATACAGTAAAATATCACACGTTAAAAACTTCCCTGAACTGGGCTGCCTTCATATGTCTTCTGAATGTCAGGTAGTTGTTTATCGCTTTGACATCTGCTGGAAGGGCGTTCCACAGGGCGGGCACCACCACCGAGAAGGCCCTCTGCCTGATTCCCTGTAACTTGGCTTCTCGCAATGAGGGAACTGCCAGAAGGCCCTCGGAGCTGGACCTCAGTGTCCGGGCAGAATGATGGGGGTGGAGACGCTCCTTCAGGTATACTGGACCGAGGCCGTTTAGGGCTTTTAAGGTCAGCACCAACACTTTGAATTGTGCTCGGAAACGTATAGTGCTCGCCTGAAGTCTGTCTCTTACTCGACATTGATTTAATCCTGGCGTTTTTTGAATTGAACGCAGATAACAGCAACTCCTGCCGCTGACTAACCCTGTCTCTCTTTTGCTGCCCGCTGCCTCTTTGGATGAGTTTGCACTGACCTCCTAGAGCCACAAAGCCAGAGATAAGCTTTGCCAGCAGCAAAAATGAGTAGACAGAGCCCATCCTGTCTAGGGGTAGCTCCTCATCATCCTGCAAGTTAAATAAACTCCACAAAGAGAAAACACAGGTCGTTATGGCAAAATCTCGTGACGATACCAGCAGCCGTGCGGCTCATCGTCTCTAAAAACCTTTTGAGCCTCTAGCTAAAAAGAGGCATTTGTTTAGTACTGGCTTTCAGAGTGGTTTTTATTTTTTGAGCTATAATAAATTGGGGAGGAAAGATAAATACAAATAGAGAGCTTGTAGATTTGTAGTTTTTTTTTTTTCCTTTTAAAAAAGGTACCCAAAACCAGTCGTTTGACATATAGGGCAACTTCTTGTCTCACGAGAGTCTGGTGGAGCCACTGGGATTATTAAAAACTGCAGTGCTGAGATGTTTATGAGATGGCGGGGCCTGAGTTAAATGCTTTTTTTATTCTCCTCGCTGGCAGGAGAGCTGGAACCTGTGGCCTGAAAGCCACCTTTGGTCTCACAGCCCACAAATTGGGGTGCCGATCTGAGGTTCACCTTTGCCTTAGCCTAGTTTCTTTTTTTGTGGAAGCTTAAACTCTGGTATTAATAGTTCCTGATCCTAAACTGGCATGGAAAAAGTCGTGCTTTCTTGGAACCACAACTTCCTCATTCTAGAGGTTTAGGAGCTGATCTATTTACTCGTTTTATTGCATTTATATCCCAACATTTCCTCCAAGGAGCTCAAAGTGGTGGACATAGCTCTCAGTCTCCTTATTAAATCCCTGTGAGGTACGTTAGGCTGAAAGAAAGTGACCGGCACTCAAAGTCACCCCTTGAGCTTCTTGTCCAAGTGGGGATTCGAACCCTTGTCTCCCAGCTCCTAGTCCGACCATAGTTGTGGAGCGGTGAAGGAAAGGGCACTCTGTTAATGTTCAGGGGCACTTCATTCTTCTCCTCATGCTACACTTCTGAAATAAAAAAATTAAGGTCACACACACACACATATATATATAATGTTCATAAATGTACCAAGCAAACACGTACATAAATATATAAACCAAATGTCTGAAGCAGCACAGGAAGACAGTCCTGAAGCCATTTTGACTCCCAAACTGGCCAAATGATTTCTCTGCAAGGTGAAGGAAAATGGAAAAGCCTCCCCATTGTCTTTTCATTCACAAATCCTGTCTTAAGGGTATGTCTGTGTATGAATAGGGTGAGCCTGTGACCTGGCTCAGGAACTAAGTATTTGTCATCACAAAAGACTGGCCAGGCTCCCCAGAGTATCCAATCAAGTGAGCATTAACAGGTAACCTGCCATACAGGAGATAAACAACGCACTCAGATTTCTGCTGTAGACCGCCTATTCTGTGATGTAGGTATGATGTTTCCAGGGGGTGGTCTTGGGCTGCACCCCTTCTGTGATGTATGTATGATGTATGGAGGGGTGGTCTGGAGCTCCATGGCAGGGAATTTAAAATGTCTATATAAGGGCGGACACACCTTGGTTCTGGGTCCTCCTCCATTCCTGCGTGTGAGGGGAGCACCTTGTTGCAACAGTTCAATAAAGATCAGGCTTGCTAGCTGCTTTGTTTCTCAATATTCTCTGGTTGGCCTCTGATATTTTCTCTGACCGATGGAGAACCTACAAAGGACTCTATAAGGGCTCTTGTGTCCCCCATAAGGGAATAAGGGCAGATTTTCTTTTATTACACTTCCTAGACAAGAAAACAGGTCCTAGGAATGCAGGGAGGTCTTTATCAGAAGCTTTATCCCAGCCCTAACTGGGGATGCCACGGGGACTGGAACCCGAGACCTCCTTGTGTAAAATAGATGCTCCACCAGTGAGCTGAATCCCTTTCCTGAGAGAGACAAAGCACAGAGTCTGGGGTGGTGGTGGAGTTGGACAGGATACCCGCCATGCAAACATCTTTCCCTCATGTGGTCGATTCTAAAAACATCTCCCTCAGCCTCCTCACTTCAGCTAGCTTTGCATTTCACAGCTTGACAATTTGCTTCACAGTCGGCCGCGGTTTCTCTGGCATGTGGCTGCCCTTAGGCCGGGCTGCCAAATGCCGCTGATAATTTATATCGCAACTCCAAAGCCATTTCGGGAGCCTCCTGCAATAAGGAACCTGCATGGATATATGCATTTTCCTTCAAATAATAATAATATTTTTATTAATAATTTCAATATAACAAATTACCATAACATATCATCTTCATCACTCCCCCCACCCAATTTTCCCCCTCAGTTCCTTTCTCTGATTTTTCAGCACATGTTGTTCCCTGCATATTATAAAATTGTAAAGATCCTTAAATTGTCTGTCTATTATATTAACAGTCAATAAATTTGTGTATGTTTATTCAACACCTGCCAAGGAGTCCAGTTCAATTTGTCGTTTTTTTAAGTAGTTGGTAAAAAGTTCCCATTCTTCTTTAAAGTCACAGTTGTCCTTGTCTCGCAGTTTGTATGTCAATTCCGCCAGTTCTGCATAATCCATCAATTTCTCTTGCCACTGTTCTTTTGTCGGGGTTTCCTCATTCTTCCATCCTTGTGCTATTAAGACTCTTGCCGCTGTTGTCGCATACATAAATAAATTCTTTCTTTTCCTTGGCAGGTCTTTTCCTACAATCCCTAACAAAAATGTCTCTGGTTTTTTTACAAATGTTAATTTAAACATTTTATTCGACTCATTATATATCATTTCCCAGAATTTCTCCACATTCCCACCACATATGGCAAAATGTCCCTTCTTTTTCTTTACACTTCCAACATAGATTTGACCCACTTTTATACATTATTGCAATCTGTACTGGAGTTATATACCATCTGTACATCACTTTCATATAGTTTTCTTTCAAAAGGGAACAGTCTGTAATTTTAAATCCGTTCTCCACAGTTTTTCCCAATCTTCAAATTGTATAATTACCATATTTTTCGCTCTATAAGACGCACCAGACCACAAGACGCACCTCATTTTTGGAGGAGGAAAACAAGAAAAAAAATATTCTGAATCTCAGAAGCCTGAACAGCAAGAGGGATCGCTGCGCAGCGAAAGCAGCAATCCCTCTTGCTGTTCTGGCTTCTGGGATAGCTGCGCAGCCTGCATTCGCTCCATAAGACGCACACACATTTCCCCTTACTTTTTAGGAGGGAAAAAGTGAGTCTTATAGAGCAAAAAATACAGTATGTCCTATATCTTGTGCCCATTTGATCATGACCAATTTCACCTCCTCGTCTTTTGTTTCCCATTCCAGTAAAATACTGCATGCACCGTTCAGCAGCTTCACTTTCCCTTTTAGGATATATGCATTTTCCAGTTCATCCCCAAGGCTCGGGCCAGGTGACTTGCTGACTGGGCCACTTTTCCACTGTAGTGGAAAGTCTCTAGGCAAGGCCATCCCAAGACATTTTGACACCTGAGACGAACCACAAAATGGAGCTGCCCCTCCCTGCCCGGGAAGAAGGGGGCAGTGAAGATTTCCATCAGGGAACAAGGGGGGAAATAAAGATCCACAAGGGGGGGGAGACCAGGAACACTGGGGTGGGGAGTGGGGAGGTTGCCAAAGAGGTGGCAGAGGAGCGCACCACTGCCATTGCTGCCATGTGCCACCAATTACATGCAGCTGTGTTTGTGGACTTTAATTTGTGGGCCCTACCCATGTTTCCTAAGGAGGTTTGGGATAAGTATTCTTTGGTGACGAAACCCCAGCAGATTGAGAATTTTGGGGAAATATGCAGCAAAGTAAAGAATGGAAATACAGTGGACGCTCAGGTTGCAAACGTGATCCGTGCAGGATGTGTGATAGGAATTTTGAGGTCTTAGATATATGGTAATGTTCATAAGTGTACCAACCAAGCACCTACATAGATCAGCACAGGAAGACCGACCTGGAACCATTTTGATTCCTAAACTGAGCAAATGTTTTCTCTGCAAGGTCAAAGTGGGAAACCTCCCCATTGTCTCTTTCTTCACAAATCCTGTCTTAAGGGCACATTTAAGATATGAATAAGGTATGAGCCTGTGACCTGGCCCAGGAACTAAGTATTTATCATTACAAAAGACTAGCCAGGCTCCCCAGGAAATCCAATCAAGTAACCTGCCAGACAGGAGATAAACAACGACAGGAGAAAAACAACATTCAAAATTTCTGTTTCAGACCACCTTTTTTGTGATGTAGGTATGATGTTTCTGGGGGTGGTCTTGATCAACAGGGTGGCAATTTCAAAAGTCTTTATAAGGCCTTGCGTACCATTTTTCTGGGTTCCTCCTCTCTCCTGCAGGTGAGGGGAGCACCCTGTTGCAACAGCTCAATAAAGATCAAGCTTACTAGCTGCTTTGCTTCTCACTATTCTCTTGTTGGCCTCTGTTATCTTCTCCTACCAATAGGGAACCTATGTAAGGACTCTCTGTGGGCTCTTGGATACCCCATAAGGGAAAAAGGGCAATTTTTGTTTACAACAGATGCACTTTTGCAACCTGCTTCTGCGCATGCACGACTGCCAAAACCCAGAAGTAACCCATTCCGGTACATCCAGGTTTCGACGGTCTGCAACCCGAAAAAATGCAACCTGTAATCCGAGGTATGACTGTATGCTAGCATAGAAATGACGCTAAATTTAGGAAAGTTAAAAATGGTTTACTTATAAACACTTCAAAGGTCAGGTTCATGTGCTTTACCACATAGCATTCAGAAAACACAGGCAGCAAAACTTAGGTTAGTTCCAAAGTGGTGAAAGGTCCTAAATTATTTGATATAGGAACACAAGAATGGCTTTGTAGAAAAGCCATGCAGTTTAAGCTTGGAGCAACCAGCTCAGACCTCTTTGCACATGGACAGACGGAGGGAAACAATAGACTTTCTTTCCTTCCTCCCAAGGTGAGGAAGAGTGACCTAGCCAAGCCTGGCAGGACAGCTTACTCTATGGCATTAACCCCTTCATGCATTAGTTGGACTTCAGCATTTTGGTTATATGAGGCTGGTTATCCTACCACCAGAATATTTATTGTTGGGGACTAACAATGGGGAAGATAATTTCCCCTTCATTTTCCTGCTTTTAAGTCATTTGGCTGCCATATGAAAGAAAAGCCAGATGCGAACCTTTATCCAAGTCTGCTTCTTCATCTTACTTTAAAGATAACCTTGTGCTGTAATTCTTCTCTGCGCTGCAGCTTGAGGACACAAATGGATCACTGCCATCCAAGGCAGCGGCTTCTTTTTCTAAAAATAATTTTCCCAGAAGTCTTTACAATTTATCACACGCTTCTGTGAGAAAACGTCTTCGTACCACTGCTTCTCTTTAAAGTCTCCGCCAATGTTGGCTACATAAAACAAAGCCTTTGGCTTTGTGACTCTCCAAGAAACCAAAAGGTTAGGCACATTTCTGTGTCTTCAAGAAAAAAGAACCCTGTTTTTGAATAAACAGAAGAGGACAAAGGCTAATGCCCTGTTTGAACAGTCACGCTGTGGCAGAGGTCACAAAGCCCCAAAGCACCATTCAGTCTTTTGTGGCATAGCCAAGGGGAGCCATGACGCTATGTGAAATCAGTATTTTAAAAAATCCTGTATATACGTATGCAGGATGTTGCTGATTCCCCTAAAATGAGGACGTATGAGAAGAGAGCACAGTGCAAAGATAAGAACATAAGAAGAGCCTGCCGAATCAGGTCAGAGGCCCATCTACTCCAGCATCCTGTTTTCACAGTGGCCAAACGCCTGTGGAAATCCCCAAAACACTCTCCCCTCTTGTGATTCCCAGGAACTGGAGGCCCAGAGATTTCCCTGGCCACTGTAATAAACGTAAATCTGCCCTTATTCCCCTATGGGGGACACAAGAGCCCTTATAGAGTCCTTTGTAGGTTCTCCATCGGTCGGAGAAAAGAACAGAGGCCAACCAGAGAATATTGAGAAGCAAAGCAGCTAGTAAGCCTGATCTTTATTGATCTGTTGCAACAGGGTGTTCCCCTCACATGCAGGAAAGGAAGAGGACCCCAAACAAAGGTGTGCACGCCCTTATATAGACATTTTATATTGCCCGTCTTGGAGTCCAAAACCACCCCCAGAAACATCATACATACATCACAGAAGGGGTGTGGCTCAAGACCACCCACCCGATACATCATACCTACATCACAGAAAAGGTGGTCTACAACAAAAATCTGAGTGCGTTGTTTATCTCCTGTCGTTGTTTACCTCCTATCTGGCAGGTTACCTGTTAATGCTTACTTGATTGGATACCCTGGGGAGCCTGGCCAGTCTTTTGTAATGACAAGTACTTAGTGCCTGAGCCAGGTCACAGGCTCACCCTATTCAAACACAGATATACCCTTAAGACAGGATTTGTGAACAAAAAGACAATGGGGAGGCTCCCCCACCTCCAGTTTGGGAGTGAAAATGGTTTCAGAGCGGTCCTCCTGTACTGCTCCAGACATGTGGTCCACACATCTATGTATGCGATTGGTTGGTACATTTATGAACATTTAATATATTTTTTATTTCACTACTTTCCTTTAATCACCCAGTAAAATAGTTTAAATTGGTCCCAGCCAAGCACGGCTTTAAACAGCTTAATCATTGGAACTGGTGAGATACTCATATTTTAAGGCTGTCAAGCCAGGTTTGTTGAAATGCTCTTTTCCTGCGGGTACTGCATTCAAACGCAGTTCATAATGGGCATAAATTAACAATGGCATCACACCTAACAATACTGCATGACAATCAAGTTTATTACCAAAAAAAGATGCAACTAACTAAAATCTATAAAATAATGGAACAAAGGGAAGAATCATAGAATCATGGAACTGTAGGGTTGGAAATTGTTATAAGAATTTTAAGGTCATATATATATATATATAATGTTCATAACTGTATATATAAACCACATGTCTGAAACCCCACGGGAATTAAGTAGTTATAATAACAAAAGAGTGGCCAAAACCCAGATAATGCAATCAGGTACCGGTAACTTGCCAGACAGGAGATAAACAACACACTCAGATTTCTGTTGTAGACCACCTTTTCTGTGATGTATTTATGATGTTTCTGGGGGTGGTCTTGGACTCCAGGGTGGGCAATTTAAAATATCTATACAGTCATACCTCATGTTACGTTTGCTTCAGGTTGTGCGTTTTCAGGTTGCGTCCCGCGGCAACCCGGAAGTACCAGAAAGGGTTACTTCCGGGTTTTGCCGCTCATGCATGCGCAGATGCGCAAAATGACGTCACGTGCATGCGCAGAAGTGGTGAATCGTGACCCACGTGAGCGCAGACGTAGGTTGCGTTCTTTCCAGGTTGCGAATGGGCCTCCGGAACGGATCTCATTTGCAGCCAGAGGTATCACTGTATAAGGGCTTCCACGCATGGCTCTGGGTTCCTCCTCCTGTCCTGCGTGTGAGGGGAGCACCCTGTTGCAACAGATCAATAAAGATCAGGCTTACTAGCTGCTTTGCTTCTCAATATTCTCTGGTTGGCCTCTGTTATTTTCCTCTCCCGATAGAGAACCTACAAAAGGACTCTATATGGGCTCTTGGGTTCCCCATAAGGGAAAAGGAGCAGTTTTTTTTACTTATATCAGAAAGGATCCCTAGTCCAGCCCCCAACAATGTCACACTATGATAGTTCCATCAGAGCAAGCATTTCTCTTCCCTTGCATGCTCTTCTGGGGTTTTTATAGACCCCCTCAGGGCTTCTTGGTGGGGAGGAACATTATGACACATGGGGCAGGAGAGCGGGGAATCCCCATTGTGTTAGTGAAACCTGGGCTGGCTCCATCTAGTGCAACTGTTTATATATTATTATTATTATTTATTATTTATATCCCACCTTTTCCTCCAAGGAGCTCAAGGTGACGTACATGCTTCCGCTCCCCTCATTTAATCCCCAGGAGAACCTAGGGTGGAGGCTGTGTGCCTTTCCAATGGTGTGGGGAGCAAATCCCAGTTCTAGTTCAGTGCTTTGCATACACTGATCCAGCGGGTGCCCTGTGAGTGCCCATTAAGAAGCAAGCGCCACCGAGTTCAGCAAAGCATTTGCTCTCAAGTATTTATTCATTTTATTAATTATTTCATAAAATGTATATTTTTAAAAATGTATACAATTTTTTAAACTGTTAGAATACACAGAGTTAGCAGGGATGACCACTAGAAGAAGAAATCAAAATGATGAAAAATATAAGGACTGGATTTTTTTTTAATGAATATATGAAAATGCATTATAAACAAACAATTAACCTAGCAGGATGGTAAGATTTTCAGTAGGGTAAGAAAAAACTAATGTGTATTATAAGCAGTTGCAATAGATGGTGTGAACCAAGAAACGTGAGGAAAAGAGGAGGCAAAAGGAACCCTGGAAGGAGAGGATGGGAAATCAGAGGAGGAAAGCTTTCTGGTTTTCAGTTTATTTTTCAATATCTTAAAATTGTTCCCCCCCCCCCAATTTCAGAGTTTTCTTCTTTGTGGTCTTTGTATTTTTTCGTTCGTTTCCTAGATATGGAATTGTATTAGAAACGCAAATAAAATAATAATAATAATAATAATAATAATAATAATATTTATATAGCGGTTTACAAAAAGATAAAACATTAAAATCAAGGAAAGCCAACAGCCACACTCTTAAAACACTCTAAAGTTAAAAGTATCTGTGCCCAAGTGAGAAAATGGGCGCCCCTTCACTGCCCCATCTTTCCCAGAACCTTTTGAGAGGGAATTTCCCATCATGCCCTTCTTCCCCAGCATCCTTGGGAAGAGGCAATTTCCCAGCATCCCTCTGGGGCTTCTGCCTTCTCTTCCCTCCTCCCCCTGAGCCAGCCCGTTGCTAGGACGCTTCTTCCCCCCGCCTTCTTCCCGACCTCTGTTTGGCTGACAGGCCCACGTGACGGGAGCGCTCCCTTGCCATTGGTTCCGAGAAGCCGCGTGGCTTTCAACCCGCTGGAAGCCCGAAGGGCGGGGCCGGAGCGGGACTGCCGTTGCTAGGCGACGGGGAGAGGGAGCGCGGCCTACTCCTCTCCGAAGCCTCGGGAAGCGGAGCGGGTAAGCCGGGTCGGGGGGTTCCCCTTACCCCGAAGCCCGAGGGAATTGGGAGCAAGAGCAGGAGAGGGTTTCCCGAAAGAAAGCTGCGTCTTGCGGGCTGCAGACCCCGGTGGCTGTGACGTGGGGGGGGGGAGGGAAAGGCACTCTGCACATGCTCAGAGGGGTGTTGGTTTTCCTCCAGGCACCTTTCCCAACCCCCTTCCTCTCGCCTCCAGACTGACTGCTCCGCGACGGGCAAGAAATTCAACAGGTGAGGTATAGCCTCTTTTTCTGTGGAGCAGAGCTTCACCTGTTGGGTTTCTGCCTGTGCAGAAATGGTGCTGCAGCAGCCAAGCTTGGAAAGAACCTCCTCGGGAAGCTGCAGCCTGGGAGCAGCTTCCACCCCCTGCAATAGGCAACGGTGGTGGGTTTTCAGGCTCCACCCTTGGGCTGCAGATCCCTGCATTGCAGGGGGTTGGACTAGATGACCCTCGGGGTCCCTTCCAACTCTGCAGCTGGTTCTACGAAACCCGGCCACGGAGGAGGGTGCTGACAGGTGGAGGGGAGAGCTTGTGAACCCGAAGCACATTCTGATACTCCAAAAAGTAGCTGGGAGGGTCAGAATGGGTCAGAATGTAATGGCCAGCTCAAGCCGCAATATCAATCCCCTGGCTAGACTTTAGTCAGGGAGAACATGCTCACCCATTGGCACGCATGGTTGGAGGAGGGTCAGCCTGACAATATGAATTGTCAGGAGTATTTTAATAAGGAATGGGGAAATTTATAATCTATCTTAAAAACCATTGTAAAAAGCTAAAATCGTTAGTGGGATTGGAATAACACTTGTAGTTTAATGGTGAGTTATGGACATAATGGAGATGCAAAAGATTTGGATTATTATAAAAGATGCAGGAGGAAAGGACTAACAATAGGACTCACAAAGGGGAGCAGATTCTGTGGAATCTTAATCTATATTGTATGTCAATACGTTATTGTAAAATTTTAATTTGAAAAACTCAAATAAATAGATTTACAAAAATAAAAATAAAGAATTGTCAGGAGCTGCCAGCAGGATGCTGGATTCTGAAACGAGATCATTTTTTATGATTTGGAAAAGCTAATTTTGATTGAAAGCAACGCTTTATTTCTTATGTGCTGTTTTTTATAGCCCTTCACATTGTAATTGCAGGTTGCGCTACTACAAGAGTCGTCCGACATTTATGATGGGAGACGTCCTCGCTTACGAAGCGGAGCTACTTGGAATGGTGAAGGAGGTGTGTTTTTCTCTTCGAAGGGACTGCTTGTTTAACATTTGCTGAACTCGTGCAGGGTGGTCCAGAATTGCTGAGATGATGATGATGATGATGATGATAATTTTATCATTTGTACCCTGCTCACCTGGCTGGGTTGCCAGTCAAAAGCATATTAAAACATCAAACCTTAAAAAGTAAACAGCACAATTTTTGTTTTGTTTTTTTTTAAGAAAAAAAAGGGATTTTAATTTAAATCATCTACAATATTGTCTTATTTATTTTGTAGTACAGTACATTGGTTATTGCTTTCATTTTATGAATCAATGGTCTCATTAGATAGTAAAATTCACATTAAATCAGCACAATTTTTGTTGATGTGAAATCGTCCAACAACGTCTCTTGAAAAGATAATCAAGATACAAATAACAGAAAATACAGAACTGAACCTCAAAAAGTAGATTTAAGGCAGAAAATTGGGTATGTGGGGGGGGGGTGCAGACCACTACTGCAATATATATAAATATGGAATTTTAATCATTCCCAAAATAGGGACATATATGAGGCCTATAACATATAAATGAAGTCTGAAATGCAGTCATCAAATTCAAAGAACCACAGTAATCCTGAAAACCAAAGCTCTTATGACCAGCAATAATACTGAGAACCAGACGCATTTCAACCCGCTAGGGGTCTTCCTTAGTGGTCAATATACAAACCTCAATGCAGTCACTGGAAGTGAATCATTAGACTGGTTTGTATAGACATCATGCTCTGAACTTAACTTATCCATATAATTTTTGTGCACATACAGAAGTCTATGTTTTTCCAGTGCCCAGGCATGTGTATTGCTAGGGCTTTCTCCAGTTTTCTAGTTATCAAAGGTCAGGCATCCAAACAGGTTTCTGTTCTGTTGCCTTAATCTGTTGTTGCTTATGTGTTTTAATGGGAATTGTTGCAGATTTTCTTATAACTTCTTGTGTTTGCAGTATTTGGAGTTTGCAGAATTTGAAGATACAGTGAAAACATTTACAAAGGAATGCAAAATAAAAGGGAAACCATTACCTAAAACTGGAGGTAGTTCAGTGAAGGACTCCAAGGCTCTGATAATTCAGGTAACATTTCTCTTTTTTGTGAAATTAATGTTTCATCTATATGGGAGCCCTATTGCAGTTGAAATCCAAGTTTTTTCCTGCTCAGGTTTGTCTGTGGTAGTCCACACTTCACCACATTGGTGATCCCTTGGTTCAAAATTGCTTTCCCCTGTCCAGGCTGGAAGGGATTCCCATTTGGGATGTCCTCGCTCATCACTTAAAGCCCACTCCTTAGTTCTGCCAAGTAGTGAACTGCCCTTCAGGTGGTTTACAAATTTAATTAATTAATTAATAATAGTAGTAATAGTAATCGTGAGCATGTACTGTAGGGGTGAGGAACATTTTTGTTAGGTGGTTGACAGGTGGGAGGATCCCGCCCACCTGTCAAGGTTGGCCTTTCTGGGTTGGGTGAGGGAGATACCCAGCAAGATGAGCTCAGGGAAGGGGTTGGCACACCTGAACCAAGCAGAATTGAACTCTGTGCCCATCAGGTGGAGAGCAGTGAGGTCAGCTCTGCTTTGCCCAGGGGTTTCTTAAGTGCCTGCACCGCATTGTGCTGCCTGTACTATTTGGATTTGGCACAGAAATGGTGCCCTTGACTTAGGTGCTCTTGATCAGCCTTTACGCTGTTGAGCAGATTGGTCCATGAAGAATCTCGGAAGGGGATTTTCTGGAATTGAACAGTTTCAGTATAAGTGATTTCATCTTTAACATTGCGTAGGAAGTGAGATATTAAATACTTTCTTTTCTTCTCTTTGGAAGGATCTACTAACGTCCTTCACTGATGGAGACCAGGATCCTTTCTTTGAACTGTGGGAAGAAAATATTCCCTCCTCAATCCGAGACAATGAAGCTGTCGCTCAGAAGCTAGAGTTCTATCTTCACATCCATTTTGCCATCTATCTGTTAAAGCACAGTGTAGGAAAACCTGTATGTTTCTTTTTTAAATAAATTTGTCCTTATAGATTTTCACTCTTATCTTTTCTTAAGTGAGTGGAGAAGGCTGTGATTCAGTCAACAGCTGAGATAAATAACCCAACAGCTGAGATAAATAACCCATTGGTTTCACCCCTTTTCCAGTTTCAGCTAGGCTTGTGGCTTTCGCCTAGTTCTCACTAAGATGGTTAGAGTGTCCAAGCTAGGTCTTCTGACTATGTGCTCCTCTATACAAACAATAAAATTAAAAACCCCTCTGTAGAGAAAATTAGATGTCAAGGAGAAGGGTTCTACCTAACCCTGACAGCTTGGCTTTCTTTGTAGAGGGATTTTATATTTTTATATTTTTTTTAGGATCATTCTGTTGGGAGCTCTCACCTGCACTTCATAATGGTTCAGTCCAGATTTAGACTGCATTCAGGAATGAAGAACTCCTAGCCACAGGCTTACGGGCTTACTCCTCCCCTTCTTGTGTGTAGGAGAGAAGGATATTAGAAACTTCTGCTTCTGCCTACCAACAAATCATAGATAGCCATTAATGTCTAGATTTCCCAGACTATGGTTTGATCCTGGTGGGGCATCCTGGTTTGTGGAGAAGTGAGTGCATAGACCTTCGTCTGCATGGTGCCCATTCCTGATCCTCGAAACTATGGGTTTACCATGTGAGTAACAAACAAATCCTGCCAACCTAGCAGTTCGAAAGCACGTTAAAGTGCAAGTAGATAAATAGGTACCACTCCGGCGGGAACGTAAACGGCATTTCCGTGCGCTGCTCTGGTTTGCCAGAAGCGGCTTAGTCATGCTGGCCACATGACCTGGAAGCTGTACGCCGGCTCCCTCGGCCAGTAAAGCGAGATGAGCGCTGCAACCCCAGAGTCAGCCACGACTGGACCTAATGGTCAGGGGTCCCTTTACCTTTACCTAACAAACCTTACGATGCACTCTTAAACACACTAGGGAATAAGCCGCACTGAACACAGTTAGCATGCAAAGGATTTCACCGAGTCCTGTCGCCCGTTATGCAAGTGTAAAGTACTTTTGGGTGAGTTGCATTCCCAGATTCTTGCTCCTTCATGCCCTCCCAGATGGCGAGATGGTTAGGTAACTGTGTCTCCACAGGAGTCACTGTTTGCTCAGCAGTGACCAATGGACAGATAAAGTTTTTACCTACTGTTTAGGATTAGTTTGAAAGGAAGCAATAATACAGTAAAAAAAAATTAGGGCAGTCTGTTTTGGCAATAAAGCACCAAAATATCCCAGTGGCTCTGAAGAGTGAGTTTGGATGGCTCAGTAAGATCACCTGCAGGCTGCCTGCAGTATTTAATAGGTGAGAATTGATGTCTTCTAGAAATAGAGAGTCTTGCTGTGTGATCTTTTGCTTTCTCTTTGTTTGGGTCCCTGCTCAATTTAAACTGCTGGACAGGTGTTATAGCGCTACTGGCTACTCAAAATTGCAGGTATTTAAAGATACTTTGTCAAAAAGCTGGAGAACAAAATACTCACTGCATCTCTACTGCTCCCAGTAGATCTGAAATAATACTAAAAAAATCCCATTGTTGGTTTCTCTGGAAGACTGCTGTGTCGTTTCTGAAACCAGAAAAACGTCAGAGAGTAGAAACTTGATAATAGGCGAAATGCAAGTTGCAGAAGAAAACAGTAGTTGCGTTTAATAATACTTAGGATTTACATAGTCCTTTAGATTTGTTGAAAAGTACTTAAGCATTAAACAACCCAGAATTTTTGATTAACACTGCATTTGTGGTTGAGGGGACTGAGGCTAAGAGAGGGAGACTTACTTAAGTCCACCTAGTGAATTTGTGGTAGATGAGAGAGATTGGCATGGGGGGACTTCCTGATTGGTGGCTATGCAGCCATTGTGCTTTAGTAGTGCAATCTGCTTCCTCCATTTCTGTCATCCTGGTTCCATGCACCCTCCTCAAGACATCGCTTATGGGAAAGGGTGACTCGCATAGAACCCAAGCATCTGGTGTGGTGTTTGAGGATAAAATAAGTTTGGGGGCCTCTACACCAATTGATATATGAAACCAAGATTCCCACCGCAAGTTCCGTCCTGCTGTTTTCCAGGTTGCTGACTTGTGTTTCTTCGTTTTTTTAGAACAAAGCAGCTTTGGATGAAAGGGTTGCACGTTTTAAAACCTATTTGGAGACCAAAGGGGCAGCACTGAGCCAAACTACAGAATTCCTTCCATTCTATGCCCTACCATTTGTTCCCAACCCTATGATCCACCCATCTTTCAAAGAACTTTTCCAGGTATGTATTGAGTGGCTGCTAGTCATGGTGGCTGAATCCTACCCTCAGGATCAGCAGCAATAGGATTTGGATATTTATCTTACTCATTTAACAGAAATGCTATACAGCTTAACTGCAAAAAAGCCCAAAATGCTTTAAGGGTTTTTAAAGAATACAAAATATACAAATTATCAATAAAATCTGCTGCTATGGGTGGATGGGACTGTTGAAGGTTGGTTGCTGCACTTCAGTATAGATAGGTGAAAAAGAAATGTTTAAAAAATGGTCATGACAAATCTTTCAAATTCTTAAAAATGAGATTATAAAAAAGCAAAATTAGTAAAACCAATATTCCAATATATATATATTCTAAGTGAACATTATAGATTAAAATACATGTCACCTTTACATGTTTACATGCTTGCCTAAACAGAAAGGTATTTAGCAGGCAACGAAAGGATTCCAGCGAAGGTGTCTACCAAATGTCAGCAGGCAGGGAGTTCCACAGTGTAGAAGCTGCCACCAGTCCCTGCGAGGAAACATTATGCTGGACTAGGAAGGCCTTTGGTCTAATCTTACATTCCAAATCACAAGGAATGATGAATGATGGCTTCTCTGTCAGGAGTGAGGGATGCAGTATTAATTTTTAGCTCAGCAATGCTTAAAAATTGTAGAATGCCCAAAATTGTTGAAGAACCCCAGATGCCTGACGGATCAAACTATGTTAAAAGAGTTGCCAAACAAGAGAGAAAAACAGCCGGGGTGCAAGCTGTCCATTGCCTTTAAAATCCGCTTGCTGAGTCTACTGCAGAAATGGCCACCTCTTCTTGTCAGTATGTCAGAAGGCTAGCTGTTACAGGATGGGAAGGACTTCTCTCTGGAGGGCATTCAGCATCTGGTGTTGTAGCCAGACAGGCCTCTTCCCACATGCTCAACGGTTGTGTCTCAGGACTCACACTTCCTCTTGTCCCACTGCTTTCCTCCAGGGAAAACAGCTCTTCAGCGCTCAGTCGGAGCAAATAGCAATTTGGGTTTTCTTCAGATGGACATTTGCTCCAGTTTAGCACTAAAGAGTGGATTTTCCCTGGGAAAGGAGTGGGGCAAGGTGAAAACTTCTCTGACCCGTGTTTTCTAGGCTTAGGAACATGGACAAGAACTTAAAAATACTGATCTGAATAGCTGGCTAGATACATATGAGTCCATCTCCTGATTCGAGACTGTTTAGGGTCTGACAGGTTTAAATTAGCACTTTTTGGACTTGCGAACAAATTGGTAACCAGATAAGATTTTTTAATATTGGAGGAATATGTTCAATATGCTTTTTCCCAATTCAAACTCTGATGGGTCTGTTTTGAACCAGTTTCCAAGTATTTTTCAAGGGCAGCCTCACAGAGACCACAGTACCCTATCCAAGTTAGCTGTTACTAAGACCTTTAAAGACTGTGACTCATTAGGACACAATCTGCTTAGATACACAATTGTCAACAAGGTTTTCCTGTGCAAGAGCTCCTGTGCAGCTCTTAACATTTCAACAAAGTTTGCAAAAGAGAATTTCATGGTGGTTTCTGCTCCTACAAAATTGCCCTACTGTAGCTTAAGTGGCCCACCCACATTTGCAATCCTCTTAATAAAACTACCATGGCTTCTTCTACATAAAACTACCCCAAATTGTCTGCTATTCTTTGCATTTCACCAGGAGCCATGCTTTAAGTGACATATTCCTCGCTTTTTGGCTGGCAAAATGCTGGTATGTGTTGTAGAAAATTGCTGTACATATTTGATAAACAGTTCTGATTTGTGTGTTGCTTTTCTAGGATTCTTGGGTGTCTGATCTAAAAATGAGGTTGGAAGAATTCCTGTCTGCGTCTCTAAAAGCCAGCAATACCCCAAGACTTCTGACTCTCTATGTATCCTTTGCAAAATCCTCTAAAGATAATTCACTGCAATTTAATCCCTTTCAGGGGAGCAGTGAAATTAGTGGAGCTGTCAGCCAGTTAATGATACTCTGCAGCCTGTGTATATTTACTTGGGGAAAAGTTCTGCTGGGATCAGCATTATACTACTTTCAAGTAGGCTGCAATCTGGTGTATTTTTAGATGATTAATTAGATATATTTGTATTGATTAATCATTGCATAAGCTTTTCAGAATCTGGGCCTCATCCATACCTTGAATGCTTTATGAAACACCTGAGGGCAACTTACAGAAGGGGTGGGGAAACCTTTTGGCGCAGTGGGTCAGATATTTTATCTTCTTCTGAGGACCAGTGTTGGCAGGTGTGCAGGACCACTTACTGGTCAATCATCTGATGCCATAATGATGTAAGACAGCTGAGATTTGTAAAAGCTTTGCACAGTGCTTCCCAAACACCTAAGCACCAGCTGGTTGTCAGGCTCTTGGGAAGCACTGAGCACAGCATTTGCAAAGCGCCCTGCACATAGCACCTGACATACCTGACAATCAGCTGGCTGCCAAGTGCTTGGGAGGCATTGTGCAAGGTGCTTTGCAGGTACTCGCAGTCGGCAGTGCCTGCAAAACCCCTTTTGGCCAAGCTGAAATATGATGTCTGGTGTAGGGCAGGTGAGCGTGGCTTGACTGAAATGGCCACGCAGTCCAAATCTGGCTCACAGACTGGAGGTTCTCCATCCCTGGTTTAGAGTCAAGCATAGTTCATTTGGAAGGGATTCCATAACCATGGGGCCACCACTGAGAAGGCCTCCTTTTTGTAAAGAAAAAGTTGACCATTCTCTGTCCACCGAAAACCTCTCTGCTATAAATCGTGCCTACTTATCCCTGATCTGCACAAGAGGACTGGCAGGTGGCCTTTCAAAGATACGGTGCTGAGGTGGCTTACGTAGTTCCATCCTCAACGACTGCTTAAACTGGCAGAGCTGAATTAAAAGCCTCTGGGACTGCACTAGTGTATGTCTTCCCTCTCTTTCACCCTCCAAAGAGAAACATGCAGTTAAGGTATATACTTCTGAATGTTTGGCACGTACTTATATGCTTGTTTATAGTGGGTTGCCATGATTTAGAATCAAGTGGCTTTTGCCTGAGACAAGTGTCCCTGCATGAACCTTCTGTTGGCTGCTCAGATCCCAGCCATTGTCTGGTGGAATTTTATGAGACATTTCCCAAGCCTTCAGGCTTGTTTACATACCTAGGAAGAACCAAGGATCCCAATGCATTCCTCATTTTATTATGCAAAGTTTGCTGCATCCTTAAGGAGAGGTTGTCACTCAGCAATGAACCGTATGGAAGGTCCCAATTTGTTTTTTGTTTTAATTTTTTTATTAGGTACTTCAACAAAACATATTAAAACATATCATCCTTAATGTCCCCCCTAATTTTTCCCCTCCCCCTCCCTCCCATAAACAACCTGCCCCCCCCCCGACTTCCCTCAGTTCCAATCTCTGGTTTCTCTATAAATACTATTCTCTGCATGTTACAGAATTGTATAAGTCCTTAATTTATCTAACTAATTATTATCAATAAAAAAAATTGTGAGTGTTTATTCAAAGCCTGCCAAGGAGTCCAATTCAGTTTGTTGCATCTTTAGGTGCTTTGTAAAAGGTTCCCATTCCTCTTCAAAGTCACAGTTATCCTTGCCCCATAGTTTATGTGTCAATTTTGCCAGTTCTGCATAGTCCATCAGTTTCTCTTGCCATAATTCTTTAGTCTGGATTTCCTCAGTCTTCCATCCTTGTGCTATTAAGACTCTCGCTGCTATTGTTGCATACATGAAGATGTTTTTCAGCTTCTTTGGCAGGTCTTTCCCTACAATTCCTAACAAAAATGCTTCAGGTTTTTTAACAAATGTTAGATGGAACATTTTCTTCAATTCATTGTATATAATTTCCCAAAAATTCTTAATTTCATTACAATCCCACCACATATGGTAAAATGTCCCCTCCTTTTTCTTACACTTCCAACATAAATTTGAACTGGTTTTCATTTTTCCTAACTGCACTGGTGTCATATACCATCTATACATCATTTTCATATAATTTTCTTTCAACAAAGAACAATCTGTAAATTTTAAATCAATTTTCCATAACCTTTCCCAATCATAATGTTATGACCTATATCTTGTGCCCATTTGATCATGACTGATTTTACCTCTTCATCTTTTGTCTCCCTTTCTAGCAGTATGCTGTATGCGGCCTTCAATAGTTTCACTTTCCCTTCGATCACTTCTGTTTGAAACCTAGATCTTGTATAGCTGAACCCGGAAGGTCCCAATTTGAATCCCCATCGGAAGAAGGTCTCTAGTGGCAGGGCTGACTGAGATCAGGGAGAACAGCTGCCAGTCAGAGCAGAGTCTGCCAGGCTAGGTGAACCAGTCAGTGGCCTGGCACAGAGTAAGGCTCCTTGCATTTGTCTGAGTTGTTATTTCTCACACTTAAAAGCAAATTTCTAGCATGTCTTCCATCTGTGTCATACCTCAGTTGCAAGAGCTTGTACCCTTCATGCTTCGTTCTCTGATTTGTCTTAATTTCATTTCATTCATGGGGGCCCATTAGCCAATACTGTCAGGTGGAGATATCATAGATGACGCTTTGCAGTCCCTGGCATCTGTCATTACAAGGACCCAGGGGTAGGTGGTGAGAAGGCCTTCCTCTTCCTGGAACTCTGGTGACTTGCCTTCACCAACCTGGTGCCCTCCAGATGTTTTGGACTACATATCTTGTCAACCCTGGCCAGCATGACCATTGCTGACCAGACTAAAACATCTGGAGAGCAGCAGGTTGGCAAAGTTTGACTTCATGCAAAGGTCCATTAAACTTGCTTGGGTCGACAACATCCACCTCTTATTCCCTGCAAGTTTTCCAGAAGCAGACATCAGACGCTTACAAAAGAATAAGAACGACAAGAGAGTCTGGGGAGACAGATAATTTGAAACTGAGTTGAGCTATAGTCATGTGTGAAGGAGCTGGCGTGGACCAGCATTCTCGCAGGGCTTTGAACTAACCATAGTCTTGCTGAGTCTTGGTTCTCCATCTGTAGGATTTACAGGAGTTTTTTGTCCTTAAAAAGTGCTACGAGATCAACGAGGCACCAGTCCATTTTCTCTCACTGTTCACTGAGCGCTTCTTTTCCTTAGCTCTCATTCTCTCCCACGGCAGAAGGAGAACGCACAGTGCAGCCAAGGTAAATAAGCAGGCTTTCTGGAGATGACATGTATATTCTCTTTTGGAATCAGAATGCCTGTCATATGGCATTAAAATGGTGATTATATTTAGGCTCTGAGCATTTTTACACATGAGGCTAAAATGTTTGGGCGGCATCCAGTTAAAGTGTTCCATCAGCACAAGAATGTACACTTGTGCAATGGACCCCCTCCCCCATTTGCACACCCTGCACCTTGCCCAGATCTGCTCCAGACAGCAGAGCCCTGCCTGCCTGCCAGCCTGCCGGACCCTACCGCCCAGCAAATAATGCATTCCCTCCTATTGAGCTTCCAAATAGAGCACTTAAAAAACATTGCAACTGGGAATTGGTGCGTGAGTTTGCTTTTCCTCCTCCCTCCCAATCCATTTTTCTTTTGTGTTGTACCTTTTACATTAATAAGCCTCAGAACAAAATTCGGCTGATGAGCAAAATAAAAATACTACAGTGGTGCCCCGCAAGACGAATGCCTCGCAAGACGGAAAACCCGCTAGACGAAAGGGTTTTCCGTTTTCGAGGCGCTTCGCAAAACAAATTTCCCTATGGGCTTGCTTCGCAAGATGAAAATGTCTTGCGAGTTCCTGCACTTTCCCCCCCTTTTCTAAGCCGCTAAGCCGCTTATCAGCTGATTTGATAAGCCGCTAAAAGCCGCTAAGCTGCTAATAGCGCTAATCCGCTAAGCTGTCAATGGGCTTGCTTCGCAAGACGAAAAAACCACTAGATGAAGAGACTCGCAGAATGGATTAATTTCGTCTTGCGAGGCACCACTGTATAAATAAGCAGTCAAACACAACACTGGACTAAATGGTGGACTCCTAATCTAATGCAGCAGGGAAATCCTTCCATTAATATGTACAGTGATACCTCGGGTTAAGTACTTAATTCGTTCCGGAGGTCCGTTCTCAACCTGAAACTGTTTTTAACCTGAAGCACCACTTTAGTTAATAGGGCCTCCCACTGTTGCTGCGCCGCAGAGCACGATTTCTGTTCTCATCCTGAAGCAAAGTTCTTAACCCGAGGTACTATTTCTGGGTTAGCGGAGTCTGTAACCTGAAGCGTATGTAACCCAAGGTACCACTGTATTAATGTCTGGAGCTGCCCCAACTATGCCTTTAAACATGTTCAGAAGCACATTTAATTACTGATGTGTATATGTAATTTTTAATTCTCTGATAACTACTATATAGTGTGACTCTTTCCACGGAAAATGTCCCTTCCCATCCAATCCACTGTTAAAATCACATTTTAGTTTTTGTCAATAGTTATAAAAGCCCGAGACACAAAAGAAATCTGGTTTAGAAAGCAGTAGGTTCTTCTGAGCTTTGCCAAGACTACGGGAGCCTGGAAAAATCAAGTTTCTCGGTTGTGTAGGACAAAATACCTGGTAGGCAATTGATGGCTGCGGTTGCATGGTTCATTTTGTTGTCGGAACAAAATCAAAATGAAATGCTTTTCAACTGGGGGGAAAATTTGACTGAAATGTCCTTGGAAATCCTCTTAATTTTTCTGGTCTGCTGAAGTTGATGACACTAAAACAGCAGAGCTGGGAGTGGAAAGCTGTTTTTGACCTTACTTTAGAGTTTCTTCAATAGATTTGGAGCTTTAGGAGCTCTCCAGTGCTGTCTCTTATCATTGTCAACAGAAGCAAGATTGAAAACCAGCCTAGTACTGTAATGATTTCATTCTTGCTTGCCTCTTTTTGCAGCAACTTGAACAGCTGAGAAAGTTTCAGGTTCAGTAATGGTGGGGAAGGCGGAGGTTGAGATTCAGACTGGTCACAGTGGTTTTGTGAGTGGCCAGTGAGCTATCTCTAAGGAAGGGGCTCTGTACATTTTCTGGGAAGAAATGCAGGTGTGATGTAGTGGTCCGACTTTGGGGGGAAATGTTTAAGGCACTTCTTGTATATTCTTGAAATTAAAAGCTCAATTGGTGCCATATATAAGTCATGCTTTTGAATTCTGGTGCTGGAGGAGACTCTTGAGAGTCCCATGGACTGCAAGAAGATCCAACCTCTCCATTCTGAAGGAAATCAGCCCTGAGTGCTCACTGGAAGGACAGATCCTGAAGCTGAGGCTCCAAGACTTTGACCACCTCATGAGAAGAGAAGACTCCCTGGAAAAGACTCTGATGTTGGGAAAGATGGAGGGCACAAGGAGAAGGGGACGACAGGGGACGAGATGGCTGGACAGTGTTCTCGAAGCTACAAACATGAGTCTGACCAAACTGCGGGAGGCAGTGGAAGACAGGAGTGCCTGGCGTGCTCTGGTCCGGGGGTCACAAAGTGTCGGACACGACTAAACAACTAAACAACAACAAATAAGTGAAATGCAGCTCAAGACCTTCCTCAGGGACCACCTCTCCCCATATAAACCAATGCAGACCCTGCAGTCATCCTCTGGGACCCTTGTTTGTGTGCGACCTCCGCAAGTGGTCTGGAGGGTGGCGACATGAGAACGGGCCTTTTCAGTGTTGGCTCCCTGTTTGTGGAATGCTCTCCCCTGAGAGGCTTGCCAGGTGCCATCATTAAATCTCTTAAGGCACCAGTCAAAAACTTTTCTTTGCAACCAGGCCCTTCGATGCTTAACTATCTGGGGCCTTTTAGAAGTGGGTGGGATGTTGTTAATGTGTTTCCATTCCCCTACTTGGTTTTCATGTATCTTTGTTTTTTGAGTTGGTTGTAAGTCACTTTGAGTTTCTTTCGGCAAGATAAAATAACTTAACAAATTTAGTAAAAGTAGAAGAAAAGAACAAGCATCCCAGAGGGTAGGGATGCTCATCAATGGTTCCTCTTCATCCTGGAGAAGAGTGACTAGTGGGGTGCCACAGGGTTCTGTCTTGGGCCCGGTCTTATTCAACATCTTTATCAACGACTTGGATGATGGACTCAAGGGCATCCTGATCAAATTTGCAGATGACACCAAACTGGGAGGGGTGGCTAACACCCCAGAGGACAGGATCACACTTCAAAACGACCTTGACAGATTAGAGAACTGGGCCAAAACAAACAAGATGAATTTTAACAGGGAGAAATGTAAAGTATTGCACTTGGGCAAAAAAAATGAGAGGCACAAATACAAGATGGGTGACACCTGGCTTGAGAGCAGTACATGTGAAAAGGATCTAGGAGTCTTGGTTGACCACAAACTTGACATGAGCCAACAGTGTGACGCGGCAGCTAAAAAAGCCAATGCAATTCTGGGCTGCATCAATAGGAGTATAGCATCTAGATCAAGGGAAGTAATAGTGCCACTGTATTCTGCTCTGGTCAGACCTCACCTGGAGTACTGTGTCCAGTTCTGGGCACCACAGTTCAAGAAGGACACTGACAAGCTGGAACGTGTCCAGAGGAGGGCAACCCAAATGGTCAGAGGCCTGGAAACGATGCCTTATGAGGAATGGCTAAGGGAGCTGGGCATGTTTAGCCTGGAGAAGAGCAGGTTAAGGGGTGATATGATAGCCATGTTCAAATATATAAAAGGATGTCACATAGAGGAGGGAGAAAGGTTGTTTTCTGCTGCTCCAGAGAAGCGGACACGGAGCAATGGCTCCAAACTACAAGAAAGAAGATTCCACCTAAACATTAGGAAGAACTTCCTGACAGTAAGAGCTGTTTGACAGTGGAATTTGCTGCCAAGGAGTGTGGTGGAGTCTCCTTCTTTGGAGGTCTTTAAGCAGAGGCTTGACAACTATATGTCAGGAGTGCTCTGATGGTGTTTCCTGCTTGGCAGGGGGTTGGACTCGATGGCCCTTGTGGTCTCTTCCAACTCTATGATTCTATGATTCTATGTGAGTGGATTTGTGATGGTGCAGCTGCCAGACATCTGTGCTGTGCTGTACAATGCTGACTTCTGCTCTCAAATAGCAGAACCCGTGGAGAAGATTGTCCATTTGGTAAGGAACAGCGAGTGCTTCCATCAGTCAAGTTGCGTATGTCAGTATGGACGCTAAAGCAGGTTGCAATTCTTCTCTCCCTTTTGCCCCCCCATAGAGGTTAGAACTGCTGGGTGTTTGTTGGAAGAGGCAAACACACGTCACTTTTTGGTACTGGGATGGTGATTTCTGATAATATATACGGCTTCAAATGCACCTTCTAAAAGCTATATCCTAGCAAAGGAATTTTCAAGTATTTCCTCATGAAGTGATTCCATCTGGGAAATGAAAACACCGGTTCTGTTTTAATGCTTTGTTGTAAAGTTGATTTCTGTGATTTTCTTTTTCATTTGAATGTTCCCCAGTAAATACTCAGCTCTGTTTACAAGTGCCACCTTAACTATCCTGAGCAATAGTTGCTGAGACAGAATGTTCTAGCAAGACTGTTAAATTGTCTAGTTTTAGAGGCAAATCTTCTCTGTCCGCTCTCCCATGTTTTGTTTCAGTGTTAGGGTAGTGATGTAATCTAGAGGTGACAGGACATTCTCCCTCTCCTGGTCTATGTCTTATGACGGTGAGGATATTGTCTGACAATTATACTTGGTGCTGCAAAACTGAGTAAGGGCTCCCTCCTGCTCTTTTGTCACCACGTTGGATTGTTAGCCAAAGTAGGCGACAACAACATATTCCGTGTGTCCATGTAAATGTTATATATAGTTTGTTCCCTATGCATTTGGAATCTTCTTCAGATACTGTGACCAAATTTTGCATGATGGTTGATGAGATCATGGAGCAAGTCTCTGGCTGTGCTTGGCTACAAATAGGCACCATTTTGGATCAAGATGATGATGAGAATAATAATAATAAATTTTATTTATACCCTGCCCTTCCCGGCCAGAGTCGGGCTCAGGGCGGCTAACACCAGTAAAATTACAGTAAAAACATAATAGGGGAAAAAACCAATTTAAAATACAGGTTAAAATGCAATTTAAAATGCAGAGATGGCACACTGAACCATTCAAAACAGCACTTATTTTAATCACAGATTTCAAAACTGCACTTTTTTGTTACTTAGAATTCCTGAGCAACACCACGTGGAAGGCATTGTGCGTGTGTGTTTTGCATTAGCTGGAGTGCTATGAAGGAAACAGGACTGTGTCATTCCTCAGTATGTCAGTGCAGATGATAAGGGGGAGAGGCTCATAATTTCCCTTTATTCCACAGAAATGCTGCAGCAGCTACATCAGCAGCTGGTGGAGTCTGAACGCAAAACCATGACCTACCTCAAGCGGTTCAACAAAATCCAAGCTGACTACCACAACCTCATTGGGGTGACAGCTGAGCTGGTGGATTCTCTTGAGGCCACAGTCAGTGGCAAAATGGTAAGGGGGAGCTTGAGAGCATCCACATTTGGCGGTTGGGATAAACCGCATTTGCATATTGCCAAATACTTCTTATTCAGATCGGTCCGATGAAGGAGGCTCTTGCGTGTGAAGTGCCATGCCTACATAAATTGGAATTAATGCAATTGAGGCCTTAACTGGCAGTGAATGACCAAGAAAGAGACCATGGAGGTTGCAGTGAATAGCTAGATGAGGATGTCATTCCAGTGAGTGGCAGCTGTGAAAAAGACAAATTCCACTTTAGGGATTTAGGAATGAGATTGAAAATCAAACTCCCAGTATTGTGATGACAAATCTGTGCTCTTACTGCACTTCGAATGCTGCGTATGGGTTTGCTCAAAAATGTTCAGAAAAAGGCAGCCAGAATGTTCACGGGGCAGGAAAAACTTCCCTACGAAGAAAGGTTTTGTAGTTTTAACGATACACTGTAAGATGCAGTGGTTCCTTTTTGCCTGTCCTGAATCTCCCTCCACTCAGTTTCAGTGGCTAATAATAATAATAACAACAATTTATTATTTATACCCCTCCCATCTGGCTGAGTTTCCCCAGCCACTCTGGGCGGCTCCCAATCGAGTGTTAAAAACAATACAGCATTAAATATTAAAAACTTCCCTAAACAGGATAACCGCAAGCTCTAGAGAAAGGGAGAAAATCTTCTCCCTATACACTTTCTCCACACCCTAACTAATTTTAGTTCCTCTCAATTTCTCTTTTTCTAGGCTAAAAAGCCTCGTCTCGAGGGGCTCCAAGAAAAGTGAAAACCCATTCTTTGCGAATCTGTTTACGGTTTTGTTCTAGTTCTGCCAGGTGGTGGCGCTGTTTAGCTGAGCGTTGCATTCAAAGGAGTTTTGGAAATGAGCTGTGAGCTCGTCCCACTTTGCATTTTATGATCTTGGATTTCATACACATATTTCATACAATGATGCAATCACAATGGCAGAAAAGGCTAAATGAAGACCAGCCCTTCTCCCCACTTCCCCCACATCCCAAGGTGAGGAAGGCACAGAATTTTATCTCTTGATGCAGGGTGGTATATATAAATCTAATAATAAATAGAATCTGCATCACACAGAATCCCACTGACAAGAGAACAGGAGCCAACAGGAATATGCTCCACCAGCACAGCTGGCTCCCAATGACTCAAGCAAGCATATAACCCCCCACTTGCGAGGACAAGAGCTGCCTCGTCACTTCCAAAATCCCAAGGGCTTACTAAGACAGTCAAGTGAGGGAGAAAAATATTTTCTGGTCCCAGGTATTATCACTGTTCAATGAGCATAAAGAAAAAACTCATCCATTGACGTGAACCTTCCTAAACAAACAAAAATGTACAGTACAGTGGTGCCCCGCAAGAGGAATGCCTCGCAAGACGAAAAAATCGCTAGACGAAAGAGTGTTCCGTTTTCTGAGTCGTTCCGCAAGACGAATTTCCCTATGGGCTTGCTTTGCAAGACGAAACGTCTTGCGAGTTCTTGCGAGTTTTTTTCCTTTTTTTTTAAGCCGCTAAGCCGCTAATAGCCGCTAAGCCGCTAATAGCCGCTAAGCCGCTAATAGCCGTGCTTCACAAGACGAAAAAACCGCAAGACGAAGAGACTCGTGGAACGGATTAATTTCGTCTTGCGAGGCACCACTGTATTAGAGTCCAGAGTGATTATGGGTTAGATCCAGACTTAGTTAGGTCACACTGCAAACCTTGCCCCATTGATTCCAGTGGGACCCGAGTACAACTTAGGATTTGAGTCTTACGTTAAAACTCATTCAAGCTTTACATGGTCTTTACAGTAATACCTCTGTGAACGTCCGCCTTGTCTAGCGTCCATTCTGGCGAACGTCCGCGGCAAACCCGGAAGTACCGGAACAGGTTACTTCCAGGTTTTCCACATGCGCAGAAGCGCAAACCGCTCCATGTGCAGATGTGTCGCTTTGTCCTGTGTCCTTTTTGGCTAGCGGCCGGGGCTCCAGAACGGATCCTGGTTGCAAAACAAGGTATGACTGTATAGCTATTGACTTTTTCCAGCCCACCTATGTGAGCAATCAGCCAAATGAAATTGGAGGCAGTTGTGACCAGACAGCTTAATGCAGGGGTGAGAAACCTTGGCCCACACAGGCCTGATTTGGCCTGCCAGACTATTTTGTCTGAGCTACACCCCCCTGCCCCACGCATGACATAGATGGTGTCTGGTGTGGGGGCAGTCAAGGTGGGGCTTGCACAAAAGGGGCTTTGCAGGTTTTGCCATACTTTTACTGACATGACTCAAGCATTCCTAGCCTCTCCTCCCCCGTTTTTTGACCCTCACACCTATAAGAGCAGGGTGGCATTTGGTCCGTTTTGGCACCTCCTTGTGCAAATAAGTAGCCGAGGTCAAAAGAAAATGTAATTTCCCACTGACTTGATGTGTTACCTTTTTTGGTAGATCACCCCAGAAGATCTGCAGAGCGTTTGTGTTCGTTTATTTAGCAACCAGATGAGGCAGAGCGTAGCGCATAGCATAGACTTCACAAGGCCTGGAACTGTGAGTATAACCTTTGGCGCTTGTCTTTGTTAAAAGATAAAACCACGACTCCGTGGCCATATAATGATGTACCACCTAACCAGTACACTTCCCCAGCAGTGCATAAGTCTGTGACGGTTTTGTCATGCGCTGATGGCCTTGAGGAAGGCCATTTCTGCCAGTTCTCCAAAAGCAGAATGTGGTGTGCTGGCAGCACTTTTACATGTGCGGAGCACTCTCTAAAGCAACAGTTCCCAAAGACTGTCAGTGGCCCATGAGCGTCACTCAAGTCGTCTGCAGTGGCAGCTCTTCAAAGTGATGTAGCTACATGGAGGTGTGTAGAGAATGTGGTGTGTAGAGGCTCAGGTGTGTAGAGAATGGTGGGCACAGTGGCCCCTCTGTTGATCTTAGAACCTTGGTGGGTAGGGCAGGCCAGTTGTAATGGGAGGGTGCTCTGCCTTCCCCAGAGGAACAAAGCCATGGCTGGTGTCATAGGAGAATGCCGCAATCACATAGACCAGTAAACACATAGTTCAAAGAGGGAGTTAACTCTTTATGAGCAAAAACATGACCTTCACAGACTTGGTTGAGTGCCAGGCCGAATGAGCAGAGCAGCTCATTCCTGGTGGTCTTTCTCCATGAAAATTGGTTGCTGGGACTAAAAGTCCCTGCCTCCTCACCAGAGCTTTTTCCAAGCAGTCAGAGATTGCACCTGCGTGCAGTCAACCGCTGCTCTGCCCTTTTTATGCGTCTTCTGGTTCTGGGAGACCAGGCAGGAGGGGAGTTTGTCGCAGCAGCAGGCGGAGACACTGACGACTCTTCACCATACTGACTCATCTCTGCCTCTTGGCCTCTGCTGCTTCAGCTTCCGCCTCTGATTCTGGACTCCTCTCTGCCACAGACTCTCCCAGCTCACTGAGCCCTGTTACCTCTTCAGCTTCCGACACCTCTTCTTCTCAGACTTCTCCCTCTGACCACTCATTGTTGTCCTACCACCACACCTTGGACTCTGAGCCTTTTCTTTGGTGGTTTCCCAGCTGGTTCCTCCACCATACTTGTGTATTCAACCAGTTTATGACATCTGGGGAAGTTCCTGAGTGGGGGGGAAATAGGAGAGGAGTGGAAAAGTCAGAGGGAAGGAGCCAAGCTAATGCATGAGCAAGAGAGTGACTCCAAGTGGGAGTTCTCCATTAATAAACAAAAAGGATAGCAGCCTGTTCCTAAAAATATTCATATTGATTTTTAATGGTATATTATTGTATTAAAAAAGAATTCCTAATTTTTTTGAAGAAAGATATTTAATATTTAGCACAGCGCTTTGCAGTGGCTAAACAACAGGCAGAGAAATCATTAAGTGGTCTGCCAAGACCCTTGGCAATTTTCAAGTTGTCCAGGCACAAGAAGTTTGAGAGCCACTGTAAAGCTTTTAATTTGCTTGCTTATAAAACATGAATGGGAGGTAGGGCACTATTTGTTCTCATTTTTACAGACAGGAAACTGAAGTTGCAAGGGAGTGCTTTAGCAAGGCCATCTGTTGAGTGAGTTTGTGACTCTTTGAACCAGGTCTCCCAAATCCAGCCGGCCCTATCTGGTGGAAATACGGACTGGGTTCTGTGTGCAGTTTGTGATTCTCAGCAAGTGCAGAAAACCTGGAGACTGTAATAATGGGATCAGATTTAAACTTGTCAAGAATCTTGGTTCTAATCCCTTGACCCTGCCTTCCTCCCCCAACTGCCACCCAGTTTTCTTTCTGTCCTTTTCCTCAAAGCTCATGGAGCATGCTGCTTACTCCTGCTGTTCCATTTTTATCTCCTCCAACTCTGTTTTGACCCTTTACAATCTGGCTTCCGCCCCTTGCACTCCACAGAAACTGCTCTCACAGAAGCCACTAGCGACCTTCTCACTGCTAAACCTATGGGCCTGTCCTTAGTCCTCCTTGTCAGGGACCTTTCTGCTGCCTCCGATACAGTTGATCTCTCTCTCCCCTACTTGATTCCCTTTATGCCTCGTGATTCCATCATCAGCCGATTCTCTTCCAACCTGCCTGAATAATTGCTCTTTCAAGGTCTCTGTAGGGGGACAACTCCTGCCTGGAAACCAATGTCCCCACTGTGGAAGGACGTGCGGACCCAGAATTGGCCTCCACAGTCACTTACGGACTCATTGTTAAATCCATGTTTTTGGAAGACAATCTTACTTGGCTATGAGGGATCGCCAAAGAGGAAAGAAGAGGAAGAGGGGGACACTCTCTTCCTTTGCTTTCCCTCTCTCCATTGGGCTCTGTGGGTGGCCCTCTCCTATCCTCTGAATATCAGGGGAGGGAAACCTTTGGCCTTTCAGAGATTCACAGCTCCCATCAGCTCCAGCCAGGACTACCAGTGATCAGGAATGAAGGGAGTTGGAGCCCACATAATTTGGAGAGCCACAACACTCACTCACTCCCTCTCTCTCTCTCCCTCTCTCCCTCCCTCCCTCCCCCCCCCCACTCTATATAGACTTTGTCCCTGGATAGCCTCGTATTTTCCAGGGGTTTCCAGTACCACTTAAACACTGATTGCACCCAGCTGCATCTCACATCTTCTGTCTTCTGTCCAATGCTTTCTCCAGCTGCCGCTCAGATGCTTCTGCTGGGATGCTTCACCATCCTTTTGGGTGCCACATGTCAGCGGGAGCTGGGGCCAGAGGGCAAAGCAGTCTGAAGTGAGCTGCTTCAGAGCAGCATCCTAAGAGGATGAGGAGATCAGCCGCTGCCCAAAGTGGCAAGACAAGCAACGGGTTGGTTGGGGGTTGCACTTTCTGCAGCCTCACAGCTGCTGCTGCAGCTGCCACCGCCACTGCCATAATCATGATGATGATGATGATGATGATGATAATATGCTGCCCTCCTGACTGGGTTGTCCCAAACTCTCTGGGCAGCTTCCAGCATAATAAAAGAATAATAATAAATAATAATAAATTTTATTTATACCCCGCCCTCCCCAGCCAAGACCGGGCTCAGGGCAGCTAACACCAGATATAAAACAATTGATTAAGATACAACTTAAAAGCAAGATTAAAATACAACATTAAAATGCAGCCTCATTTCAATAGAAGCTCAAATCAGAAACTTTTTGCGGATCAAAACGTCAACTCTTCACCAAGGCCAACTATTCAGACTGGTCCTACGTGGGCCAGAAAAAAGCCAGGGAAGTCCCCAAATAGGAGTTCCATCACAGAAGGGAAAAGGAAAGAGGGGAAGGGGATCAAGTTGATTCCAAGCTAAAGGTGGAACAACTCTGTCTTACAGGCCCTGTGGAAAGAAATCAGATCCTGAAGGGCCCTGGTCTCATGAGACAGAGCGTTCCACCAGGCCGGGGCCAGTATTGAAAAGGCCTGGCTCTGGTTGAGGCTAATCTGACTTCCTTAGGGCCTGGGACCTCTAGGGTGTTGCTGTTTATGGACCTTAAGGTCCTCCATGGGGCATACCGGGAGAGGCGGTCCCGTAGGTACAGCAAAAACACCAAACATTAGAAACTTCCTTATACAGGGCTCTTTTCAGATGTCTTCAGAAAGTTGTGTAGTTCTTTATCTCTTTGGCATCTGACAGGAGGGCGTTCCACAGGACGGGCCCCCTGACGCATAAATATAGGTTTTATTATTATTAAGAATATTATTTTACACCCCCTCGGCTTGGTGCCATGGGGGGGGGGACTGCTTGCACCGCCCTAAATCCGGCGCTGTGGAGGGGGAGTCCTGATCCTGAGGGGCAAAGAGAGAAGCCACATTCAGCCCTGCATCTTAGTCCCGTGTCCCCCCCCCGGCTGCTGCTGCTATAGAGGGTGCGGCACCCAATGAAAGCAAAGACAGCCAGTGATGTAAAGACGCTTGTACTGGATGAGTCTTTGGCATTCCTAAGTTCAGAGGCAGTGAAGTGAATGAGATTGTTGGGGCTTGGGAGGTGTGACACTCATACTGTCATATGTTGCTTTTGCATTTAAAGGTGCCAGCAGGTGAAACTTGTGTTGATCTCATATTATTGTATAAACCTCTTAATCTTTTGTTCAAAGGAGCTGGGCGCATTCTTGCGTTGTTTATTTTTTTGTACCTTCTGTTTACTGCAAATGGTTAGAATTCCAATTGTGTGGTAGCCATCCACTTGGCAAACAGTAAGTTTGTCTTTGCTTTGCAATTTAATGAGGAAACTCCCGTATTTTTACTTTTCACAGAGACATTTTTATAAGACATTTTAATAAGCAGATGGAAATCACCACCTAATATTTTAGAAACTTTCAGTCTCTCCCCCTCCTTACCCCAAATGCAAAGTTCTGAGTTTTTATGATACAGGAGAGTGTAAATTTTCAAGTTACACAGAACTCTTCATTAGACAAAACACAGCAGCTTGCCTTGCTCACAGTACATATTGCATCTTTTCAGAAAGCAATATAGCCTTGTCTACATATGCAACAGAATGAGAGGAAAATGCGATAATAGAATGAATAGGGAAACTTGAGGCTTCAGATGTGAGGTTCCATTTTTCAAAACTGCCTCCAGGTAGAAAACTTAACACAGCAGGGAGTGAGTTGAGCTAGAAATTTCTCCCTGTTCTGCTAGTTTTTTATGTGCATGGAGGTTTTTCACAAGGGGGAAGACTAGGGACTGGCAAATCTACTCAGTGATCTCAGGATTCTACTGCTTCATTCTGCTGGAGCTTGTCACGTATGTCACACAAGCAAAAAGCAGCCCACCAGGTTCTCATAAGAACATAAGAAGAGTCTGCTGGATCAGGCCAGTGGCCCACCTAATCCAGCCTCCTGTTCTCACAGTGGCTGAACAGATGCCTCTTGTGGGAAACTTGCAAGCAGGATTTAAGCACAAGAGCAGCACTCTGCCCTCCTCTGGTTTCCAGCAGCTGGCATTCAGATGCATTACTGCCTTGGACCGTGGAGGCAGAGCATAGCCATTCTGGCTAGTAGATCTCCCATTCTTGTCATCTCCTTGAGAAGCACTCCTCTGTCAAGTTCCCAACATACCATAATATACAGCTGCACTTGCCTTGGTGGTGCAGGGCTGCTCAGAAGCTGGAGGTGGTTGTCCGAGATGTTCAGTGGGCAGGGTGCTCTGCGCAGTTCCTTGTCCCTCGCTGTCATGATCACAGCCAGAATGGGCTGTGCAGGAAGATTCATTTTTTAGAAATAAGGGAATTCATGTTCACTTTGCATGATTGTTACTGGTTGTAGAATTTAGTGGTTTTGGTGAAGAATTTGCATTGCCTGGCGCAGAGCTCTAATATTTATTTTAGCACAGATTGTGCACAGACTTGCTGTGGTGCCGTCTCTGGAACTAAGCAGGCCTGGATGTGGCCATTTCCAGGAACCTTCTTGGACTTCCCCATGATCTTCTCCTTGGACGAAGGATGAGAAGGAAGTGCCATAAAATCAGTGACAATTGCTTTAACAGAAATACCCTCTTCCTGCAGCCTCTCAGATACTGTTTTGGTTTCTGCTTTTTTGCTTTCATGACTGACTAAGCCCACAGGGGCGTCCCACATTTTGGGCGTTTAATCCTTTATTGTGGTGCACTTGCAAAGACCTTTTAATTCTAATCAAACCATGTCATCTTAAGACATTTACTCACATGTTTGTTTGTTTTTTAAATAGCAATAATCAAATCTTTTATAAATGCATCCATAGCCCGAGCCTAGCTAAAACATAAACAGTAGGATTATTATTTGTGGATTTCTAGAGTAGGTTGATATTCTCCCTTGGCATTTATGAAACAACATGAAGATATGAAGATATTATTTCAAGGAGGGGGGGGGACGAAACTGAGAAGACAGTTGCATTGAGTTCAATGGGACTTGCATCTCAGTGAGAGGGTATAGGAGTACAGCCCAACTTGTTTTAAACTAAGAGTGGCATTGAACTGCCTGCCTGCCAAAGGAAGCCTCCAGGAACCAGGAACTTTCCTTGTTAACTGGAGGTGCCATAGGATATTTGCTCACTGGCTGGCAAGAGGCAGATCCTTTCCCAGTTTTTCGCTCTGCAGTTTGAGTGAGGTCAGGCTGTTTGCAAGCGTAAGGTCTGTTTCAATAGCTCCCTCGGTTGCAGCATCTTGCTTCAAATCAAGATAAGTAGTGGCAGAGTTGGCCCAAGACATTTTGCTGCTTGAGGCAGAACAGAAAATGGCGCCCTCCCCACCTCCCCATCCTCCTCTGCTGCCTGAGGTGACTGGAGGTTGTCTGGGGAAGCCTGGCATGATGAAGGCAAGTGCAGGAGACAGCAAGCAGCACACTCCCCAGGGGCCTGGAACTGTTTTCCCTTCCAGCTGTCCACAGCCTGCTGCCGCCTGAGGCTACTGCCTTACCAAGGCTAATGGATGGGCCGGCCTTGAATAGTTGGTAACTCACGGATATCTCTTTCTCTCTATCTTTCCCACTACCAATTTCAATTTGGCATTGAAGCATAGCTGTCAACTTTCCCCTTTTCTTGTGAGGAATCCTATTTGGAATAAGGGAATTTCCCTTTAAAAAAGGGAAACGTTACAGCTATGAATTTAAGTCGTCTGTTACACCCTCTTTTCCAGACCTTCCCTGGTCTTTTGTGGATACACACAAGAATATTGGTGGAAATAGCACAGGTTTTAAGATGGTCGAAGCTCAGATGCCTGTCCCTTTCCAAAATCTGTTTTCTCTTACTCCTTAACAAACTTTAATTTTATTGTTATTTTTGTGTGTTGTATTTTTCTTTAAACTGCTGATCATCTCTGTGTGATTTCTGTTAACTTTTCCTCTTCTTTTTCTTCGTCTCTTTTATTTTAATGTGTGCCTGTTTACCCCTAAAGGGATATTGCTGTATGAGCCCCTGTGATGATGAATATGTAAGTTCCTGCATTTTCTTTTATTATCTTTTCCACATTGCCTTATGCATCCTTTTCCTGTCCTCTCTCCCCTTCACGGGCTCTTTAGCCCATGCTCTTTGCTCTGCTTGTGCACCAGTGACATTTTTGAATGGCAAAAGGTATTGGAATGCTTGCATGAAAATCTGTCGGAATGCTTGCATGGGATAGTGCAGTACAACTACAAGTCAAATTAAGCCTGCCTTATAATAAGCAGACTCAGGAGTAAACCCTGCACAAATCCAGAGTGGAGTCCCTAAGGCGGTTGAATGGCGCCCTGTACGCTTCCTTCTGGCAACTTCTGTAGCCAAGCTGGTGCCAAAGGCCGCGAGGAGGGTCTTGTCATCTGGGCAGCCCAGGACCTCCATACACGCTGCCCAGCCTTGCGCCCCAGGGAGGTCACTTTGCTGCTGCTGACACAGCAAAAACAACGTGGGAGGCAGCAGTTACAAGTTACCGGTCACTGCAGCCACAGCAGGCGCTGTGATTCCCCAGAGGTTAGACTTCACCCTTGGAGGTGTACTCTATTGTCTCTTGAGACAGATGGATGCCAGCAACTAAGACCTCTTAGGGAACAATCGGAAGAATGGAAAGTGTATGTTATGCTGAGTTAAGCAGAACTGGTGCATAGTGTGCCAGATCCACACTCTGTTCAGCAGTGGGGCTACCTCTGGCTGAATTGGCCTAAGTCTGATTGAGGGAAAACAAACCTTTAGAATAGAGTTACATCACCCTTCTGCTGACCACAGTCCATTTCAGCACTGCATGGTGTTAACTTGAGTTGGGAGATACGGCTTAAGAACTTAATTAGTTCTGGAGGTCTGTTCTTAACCGGAAACTGTTCTTAACCTGAAGCTCCACTTTAGCTAATGGGGCCCCCCACTGCCGCCACACCGCTGCTGCGCGATTTCTGTTCTCATCCTGAAGCAAAGTTCTTAACCCGAGGTACTATTTCTGGGTTAGCGGAGTCTGTAACCTGAAGCGTATGTAACCTGAGGTACCACTGTACATATTTGTGGCAGGTGTAAATGGAGGGATTGAATGGAAAGGAAATGCAGATAAGTACAGACAGTGATTACATTATTAACTCTTGTAGATGGCACGGACATCTGCAACCACCAAAGCATTTCTATATTTACCTGCAACTCTGGACAGTGCTTCATGCATCTGAGTCGGTGAACTGTGGCCCATGAAAGCTCATGCCATAATAAACGTGTTAGTCTTTCAGGTGCCACAAGGCTGTTTGTTTTTGCTGCCGCTGACTAACAAGGCTACCTCTCTGGAAATGATTACAGTAATGGCTATGAGCTCAGGAGTCCATCTTTGCCTGTGCATGATGAGTCAGATGGCATTTTTTGGAAGGAGCAGATTGTCTTAAAGCACATCTTGTTGAGAGGCAGGTTCTGGCTGCACCTTCTGCAGCCCAGATGGCCATTTGCAGGCAGGCCTCCTAGCCAAGAGACCTTTATGACCATTCCAGATTGCCCACAGCCAGTGCATTCTTTGCCGGGAGAGGATATTGGCTTTCTAGGCTTCAGACATAAGCGGAGTTAGGGAATAGGAAAAAACAACAACTGCATCCCTTTTTAGAATGATTCCAGTCTCCTCCTGAAATGGTCTCTTAAGGCTGTTTCTAGCGGAGACGCTTCATACATTAGGCACAAGCTTTTCCCTTGCTGTGAGGCCTAGAGGAGTTTGTGCAAAGAAAAGGGGGGAGGGAAATCACAGAATGTGGTATTCATGGTGCAGAATTCAGTTTCCTGAGGGTCTCCATTTGCATTGCTGCCCCAAGGAAACCCAAGACCAGCTGATCTCCTCCCTTGTGTATAGTGGAAGTGGATCCCCATGCAATATCCCTTCATCTTTCCCTTCCCAGGGTGGGCCAGCGTGGTGTAGTGGTTAAGAGCGGTGGACTCGTAATTTGGTGAACCGGGTTCGCTTCCCCGCTCCTCCACATGCAGCTGCTGGGTGACCTTGGGCCAGTCACACTTCTCTGAAGTCTCACAGAGTGTTGGTTGTGGGGAAGGAAGGGAAAGGAGAATGTTAGCCGCTTTGAGACTCCTTCGGGTAGTGATAAAGTGGGATATCAAATCCAAACTCTTTTCTTCTTCTTCTTCCCATTCACTGACAGTGTGCACAGACATAATCTGTTCCTCTTGCACGTGCATCCAGAAAAATGGGAAGAACCATTTCCTCTGTGTTCTCTATGCCGAGTGGCAGTGAGGCTTCAGGATTTCCGGTTAATCCAGGCATCCCCAAACTCAGCCCTCCAGCTGTTTTGGGACTACAGTTCCCATCATCCCTGACCACTTGTCCTGTTAGCTAGGGATGATGGGAGTTGTAGTCCCAAAACAGCTGGAGGGCCGAGTTTGGGGGTGCCTGGGTTAATCCTTTTAACTAGTGAAACCAGAGATTGAAGCTGGGACTGTGTTCGTGTGAAACATGCCTTTTGCCATTCCCAAGGATGAGAGCTACTCTGTGTACGTAGTGTACTGTTGCTTTTGAGCACAAATAACATGATTCCATTATTCCCTCCAATAGCGGTGCTGAGTGCTGATGGCTATCCAAAGTGGGCCGCATCCGCATGTTTATGGGGACCCACAAGGTTGCTGTATTTTAAAAATATGTATTTAGTGGGGGAAATAAGGAGAAGCCCCCTCCAAACCATCCAATGAGGACTGAGTATGTCCCATGACCACCGGATGCTGACAGACTGTGTCTTTTATACATACACGTATATACAGATGCGCAAATCTGGGGAAGGGAATGAAAGAAAGTGGCTAGAATCCTGAACAAGAAGCACTCCACACTGCCACATTTTGTTGCAGATTCTACCCGTTATAACTAATCGTATCTTCTAGATGCTTAATCCAGTCTTAAAAAATAAAAATCCACTGACTGGACCAGAATGGTTCTCAGCAATGTCCACAGGCTGCCACGTTTGCACTTTATCCTTCACATCTCTCTTTTTGGGTTTTTTAAAGGCTTCAAGCATATATTTTTCAGGATAGGTAACTGCCTAGGGTGGAACGAATCAGCATGATTTCATTGAGTTAGATAGCTTTTGATTGGGGGGGGGCAGCGATGTCTCATCGAAACAAAAAGACTGCCACCACGAATCAAAAGTACCTAGGAAAATGAATCAAAATGAGTGCAAGGCAAGTGGATTTAGGTAGAACACAATGCGTCTGGATGCCACTCTTGCTCTGAAAGGAAGCCCCTGTACTGTAAGAGAAATGTTTAGTTTTAAGGCTTTTAATTGGCTATTATGTATCATCACTCATTGATTTAAGCATAATATGAAATGACATCCTATGCAGGTATACACTTATTCGTTTGTGGCAGAGATGCTCCTTGTGTTACATAGGGCAGCTTTGCAAAATTCCCAAGCCCTCGGAAGGTATGTCAAATGGAGTAATACAATCTTCCCCGACATTTCGTGCCCTTTGTCTTCTAAAACCCCCCAGCTCAAACGCCTAACAATAGGCTCTGATTATAGAGTCTGCCATGAAAGAAGCCGCAGTTATGAAAGAAGGCCAGTCCTTAAAGGTATTAGTGGGCCTGAAAATGATTTTGCAAAGTGAGGAGTCTTAATTCTAACCAAAAAAAGATGGTGATGAATATTCTGGGAATAAATGGTGCCCATTGACATAGTTGAAATGGGTAATGGGAAGATCTGCGCAGAATATTTTTCCTTCACTTTTGACCGCCTCTCTCAGTGCAGTCCCTACACTGAAACAGATGCATCTTATTAAAATGTGACAAGACATTACTGCTTTTGATGGCCTAAACGGTGTTCGATTTAATGAAGCCTCTTGTCAGTAGAAAAAAGTACTGTATCAGTTTGGTTTGGAGGTCAAATGTACCCTAGGAAAGCTGTAAGAATAAACTACAGTCATACCTTGGTTGACGAACGCCTTGCCAGTTAAACATTTTGGCTGCCGAACGCCGCAAACCCGGGAGTGAGTGTTCTGGTTTGCAAACGTTCTTTGGAACCCGAACATCCGGTGCGGCTTCCGGAGCTTCCTGCAGCCAATCGGAAGCCGTGCCTTGGTTTCCAAACGTTTTGGAAGTTGAATGGACTTCTGGAACAGATTCCGTTCGGCTTCCACGGTACAATAGTACCTGGGAAATGTGTTATGCGTGGCACCATTTGCAAGTGAGAAAAATGCCTTTATTGGGAACTTTCTTTTTCCAATAAAACAGTATAGTCTCAAAGAAGAAACTATATTGAGGTCAGCAACACCCATGATGTAAAAGTCCATAATTGTACACGGGCAGCTTGTTGGGTGTAACTGCAGTAATTGTGCCCTATAACAGCAACTTGAAACTTTATAGACCTTGCAACCATCACGCTGTTTGATCAACCTATGCACAATCATCACATTTCACAATTGTATGAATAGAAGAGATAAAATCATTGCACAAAGCATATAGTTCGCTGTGACTTTCTGACTTTGTATTGACTTCAGAAGTTTTAATCAACTCCAGAGCCAGGTCTACTAGGAAGAGGCATCTTTTGGGATATTCACTCTGTTATGGATTGTTCGATTTCAGCAAATTGTTCAACTTTTTTTTTTTTTTTTAATAATAATATTTATTGAGTTTTACAGAAAAAAGGTTCACCCAAAAAAAAAAAAAATGAAAATACACATACACACATAGAAAAGCAAAAGCAAAACCAAAACTTAAAAAGAAAATTTAAAAAAGAAAAATCCCTTTTTCAAATATCATACCATTCATTAACTTATTTTCATGACTTCCTCACATCTCCCTTTTTTGTATCCCATTTCAAAGTTTAAACAGCAAATTCATAACTTCTTAATTTTACCCTTAGTTAATTATCCTCACGAATTTTAGCTTCTAATCATATTGCTAAAACCCCTTCATTTCATTCCAACATCATTCACATTCAAAAATTTTACAATGTTTCTGTAAATACATCTTAAATTTCTTCCAGTCTTCTTCCACCGACTCTTCTCCCTGATCTCGGATTCTGCCAGTCATTTCCGCCATTTCCATATACTCCATATACTCCATCAATTGCATCTGCCAATCTTCCAGCGTGGGTAGATCTTGTGTCTTCCAATGTTTTGCGATAAGAATTCTTGCTGCTGCTGTTGCGTACATAAAAAAGGTTCTATCCTTCTTTAACGCCAATTGGCCGACTATGCCCAGGAGAAAAGCCTCTGGTTTCTTAGGGAAAGTGTACTTAAGTACCTTTTTTAGTTCATTATATATCATCTCAATGTTCAACGTTTTTTTAAAAACCTACCATTGGCCACTATTTGATCATGCATTGGGATGTGTATGTGGTGATTATCTGGTCACCAGTGCCCATACCACTTTTAATTTTATTCTAATAAAAATGATCTGCAATGGCTTTTAGTCAAACACAATAAGTGATTGATTGATTGATTGATTGATTGAATAAAGAATGATATTGGGCTTGGTGACCCGGAAACTACAACTAATCCAGAATGCGGCAGCTAGACTGGTGACTGGGAGCAGCCACCGAGACCATATAACACCGGTCCTGAAAGACCTACGTTGGCTCCCAGTACATTTCCAAGCACAATTTAAAGTGTTGGTGCTGACCTTTAAAGCCCTAAACAGCCCTGGCCCAGTAGACCTGAAGGAGCATCTCCACCCCCATCGTTCTGCCCAGACACTGAGGTCCAGATCCGAGGGCCTTCTGGCGGTTCCCTCCCTGCGAGAAGTGAGGTTACAGGGAACTAGGCAAAGGGCCTTCTCGGTAGTGGTGCCCACCCTGTGGAACGCCCTCCCACCAGATGTCAAAGAGATAAACAACTACCTGACATTTAGAAGACATCTGAAGGCAGCCCTGTTTGTAGTTTGGGATCGCTGCATGTTATACATTGAAGAAAGGTCCTCCCTTTCTCAGGCACCTAACTTTATAGTCCCAAGTCATCTTAAAACCAGTAATGCTTCTGTTGTCAGTTACGGATTTGTGGGCAAGGTACTCTGGGAGAATTTCTGGTTTGTTTGTGCCAATTGAAATCGTAAGCTTTTGCTTTGGTCACTTCTTTTTCCTCCTTCTTTCTCTTTACTTGCTCTCCTGCCGTCATTGTCCTGGTGCTTTTCTTTGGCCTAAGCCTTGGGCTCCTTCCATCTTGAATCTCCATCCGTTCTATTTGGATGCTCAGTTTATCCCAAACTCTTCTCCTTCCTGCTTCCAACACTTACACCCCTCTCTCCTCCTTGCAAGTATTTAAACCCCATCTGGAAAAGCTTATCTTTTCTCCTGGACCTTTCTTAACTCTGTTTCCAACCTCTCGTTCCTCAAAATTGTCTTGTTTGATAGATGTTTGTTAAGCCTGTGAGTAGAGTTTGTTCCCTTAATAACCACGCAGGACCTTCAGGATGATCTAGAAGCTTATTCTGTTCAAGCTGGGAACCAGAACAAGCTGCTGGGATTGTATTACACTTGAGTTCCCAGGGCTTAACAGTTCTCAGTAGAAGTGGTGTCCTTGGCCTTCAGAGTCCTCCATATGATAGAGCAATGAACATGCATGTGTGGCCTGAGTCTTGTGTGGTCTGCTTATTATTATTTTTCACTTTTTCATAATCTTTTTATTTGAGAATAAACATACCGTACTTTTCCGTGTATAAGATGCCCCCATGTATAAGATGCCCCCTATTTTGGGGGGACCCAAATTTGCTGCAGCATCAACCAATCAACACCACCCATTGACGCAGCAACCAATAACACGTACCGTACCCGCTAACAGCCGCAGCAGCGACCAATCAAATGCCCACCCCATGCACTACCCATGTATAAGACGACCCCCATTTTTTAGCATGATTTTTATTTTATTTTTTTTATAATATTTTATTTGGATTTTTCAAACTTAAATGCAAAAATAAAAAACAGTATAACATATATCATAACATCTTTTCATAACATCTTTGGACTTCCTCGCGCCTCCCGCTCCCATTTGCATCATTGCCAATTCTTGCCAGCAATTTATCATCTTGTTTACACTCTTATGTCAAATTCATTTAAATATAATCTATAAATTCTCCAAAAGGTTTATAATTTTTCCTCAAATTTACTTATCATCTTAATTCTCACTAATTTAGTGGTGCACAATTATTTATGATCTAGCATCCTTTCTTAGCATTCAACCAAATTACAGTATTTTTTTAAGTAAATCTTGAATTTCTTCCAGTCTTCTTCAACTCTCTCCTCTCCCAGGTCTCGGATTCTGCCAGTCATCTCGGCTAGTTCCATATAGTCCATCAGTTGCATCTGCCACTCTTCCAGTGTGGGTAGTTCTTGAGTCTTCCAATTTTTAGCGATGAGTATCCTTGCTGCCGTTGTTGCATACATGAAAAATGTTCGGTCCTTCTTTAACACCTTCTGGCCGACAATGCCCAGAAGGAAGGCCTCTGGTTTCTTGGTGAAGGTATACTTAAATACCTTTTTCAGCTCATTATATATCATTTCCCAGAAGGCCTTCACCCTAGGGCAAGTCCACCAGAGGTGAAAGAATGTTCCCTCATTTTCTTTACATTTCCAACATTTATTATCAGACAAATGGTATATCTTAGCAAGTTTAACTGGGGTCATGTACCATCTATATATCATTTTCATTACATTTTCCTTCAAAGCATTACATGCAGTGAAGTTCAGCCCAGTGGTCCACAACCTTTCCCAGTCCTCAAACATAATGTTATGCCCAATGTCCTGTGCCCACTTTATCATAGCTGATTTAACCATTTCGTCTTGTGTATTCCATTTTAACAGCAAGTTATACATTCTTGAAAGTACCTTAATCTTTGGTTCTAACAGTTCTGTTTCCAATTTCGATTTCTCCACCTGGAACCCTAACTTTTTATCATTTTTAAAGACTTCTTTAATCTGAGCGTAGTGTAACCAGTCTCACACTTTATCCTTCATTTTCTCCAAACTCTGCAGTTTCCAGTTGTCTCCATCTTTTTTTAAAGAAAAAAACCTAGTCTTATACACGGAAAAGTACGGTACATCAAAAAACATTACAAAATCCAAATATCGAGATTACTCTGAATGTCCTGACTTCCCCCCATCCCTTCCATGTGTCCTTTTGATTCTGTTTTCAACTGCATATCAATACTTCTCCAGTTTTTCATCTTCCTAAATTATCTATACATTCTGTTACATTACAAGTGTATTTAAAATCCTGCTAATGTTTTGACCTGTTTACAGTGATTTTGTATATACATTATAAACATTTCCCATTCTTTAAAAAAAATTCTTGTCTTCTTGATTCCTGAGCTTCCCAGTTAATTTTGCCATTTTGGATAGTCCATCAACTTGGTTTGCCATTCTTCTCTGGTCGGGGCTGTCTCTTCCTTCCATCTCTGGGCTAGTAATACCCTGGTCTGCTTTTTTGTATATATATAGCATCCCTTTGTCCTTAAATTCATAAAACAAGATTGCATACTCAGGATCTCTTAGCAGACCGTATAATTAATCTGCAGGAAGTAATCTTGAGTGAAATCTTTCTGAGCCAGATTTGTGGGCAGTGGTGGTGCTAGCCTGATGAAATTCCCCCTCCAGACTTTTAGAAACCTCAGCTAGGCTTCTTGTCTTTAGGTCTTTAAAATACCCCCCCCCCCCAAAAAAAAAAAACTTTTGGATTATGCTGAGGGTGCCCTCCTCCCTCTCTATTTCATGATAATGATCAATGGTGATTTTTATTTTTTGCTTATTTCACTGATTAGCAGTGCTTTTTTGCAGTGCCTTTATCATCCTAGATCTTTTATGGTGTTTTTAAATTCATCACAACTGCCTTGGATGCAAGCCACATTTTTAATAAAGGTTTCCAAACTGTATTTTGGAAGAGTATTGGTAGCCACGAGAAAAACCCAAGGTTTGGTTTTGCTTTAGTGTCTGTCTCTCTCTCTCTCTCTCTCTCTCTCTCTCTCCCTCTCCCTCTCCCTCTCCCTCCCTCCCTCCCTCCCTCTCCCTCTCTCTCTCTCCCCTACCAAAGTGATGCAGACACAAAACCCCAAACATAAACTAAATAAAAGAATGTAAGTTTTACCACCCCATCCCCCTCTTTTCTTCCTCAACCTTATATTGCATACAGCACTAATGTCTCACAGCAAATGTAATTGATCTGTAGAAAACATGACCTGAAAAAGAGACAATGCACATACTTTTGTAAACCAAGAAAATCTTGATTTATTTTTTTTAATCTCCCTTTCTCTCTGTCTCTCTGTTTTTTAACTACAGGCCTCAACAATGTTAAGAGCATCATTAGTTCCCGTGTAAGTAATTTTCTTTTAAATTTGTTACTCCTTTTTAAAAAGCATAGTTTGGGCAGTAACCTGAAATGCACTGAGAAGTCAAAGCTGAAATGGAGACTCCTTTCATTCATCTGCCCCTCTTGGAAGTGAACAGGGCTGTCTTAAGCATATGCAGTGCCAGGGTGCAAAGATCCGCCGAGTGCCCCCCCCCAGGTTGCCCAGTCCCAGGCGTGCAAGAGGGTGGAGCCGGCCGGTCGCCTCAGCGTCTTGCTGGCTCGGTTGCCCCCGAACTCGTGGTGCAGAGCAGAAGAGCCTGCCACAGCGCTCCGGCCGACGGGTGGGCTCTTCCCCGGACTCAACTCTCGGTCCCCAGACTCTTGGCCTGGCGCCCCTGAGGACCTGGGTGCCCCGCACCCCTGGCGCCTATGGGTAAGACGGCCGTGGAAGTGAGTGTACTCCACAACTGCCTGCCCTTCTAATCCCACTTGAGTGGAAACCAGTTTAGGGTAACCTGAAAAACTAGTGTCAGTGGTGGTCATAGGGGATATGACACACGGCCTTGCAGCATTATTGCCAAGGTGCTTGAAACAATCAAAACCTTTCAAACACAGGGGGTCGCAGGGCAGAGGATCACGGGACTGTGCTTATCTGTTAAGGAGCAGAGTCTGCATCTTGGGATGGAGCTAACCCTAATGAAAAGATAGGTCTGGGGACATACCGTGCACTAATACAGACAAAAGTGGTAAGCCTCTGTGGACTGTACCACTTCAAAAGGCAGGTGGGCATTCACATGATGGAATGTTCCTCCTTGGGGAGAAAAGTAAATCCCTGCACACGGAAAGCTAGCAGGTCATGGAGATGGGTTTTTAGCCCTGCCTTAGAAGAAGAAGAAGAGATTGGATTTGATATCCCGCTTTATCACTACCCGAAGGAGTCTCAAGGCGGCTAACATTCTCCTTTCCCTTCCTCCCCCACAACAAACACTCTGTGAGGTGAGTGGGGCTGAGAGACTTCAGAGAAGTGTGACTAGCCCAAGGTCACCCAGCAGCTGCATGTGGAGGAGCGGGGAAGCGAACCTGGTTCACCAGATTATGAGTCCACTGCTCTTAACCACTACACCACACTGGCTACCTTTCCCCTTACTTTTTCTATGTGCAAGAATTCATTTTTTTAATATGGAGGTATATTCAGTCACGGGACGCGGGTGGCGCTGTGGGTTAAAGCCTTAGCGCCTAGGACTTGCTGATCGAAAGGTCGGCGGTTCGAATCCCCGCGGCGGGGTGCGCTCCCGTCGCTCGGTCCCAGCGCCTGCCAACCTAGCAGTTCGAAAGCACCCCTGGGTGCAAGTAGATAAATAGGGACCGCTTACTGGCGGGAAGGTAAACGGCGTTCCGTGTGCTGCGCTGGCTCACCAGATGCAGCTTTGTCACGCTGGCCACGTGACCTGGAAGTGTCTGCGGACAGCGCTGTCTCCTGGCCTTTAGAGTGAGATGAGCGCACAACCCTAGAGTCTGGCAAGACTGGCCCGTACGGGCAGGGGTACCTTTACCTTTTTATATTCAGTCACACGAACCCCCACCTTTGGTCTGAAGTGGTGCATTCCTTGCACAGGTTTTCCATTTCCAAACATCTCACTTGGCTGGGATCAATGTGCAACTTTGAAAGAAGTCACTATGCTTTTCATGAGTACATCTTTTCTCATTTTGCCATGCAGGAAAATGCAGGAGGTGCCGCTCTTGCCGTCTTTGGATTACGAGAAGCTAAAGAAAGACCTGGTTGAAGGGAGCGACCGCCTGAAAACCTTCTTGCTGCAGGCATTGCGCTGGGTGGGTGAGCTAGAGAAGAGAGAGAATCATAGAATCCTAGAGTTGGAAGAGACCACAAGGGCCATCGAGTCCAACCCCCTGCCAAGCAGGAAACACCATCAGAGCACTCCTGACATATGGTTGTCAAGCCTCTGCTTAAAGACCTCCAAAGCAGGAGACTCCACCACACTCCTTGGCAGCAAATTCCACTGTCAAACAGCTCTTACTGTCAGGAAGTTCTTCCTAATGTTTAGGTGGAATCTTCTTTCTTGTAGTTTGGAACCATTGCTCCGTGTCCGCTTCTCTGGAGCAGCAGAAAACAACCTTTCTCCCTCCTCTATGTGACATCCTTTTATATATTTGAACATGGCTATCATATCACCCCTTAACCTCCTCTTCTCCAGGCTAATCATGCCCAGCTCCCTTAGCTGTTCCTCATAAGGCATCGTTTCCAGGCCTTTGACCATTTTGGTTGCCCTCCTCTGGACACGTTCCAGTTTGTCAGTGTCCTTCTTGAACTGTGCATCTCTTGCAAGGAATATGACCTCACCCCATCCTCACCAAAGGATGTTGCAGCATTCCAAGTCCTGGATATTAATTGGTCTCTCTTGCCAAATTTGACTGTCCCAAATTTTGCTTGCTGTTGTATTTGCCCTCTCTGGGCTGCACTGCCTCACCCTGTTTGACTTTCAGGGTTGAGAATTCACTCTGGCCCCTTTCCAGTCTTTGAACATGCAGAGGGGAAATTTGAATTCCATGTCGAGGAGCCGAAAAGGGAGGTTGGTTAAGGGGGGAAACGGAGAGGCTTCAAGTGACGTAGCGCCCACTGAAATTAAGTTTGAGCAGCAGAGAGTGCTGGCTGGTACAGTGGAAGTGGGAGGGCAGAAGGCGGAGAGACCGGGAGGAGGGGGAGCCAGAGACACAGACAGGCGGAGCCAACTAATTTGAGTTTGGCCCCATCCTGCTCCCTGCTCAGTTTCACAAGAGCAGCACTGAGACTAAGGAAGGGGAGGAAGCCGACAGGCAGGCCCCCCCCCGAACTGGTTACAAATAAGAAGGCAGGCGGGTGTGAACAGGGGCGGAGGAAGGGAGGTGCGGTGGGTGTGGGTCGCCCCGGGTATCACCACTGTGGGGGGACAAAATGGCGGGTGGCACTCAGCACAGGACGTGCAGAGCACCTGAGCCACACGTCTCTCCTGGGAGAGACATGGTGGCTTGGGCATGTGCAGGCTCTGCGCTGGCCCAACGGTCCGCCCTCTGCCTCCCCCCCACCTGTACGGCGGCTGAGTGGGAAGAGGCAGACAGGCTCTGGAGGCCCCACGGTGCACCCCGCCCCTATGGGTGACTTGCGCCGCCCCAGGCACACTGCCCCAGGTGCCCGAGAGCCAGTGTGGTGTAGTGGTTAAGAGCGGTGGACTCGTAATCTGGTGAACCGGGTTCGCGTCTCCGCTCCTCCACATGCAGCTGCTGGGTGACCTTGGGCCAGTCACACTTCTCTGAAGTCTCTCAGCCCCACTCACCTCACAGAGTGTTTGTTGTGGGGGAGGAAGGGAAAGGAGATTGTGAGCCACTTTGAGACTCCTTAGGGTAGTGATGAAATGGGATATCAAATCCAAACTCCTCCTCCTCCTCCTTCTTCTTTCTCTGCCGCTGGGTGTGAACTGGGTAAGGGCAGACTGACATCAGTGGGGCAGTGAGCCCTAACGAACCAGCCTCCAGTTGATGCAGGGCTGGTGCTGCTTCCTAGAGCACCCATCCTTCCCTTGTGGTTGTTCGACCCAATTGGGAAGGAACAGAGCAATCCAGTTGATGACCTTGGAGGGAAGGTGGACCTTCTCTCAAAATGTTCCTAAGTTGTTGCTGCCTAGACCGTCTCACAAATCTCTCATTTTAGTGTAATTCTGAGTGAGGATGGCTTGATCTTTTTTTAACCAAAATAAGAAGAAAAATCTGTGTTTCTCTTGATGCTGAATTCTCAGCCCAGTACCAGTTTATGTATTTTTGGTGTAAATGCAGAAGGTCCACACCTTTGGCAAGCTGCATAACTCCTGCTGTTTAGAAGAGTGAGGCAGCTGCCTCAGGTGGCAGTAGTTGTGGGTAGGGGCCAAGAGTGGTGGTGAGATGTTGGAGGATAGAGCTGTACGTACCATGCATGGCCTGGCCTGCAGCCCACAAGCTAGCTTTCTTCCATAAGATGCAAGGAATGAGGATGCTGCCCTGTTGCCAGCATCGATGTAGGACCGAACTGCAAGCCTGGTTGGCTTCTGTAGGAATTGGGAGTGGGTGCCATCTTGACTTTGGCCTCAGGTAACAAAATGTCTTGAGCCGGTCCTGGAGGATGATTGTTTAGCAGAGAAAGATGAGGAGGAGGTGCTGCCTTCTTGTGCCTAAATAATTTCTCTAATTATAGATGATCTAGCTGTGCGCTTGATGCTTGTTCCTCTATGCTTATTTTATAGCGCCTGACAACATCCCACCCTGGTGAGCAGAGAGACACCGTTCTCCAGGCTTATATCAACAACGACCTTCTGGACTGCTACAGCAATGTCCAGGTGAGCATTGGCAATCAGTGGGAGATCAGTGGGAGAGCCCACAGCTAGCTTTCTGGGAATGCCAGTGTCAGAAGGGGCTGACACAGGAAGCCACCCATCGAAGGCACAAGGCACATCAGAACCGGCTTTCTTGGGAAGAAGAGGGTCTGCTTAGAAGCAGAGAAACTTGGTGGCTGGGCTTAATATTGTTACTCTGTCTGGAAGATCAGGCTACACAAGTCCCCACTTGAAAACTGCTTGTTGTTGGAATAACAACACAGGCCTTAGCTCAGTGCGGCCTAGTTTCTTGTTCCTGCTTCCTGCGCTTTCCTCCTGGTCCCTGCTCACGCCCTGCCCTTGGAAAAACCCACACACCTTTGGACTGCTCTCCTGTGTCCTTGGATTTGCCTCACAGATACGGGAACCACCCTCTTTTAGATTGCCTCACTGGGCCTCACCCCAGCTTCTTCGTTTCTAGGGTGCCCTGATATCTGACTGCTACCTTAACCCTCCTGAGTTTAGTCAGCCCCCTGTCCTAGGAATCTAGCTCCCCGCAAGCCAGCATCAGACGAGGGCGTGGCACCCATTTGCCTAATACTCAGCAGAGATGCCTCTCTTTGTGTATTGTACAACTCAGCTACTTGTGACACAGTCTTTGCCGAGATATATATCTCATTGAGATATATCTATAGATAGATATAATTTCAAGACTCAAGCACTGAATTGTCTTTTTGTCTCCTGCAGAGAAGCGTGTTAATGCTGATACAGTCAAAGAGCGAGGTGGTCCGTCAATATACAGCCAGGCTTATCAATGCATTTGCTTCACTGGCTGAAGGTAAGAAGAGAACGGCTACCAAGGTAGCTGTTTTTCAACTCTGTTGGCTCGTAGTATTTACAGTGGTACCTTGGGTTAAGTACTTAATTCGTTCCAGAGGTCTGTTCTTAATCTGAAACTGTTCTTAACCTGAAGCACCACTTTAGCTAATGGGGCCTCCTGCTGTCGCCGCACCGCCGGAGGACAATTTCTGTTCTCATCCTGAAGCAAAGTTCTTAACCTGAAGCACTATTTCTGGGTTAGCAGAGTCTGTAACCTGAAGCATCTGTAACCTGAAGCATATGTAACCTGAGGTACCACTGTATATGTAAGTGTCCTAATGGGTTGTGTCAGTGCTTAAGGTAAGGTAAATGACCCCCAGACGGTTAAGTCCAGTCAAAGGCGACTGTGGGACGCGACACTCCTTTTGCTTCAGGCCGAGGGAGCCAGTGCTTAAGACCCAGTGCTGGCAAGGAAGTGGAACACACCAGTCAGTCTGAAGCTATCATAGAAACCCACCATATATTGAATCTGAGCATCAGCCCACCAAGCTCAGTATTGTCTACACCAGAGGTGGCTATCCTGCAGGCCTCTAGCTGTTGCTTGACTCTTACCCCAGCCAGCCGATAGGCAATGGTCAGGGGCGATGGGAGTTGCAGTCCATCAACATGTGGAGGGGCCACCGGTTAGCCATCCCAGTCTACACTGACAAGCAGCAGTGCTCCAGGATCAGAGATGAGGACTTTCGCAGACATGGAATGGCATAGCACCCTCTGCATGCAGAGTATGTATACTTCCACCGAGGTGCAATGAAGAGGTGGTCCCTGTTTGGGATTAATTGCCCATATAGCAGGTCTTGGGAGCCAAACAGCAGGCAGGGGAGGGGATTGGCTTTCTTAAGCTCACGTGGTTTCCAGCCCAGGAGGAGACTTGGCTGTAATGCAGGCTCTCTCCTCCAATAAGTACCTGACTTGCAGGCCTGTTGGATGAGGCCTTTTATTACGTGGCAAACTCAGAACGATTTTAGTATCGATAGAATTGTCACATTCACAATTATTTTCAGCATCCCTAATATACTATTACTACTACTAATGATAAGGGACACGGGTGGCGCTGTGGGTAAAACCTCAGTGCCTAGGACTTGCTTATCGTAAGGTCGGCGGTTCGAATCCCCGCGGCGGGGTGAGCTCCCGTCGTTCGGTCCCAGCTCCTGCCCACCTAGCAGTTTGAAAGCACAACAAAGTGCAAGTAGATAAATAGGTACCGCTTTATAGCGGGAAGGTAAACGGCATTTCCGTGTGCGGCGCTGGTGCTGGCTCGCCAGATGCAGCTTCGTCATGCTGGCCACGTGACCCGGAAGTGTCTCCGGACAGCGCTGGCCCCCGGCCTCTTGAGCGAGATGAGCGTGCAACCCTAGAGTCGGACACGACTGGCCCGTACGGGCAGGGGTACCTTTACCTTTTTTACTAATGATAATAGGTGGCTTCCAGCACAAACATAATAAAACGCCAGACATTAAGAACTTGCCTTCAGATGTCTTCTAAAAAGTTGTGTAGTTCTTTATCTCCTTGACATCTGATGGCTTCACTTTGTGCCCTTTATGCCTTTTTGTGGGAAACTGGCATAAAGCAATGAAGGCACTCTGAAATGGCAGGACATAAGGACGGGCAGCCTGGTGTGGCGCAGTGTGATGCAGAGATATGTGGCATCAAGGTCTGTGGCTGGACTGCGCTGTAGATCTTGCAGTTTGACGGAATGCCATTGCACGGGGCATCTGTCAGCCAATATATGAAACCATATACAGTTGTACCTCGTGTTACGTACCATCCTCCTTACGAATGCTTCGGGTTACATGCTCTGCTAACCCGTAAATAGATGCCCCTTGTTGCGAACTTTGCCCCGGGATGCGAGCGGAAGTCACATTCTGGCGGTGCGGCAGCAACGGGAGGCACCATTGGTGAACGCGCACCTCGTGTTATGAGCAGTTTCCGGTTACGAACGGACCTCCGGAACTGATTAAGTACGTAACACGAGGTACCACTGTATGTGTAGCATGGCTACTCAGTGGCACAGCCGAGAGCAATCCAGGATTCTGCGGTGCATGTGCACATACGCATGCAGATCTTGGCTTGAGATTGGAGGAGAAGCTTAAGATTATGGGGCAGGGTGCTTGTGGGGAAAGAGTCAAAACAACATTCACTGTTCTTGTGCGTGGAAGTTCATTGTGTGGAAGTTCATCATCTTTTGTCCCTATTGAGGGCTTGTTTAAAGTCCAGCTCCTTGGTGGGTAACCTGGAGGTGTATTGACTGCAGAAGAAGAACTGCAAAGCACGTGAGGCAATGCTTTTATTGGGTCAAAAGACACCCAGAAGTGTTGGAAGCAGGCTTTTAAATTGCACAAAACTTGTTTTCATCAGATGTAGGGTTTCCCATAAAACAGAGGGCAGGGAGGTGACGCTGGGTGCTGAGGCAGCTGTAAGGCCAATAGAAAGAGAACAAATGTTTAAAGAGAGACTCTTACGTTTGCCCAGGTACAGCTGATTTGCCGTTCTAAATTCTTTATTGCCTTTATATATGGGCTTTCTGTCAATTCAGCCAAGGCAGCTCACAGTTTTAAAATGATGGTTTACCATTTAATATAGATCTTACGAAAGGGAAAGGGGGCAGTGAGGTTAGAGGAAAGTAATTAAATCTAAGCTCTGTGACCAATGAATGAAACAGTCTTGGGAGGGGAGGATCACATGGCAGCTGGCCTAGCCAGGTGGGTGAAGTGGGGGCTCACTCTCCCAGCAATCCCTCGGATGCCGCCTGGTGGGAATGGCTCCTAGTGGGGATGGTTATTAGACAGAAGGAGACAGATGACACAGTTCTAGCCAAGCCAGTGGAAAAGGCCTTGTAGCCTCACCTCTCCAATGCAACCAAGTGGAATGGCCAAGTGGAGGTGGGGGCAGTTCATAGAGAAGACTTGGTCCTAGCCAGGCCAATTGCTGTTCCACTTTTCCCTCTGATGCAGCCAAGGTTATCCTCAAGTTCTGGTTGTAGAAATGGTCTGTCCGTTCGCAGCAATGCACAAGAAAGAGAAACAAGATCTAAGGGGGAAACCCCAGCAAGGATAATATAAACAATTTGGGATGAATTTTGCAAGAATCGTTTAGAAACTGTATCTCAGGGGCCTGTTCCTTCCCCGAGATGCTCTCCTCTGTCTCATTCTTCGCCCTGTTTTATCCAGGCCGAATCTACCTTTCCCAGAATCCCCGGTTGCTCCGAATGCTGGAAGAAAGGCTGAAAGCCGAAGACAAGTATTCCCTTACCCGAGAGAACGTCCTGGGGGCTTTGCAGAAACTCAGCCTCAGGTGATGAAAGCAGAGGGGCCCTGCTGGCGACAGGAAAGGAAATGCAGGCTTGTTAGGTTGCATTCAGGGACGAAAGAAGGCCTGATTTTCATATAACTATCATCAGAGCACTCCAGAGCTGATGACAGGAGCATCGCTTAGAGCTGGAGGAGGAAGAGAGCTCAGAGGGAGCTTGGTTGGCAAAGTGATTTGCCTTTTCCCGCATAATCATACTCAACTTACGCATCCCTTTATCTCATTTTAGTGATCATTGCGCATACTTTTTGATATTTATACAGACAGAACATTAAAACAAACCATATTGGGGAGAAATATGTAAGTGAACCATTCATCCTTATTACACACTTTGGGAAAAATGTATCTATAAATTCCAAACAATAGAGGATTGATTAAAGCAGTAGACTTGTGAAATCAACCTTTTTTAAGCCTTAGAGCAGGCTTCCTCAAACTCAGCCCTCCAGATGTTTTTAGCCTACAACTTCCATGATCCCTAGCTAGCAGGACTAGTGGTCAGGGATGATGGGAATTGTAGTCTCAAAAACATCTGGAGGGCCAAGTTTGAGGAAGCCTGCCTTAGAGAGAATCAGTGACATGATATCTAACAAAGAAATAAACATACTTGACTGAACTATTATCTGTTATTCTTAAATATAAAGTGATTATATGATGCAAATCTTATAATCCAGGGAGGGGCTGGATTTGTTGTCTTTTGCACTGAAATGTAGTCTGTTCCACTGTTGAACGTATGTTACTGTCAGAAAGTTATTTCTGATGTTTGGTCGGAATCTCCTTTCTTGTAACTTGAATCCAACAGTTTGGGTCCCAGCCTCTGGAGTGGCAGAAAAAAAGCTTGCTCCATCTTTCATGTGATGGCCCTTTAGATCAGTTCCTCCTTGTTGGTGAGGCCCAGGTTCAAAATAGAGGATCTCCTTGTTACTTCTTCCACCTTCTGGGAAATGAGCTAGACATGCAGGCCTTTTTGCAAGGGGCCTTCTGCAGCCTAGGAGTGGCCACGGAGAAGGCCCTGCTGTTTGTAGTTGAGACAGTGGGGGGCGGCGGAGGAGACCCAGCAGGGCCTTCATTCATTTATTGACTCCAAGAGCAGCTTCACACAGAAAGAGGTGGTCCTTAAGGTAGCCTGGCAGTAGCAGAGGAAGGAGTGGGGCACACCAGGCCGCACTTACCTTGGGGGCGACACATCAGACCCAAAGGTGCAGCACCTTCCAGTCCCACACCTATTGCCTCCCCCTCAGCTGTCCCAAAAAGGCAGCACGGGGCTGGCATCTGCCCTCTAGGTGGAGGACGCCTGGCAGGGACGCAGCTTCGGTGGCATACCCCGCCCCCAGAATGTCCCATCCTATGGAGTGGCGCTTGCGGGCACCCATCCCTGGTGCCACTGGGACTCCATGCGCCACTGGTCCCGGACTGTTTGAGGCACTGTGAATCGGATTTGAAAGCCAATTCTGAGCCAGCGTACCTGAAACAGCACTAGGGTGGCAATTGTCAAGGGAGGGGGCCGCTTTCCCGAGTCCTCCCTCCAAGCTACTAATCAGTCACACGCAGGCACCAAACGGGTTACCAGGCTTTGTTGGCATCTTCTCTGGCGCCAGCTACAGAACATCAAACAGCAAGTCTAAAACACATTGGTTTTTCTCCCTTCCCCGGCAGGTTAACGCAAAGATTTGTAGGGGCTGGGGAATGCTGGCAACCAGCCAGCCCCTTCACATGTTCCCACTTTGGGGACTAATTGTTACCACCTGCCTGACCCCCCCCCCCAGCATTACTTGCTCACAGGATCACTACTTCATGGCAATAACGATCCAACTACCTTCCTCCTTGTCTGCTATGTCTGTGGCAGCTGAAGCTTCCAATCTTTTTGAAATATAGACGGGGCACAAATGTTTGTATCCAACTTTGGAATCATTGTGTTTGAATGTTTCTCAGCTGCCTCCTCCATTTGTTGGGGGGAATATGCTAGGTCACGTGTGTTCAGATTACATTGAGTTTTGAGTAATTGGCAAGAGTGTCCAGTGGTGGCACCTTACGCCAAGCAGAGTAAGCTGGGTGAGGAAAGAGTTAAATAAGCCAAGGGTCTGTCTGGAGAAAGGAGAAAATAGGCCCCAGCCATATCAGCTCCTGCAATAACCATAAATACATCCCTTCATTAGCTCTTTTTATGGGTCATGGTTTATTTTAGCATTTGAAGAAAGGGGTGAGAGCGACAGAGGCATAAAGAAGGGAGTGAAACATTAACTGCCTTGCTATCGGGACTATTTATGGCTTCTCAGCTAGCTTAAAAACAGGAAAAAAAGCCCCATCTTTCCTTCTGGGTTCCTTCTTCTCACCCTGATAACTGATTTAGGGCTATTTCATGGGACCACTTTGTACACAGTTTAAGACATCACGAGCTGGCTTTTCCTGCAGTTAGCATGCTGAGCAGTCTTGTGAAATTCTTCACTGTGCGATGGGATCACAATGTGCCACAAATTAGTTATTCCAGGAGATTGTATCTTGCAAATTTTCTCATTGGATGTAAGCTAAGTGGAGGTGATGGATTTGAAGTGGCAGATTTTTGAATGTTAAGAGGAGCCCCTCAGGATCGGGTCAGAGGCCCGCCTACCTCAACATCCTGTTCTCACAGAGATTATTAATTGATTATTAATAATAATCAACAAACAAACGTTTGTCGCTGTCTTTGAATTCCCAGGCGGGCTCTGCAGTCGACTATGATCAAAGATGGGCTTATCCTGTGGTTGGTGGATGCACTAAAAGATACAGACAGCATGTCAGATTATACTTTGGCCTACTCCGTAGCCTTGCTCATGAACCTCTGCCTTCGGAGCTCAGGTATCTTTCAGTTCGTGTAAGGAAACATTATGTGCAGTGGGGATCGGAGACCTTTTTTTAGCCTGGGGACTGCATTTCCCCATGGTGAGCTTTCTGGGGTGGGGTGGGGCACATCCCAGTGGTGAGGAGGCCCAGAGGCAGGAATCTGTGGGGCAAAGGTCTTTCAATCACACCCATGTCAAAGGTAGCCTAATAGGACTTGGGTTAGTTTGCTCAGATGTCTGTTGTGAATTGGTTTGGAAACACAGTGCGGATAAAATGGCTTGTACAGTGGTGCCTCGCAAGACGAAAAGAATCCGTTCCGCGATTCTCTTCGTCTAGCAGTTTTTTCGTCTTGCGAAGCAAGCCCATTGACGGCTTAGCAGATTAGCGCTATTAGCGGCTTAGCGGCTTTTAGCGGCTTAGCGGCTTAGCGGATCAGCTGATAAGCGGCTTAGCAGCTTAGAAAAAGGGGGGGAGGGGGAAAAAACTGCAGGAACTCGCAAGACATTTTCGTCTTGCGAAGCAAGCCCATAGGGAAATTCGTTTTGCGAAGCGCCTCCAAAACGGAAAACCCTTTCGTCTAGCGGGTTTTCCGTCTTGCGATGCGTTCGTCTTGCGGGGCACCACTGTATATTATCCAAATTGGATCAGGTAAGCAGAGAGTGGGAAAGACTCAACCCTAGACAATGCTGACCTAGTGCCAGCACAATAGGTTTTGCTGCCTGAAGCAAATTGCAGTCCTGCTCCCAGTTCCTAATAGCAGCCAACCTCTTTGGCACCTGAGCCAGAAAACCCCACAAGCTCCTCCCACCCTCCCTGGTGCCTTCTACTGAGTCAGACCATCAGCACATCCAACTCAGTAGCATTTACTTTTGTGGTAGCCAAAATGATGTCTTCCAGCTCTTCCTGCAGGTATCTGGTAGATCACTGTGAGAGCAGGATGCTAGGCTAGATGGGTAATAATAATAATAATAATAATAATAATAATGTATTATTTATACCCCACTCATTCGGCTGGGCTTCCCCAGCCACTCTGGGCGGCTTCCAACAAAATATTAAAATACAGTAATGTATTTAGCTTCCCTAAACAGGGCTGCCTTCAGATGTCTTCTAAAAGTCTGGTAGTTGTTGTTCTCTTTGACATCTGGTGGGAGGGCGTTCCACAGGGCCGGTGCCACCACCGAGAAGGCCCTCTGCCTGGTTCCCTGTAACTTGGCCTGATCCAGCAGGCTCTTCCTGGTCTAAATCTCAAAAATCCCAAAGGTTGTGCCGTTAATTCTTCTTCTTTGTCTTCTTCTTCTTCTTCTTCTTCTTCTTCTTCTTCTTCTTCTTTTATTTATACCTCCCATTTTTCCCTGACAGAGACTCAAGGCAGTTCAGATCTAGAAGGGTAGCCCAGGTCATATTAATGGGTCTGGGGAAAATCAAAATGCCAAAATCAAAATTCTCCTTCTAAGGAATGCATTTGACTCGATGGAATTTTGTCTCTTGTGTTTTAAACCTCCACAGGGAAGAAAATGTGTGTGAACATTGCAAACGAGGTCCTCAAAGTTCTCTCGGATCTCCTTGGCCACGAGAACCACGAGGTAATTTTATAGCTAATACTTGCAGGTATTAAGAAGGAAGGAGGCAAAGATAAAGCACTTTTAAAAATCAAAACAGAACATCTTCTATTTATTGCAAATAAAAACCTGGGTGTGTGAATGTTTCTGAAAATACCTTGGTGGCGAATTGAAGTTCTTCATCTTGGGAAATTATCTGGACTCTGCAAAGGCACTCTTCTTCCCTCCACCCTCTTTTTAGAATTCTCAAAGGGTAACAGAAAAAGTAAGAAATGTCAGACAGCTGTATCGCCAAGCCCATTTGGATTCCAGACTGCCAGTTCCTGGAATTATCTTCAAAGTATCTCTCTGACCTTGAGTCACAACGCTCTGTGTCATGCGGTCCTTCTGCAGAAACCCACCTGTTGCTCTCCCGATTCCAGATCTCAGCATCTGGAAATGTCAGGACACAGAGCCACCGGCTTCTGTGCCTTCGGAGGGCAATTTGCAAACTCAAAGTATTGCATTAATAGCAACAGTGCCTTGGTAGCAGCGGCTGATGGGAACTGCCATCCAAAACAGCTGGCGGGCTCCGGTTTGGAGAAAGTTGCCTTTGTACTTGGAACTGTACGACTGGAGAACTCTTGTGGAGCAAAGAATTTCACAGCCTGGGTTCAGTGGTGGAAAACCGTTTCCTGCCTTCCTGTCAACCACACTTTAGACCAGTGGTGGCCAAACTTGGCCCTCCAGCTGTTTTGGGACTACAGTTCCCATCTCCCTGACCGCTGGTCCTGTTAGCTAGGGTTGATGGGAGTTGTAGTCCAACAACTGCTGGAAGGCCAAGTTTGGCCACCACTTCTTTAGATGGTGGCAAGACATGCAGAAGGGCCTCCCCACCTAACTTTAGTGCAGTGGTTCTCAAAGGGTGTGCCGCAGCACACTGGTTTGGCAGGAGAAGATGGCGGGAAGATTCAAGGGCAATCAAAGAAAAAATTGATCATTTCAATGATGTATAGTATAGTATCCACCCCTGTAGGAATGAAAATCACGACAGACGAGCAGTGGGTGCCATGTGGAGCGTCTGCCGGGGAAGCCCCGGGAACTCTCTTTTATTGAATATTACAAACATTGCCACAGGTGTACTTGTGGCTGATTGGTTGATACAAACACAAAGAAACTCATTGCCTATTGGTTAATGCAAATGCAAGGCGGGAATTACATGTGAGGGATGGGAATTACATGTGAACATTAATCACCGGTAGATTAAAGGCTGGGAAACGAGGTTGGGACTAGACAGGCATGAAACCTCCTAACTAAAGATTAATATGGCATGAAACAATTACTAATGATTGATCATAACATGAAAGAATACAATAATCAAGTTCTATAGATATGGTCGGCTATGCATGGAGAACAGGTCAACATGAACCTAAGGTGAACGGAGCGATGAGGGAATATCTTGGTGTTTGGAACAGGTTAGTACAGTGTGTGCAGAAACAGAGAAAAGATCATGAGCGAGAGTTCCCAGAATGCAAGAGAAAAGAAGCAATGCTTCCCCATAATGCAACAGTTATGTGCAGAAGGAAAACATATGTGCAGAAGGAAAACTTCCCTTTACACCCCATTGGCTATTCTTTTGCAGTTTTCCAGGACATACTGTTGTGAACAGGTACTTTCAACTTTGACAAATGTGAAAGATCAAAAAAGAGAAAGGCCTCTCTGTGTTGATGAGGAGATGAGAGTTTGTTTGTCTCAAATTAGACCTGATACATAAATGAGATTTCCCAGCAAAAGCAAGCTCACACCTTTCATTGCATTTGTGTACATACTTAAGGTGCATACACGTGCTTTGAGAATGATTCCTGTTCTTATGTAGCTAAATTGTTTTATCCTTTCTGGATGTCCTGTGATCATATTATAAAATAGTTGTTTTCTGTGTTATAAATGAAGCACTGCTACCGGGTGTTTCTTTTTGTTTCCCAACATATTTCTTTATCAATAAAAAAAACTGGGTATAGCACAAGCAAATTGTTTTCTGAAAGTGTGGCCCAGAGAAAAAAGTTTGAGAACCACCACCTTAGTGAATGACAAGGGTCAGGTGGTAGTGACAGTCTTTTAAGCATCCTGGTCACAAACCATTTAGGACTTTGTCGATAAATCAGTTCAATTGCGACAGGAAACATGAATATTTTTTTATTGCTGTGTTTTTATGGTGTGTTCAATTTTTATTTAAGTGGCTTTGAGAACACTTGTGTGGAACATCTCATGACTAAAATGGATAGTGTTTTGTATTCAAAGGGTTTCATATTCTTATCTTATTCTTTGTATTCTGATCTTATACACCTTTGCAAGATAGGTCAGGCTTAATCCCTCCAAATTGCACCCTGAGGATAGAGACTCAGAGAGGTTGACTTGCCTAAGGTCTCCAATTGAGTTAATGGTGGAAGTGAAATACCGTATTTTTCACTCTATAAGACGTACCCGACCATAAGACGTACCTAGTTTTTAGAGGAGGAAAACAAGAAAAAACAACAACATTCTGAATCAAATGTTGTTGAAGAGGCTTTGCGCGGCTATCCCTGAAGCCAGAACAGCAAGAGGGATTGCTGCGCAGCAATCCCTCTTGCAGTTCTGGCTTCAGCGAAAGCAACGCAGCCTGCATTCGCTCCATAAGACGCGCACACATTTCCCCTTACTTTTTAGGAGGGAAAGTGCGTCTTATAGAGCGAAAAATACGGTATGACCTGGGGATTTCCTGGCTTGTACATTGCACTTTTAGCCATAATACTACATGGTGAGTTAAGGAGGAACAAGTGAAGGTCCAGGGCAGCTTGGAAAGGCATTGCTGAAGATGTGGTTCTTGAGGGGAGGTGGGACAGAAGAGGGAGAGGATGAGCATTAGACAGTGTCTCAGATGGTGGGAAATGGGCTTATACATTGCTTTTCATTTGCAGATTCATCCGTACGTGAATGGGGCACTTTACAGCATCCTCGCTATTCCATCCATACGAGAAGAAGCTCGAGCAATGGTGAGAGAGCCCGGGCTGCTGTTTATTTGCTCTAAACAAAACAAGGGGCTAAGTCAGCAGCAGTGAATGAGAGAAAGCTAGGATTTCCTAATAATTGCTTCACTTTTGATTGCAATACTTCGCTTTTAAGTTGTATTTTTTCCTTTCTTGAAAAGGCCTCATGCCTCAATGGGATACTTGGTTTCTGAAGGAGATCTCAGCCCCCTCCTTCGTGGGTGTGCTGACAGAATGATACTATGCTCCCAGTAGGAGGGGTGCTGTGTCCCCATGATGTAATCCCATGCTACTTTTTAAGGGAAATTCAAATTACCTCCATGGTAATTTCCAGAGCAACTACTTGGTTAATCCACACATTCTGTATTAAGGTCTCCCTTAATGGGTACCCATTCCCAGTGAGTTAGCTATGCTTACTCCGAATCTGTCCTTTCAAAAGGACAGGAGCACTTACTCCAAATCTCAGATACAGATAGGTAGCCGTGTTGGTCTGCCATAGTCAAAACAAAACAAATTCCTTCCAGTAGCACCTTAAAGACCAACTAACTGACTTAGTTGGTCTTTAAGGTGCTACTGGAAGGAATTTGTTTTTTTTTCCCGAATCTCAGAGCTCTCCACCTTCTCCCTTTAACATTCAGAATATCTCTGATGATAAGATTGAAGGCCCATCCAGTCCAGCAATCTTTTCTCATGCTGGACATCAAGTTGCCTGTGGGAATTTGTTTCCTTCATTTGTTCCTTCAAACTGCAAGTGGACCATCTATTGATAATTAACAGCTCTGTTTTAAGTATATTTACCTAGTCGGGAGTCCCTGTGACTTCATGGTTACTGGGTATTTCTTCTAAGTATGTGCACATCAGATTGCAACCAAAATAACGCACATCTTCAGGGGGGGAATGGTCCCACCCTCCAAGTATATGGGCCTTCCCAGGGATGGTAGTTCGTTCAGTAAATGCATAGCAAAATGACAACGCAAGCACACCTGAGTTGGCATTCTGTTTCTCTCTCGCCTTTTTCTGAACACAAGCCATGACCTCAAAGCCTGAGGCCCATCAGCAGTGTTGATCTTCCATGTTCTGGTGCTCTGTCCACTTAGGATCTGAGCGTGTTGCCAGCAGCTGCAGTGCCACTGAGGACAATGGAGAAAGACCAGTGGGCTTGGGCCAAGGCTGAGTTTTGCCAGCTGCTTCCTAAGTAACATTTGCAAGGTCACAGAATGGTGTAGGCTGAATCAGCTCCATCCCTTGCAAGAAGTTATCTGTGTTAAATTAGGGCTTTAATGGAACCGCAGGGCATTGTGAAAGAGGCAGTACGCTATCCTTGTAAGTTGGTCTTGCTGAATGGGAAGAGGTGATGAATTGCCTTCTGCAGAAATGTTTTGGTGGGAGATAACAATACACCACAACTAAACAGCCCAACAAAAGCTGGTATCTGCTCTGATTTGCGCTAGCTCTCACTCTGGGTCTGTGCCATTATGCGAAATCCGTTTTAAGTGTAAGCCTGATGGATGTTTGTGTTCTTGCCTGTGATTCTTATCTTATCTCCCCTAGCCTATTCTAAAAAGCTATCTGTGAACACACTGCAGCAGGGTTTTTAAATTGGTGGATCAAACGGCTTTGTTTTTAAATTGCTACTCACCATCAACTCATCCTGTATCACTTGAGAAGGAAAGATGGAAGAATCTCCCCAGGAGAAGCTTTGACGTTCTTAACTTAGAATCTTATTATTGGCTTGGCAACTTCTAACAGGCAAAAAATGCAAGCAGATATGTTTGGATTTTTCCACCCTAATGGACAAATGGGATGTTGTTGTTGTTGTTTAGTTGTTTAGTCTTGTCCGACTCTTCGTGACCCCATGGACCAGAGCACGCCAGGCACTCCTGTCTTCCACTGCCTCCCGCAGTTTGGTCAAACTCATGCTGGTAGCTTCGAGAACACTGTCCAACCATCTCGTCCTCTGTCGCCCCCTTCTCCTTGTGCCCTCCATCTTTCCCAACATCAGGGTCTTTTCCAGGGAGTCTTCTCTTCTCATGAGGTGGCCAAAGTATTGGAGCCTCAGCTTCAGGATCTGTCCTTCCAGTGAGCACTCAGGGCTGATTTCCTTCAGAATGGATAGGATTGGTCTTCTTGCAGTCCATTGGTCTCTCAAGAGTCTCCTCCAGCACCAGAATTCAAAAGCATCAATTTTTTGGCGATCAGCCTTCTTTATGGTCCAGCTCTCACTTCCATACATCACTACTCGGAAAACAATAGCAGCTTTAGCTATATGGACCTTTGTTGGCAAGGCGATGTCTCTGCTTTTTAAGATGCTGTCTAGGTTTGTCATTGCTTTTCTCCCAAGAAGCAGGCGTCTTTTAATTTCATGACTGCTGTCACCATCTGCAGTGATCATGGAGCTCAGCCTTTCGCATGATGAATTCTGCATATAAGCTTAATAAACAGGGAGACAATATACAGCCTTGTCGTACTCCTTTCCCAATTTTGAACCAACCAGTTGTTCCATATCCAGTTCTAACTGTAGCTTCTTGTCCCACATAGAGATTTCTCAGGAGACAGATGAGGTGATCAGGCACTCCCATTTTTTTAAGAACTTGCCATAGTTTGCTGTGGTCAACACAGTCAATGAAGCAGAAGTAGATGTTTTTCTGGAACTCTCAAGCTTTCTCCATAATCCAGCACATGTTTGCAATTTGGTCTCTGGTTCCTCTGCCCCTTCGAAATCCAGCTTGCACTTCTGGGAGTTCTTGGTCCACATACTGCTTGAGCCTGCCTTGTAGAATTTTAAGTATAACCTTGCTAGCGTGTGAAATGAGTGCAATTGTGCGGTAGTTGGAACATTCTTTGGCACTGCCCTTCTTTGGGATTGGGATGTAGACCGATCTCCAGTCCTCTGGCCACTGCTGAGTTTTCCAAACTTGCTGGCATATTGAGTGTAGCACCTTAACAGCATCATATTTTAAAATTTTAAATAGTTCAGCTAAAATATCATCACTTCCACTGGCCTTGTTATTAGCAGTGCTTTCTAAGGCCCATTTGACTTCACTCTCCAGGATGTCTGGCTCAAGGTCAGCAACCACACTACCTGGGGTGTACGAGACATCCATATCTTTCTGGTATAATTCCTCTGTGTATTCTTGCCACCTCTTCTTGATGTCTTCTGCTTCTGTTAGGTCCTTTCCACTTTTGTCTTTTATTATGGTAATCTTTGTAAGAAATGTTCCTTTCATATCTCCAATTTTCTTGAACAGATCTCTGGTTTTTCCCATTCTATTGTTTTCCTCTATTTCTTTGTATTGCTCGTTTAAGAAGGCCCTCTTTCTTCTTGCTATTTTTTGGAAATCTGCATTCAATTTCCTGTATCTTTCACTATCTCCCTCGCATTTTGCTTGCCTTCTCTCCCCCACTATTTGTAAGGCCTCGTTGGACAGCCACTTTGCTTTCTTGCATTTCCTTTTCATTGGGATGGTTTTCGTTGCTGCCTCCTGTATAATGTTACGAGCCTCCATCCATAGTTCTTCAGGCACTCTGTCCACCAAATCTAAATCCTTAAATTTGTTCCTCACTTCCACTGTGTATTCATAAGGGATTTGATTTCGATTGTATCTTACCGGCCCAGTGGTTTTTCCTACTTTCTTCAGTTTAAGCTTGAATTTTGCTATAAGAAGCTGATGATCTGAGCCACAGTCAGCTCCAGGTCTTGTTTTTGCTGACTGTATAGAGCTTCTCCATCTTTGGCTGCAGAGAATATAATCAATCTGATTTTGATGCTGCCCATCTGGTGATGTCCATGTGTCGAGTTGTCTCTTGTGTTGTTGGAAAAGAGTTTTTTTGATGACCAGCTTGTTCTCTTGGCAGAACTCTATTAGCCTTTGCCCTGCTTCGTTTTGAACTCCAAGGCCAAACTTGCCAGTTGTTCCTTTTATCTCTTGACTCCCTACTTTAGCATTCCAGTCCCCTATAATGAGAAGAACATCCTTCTTTGGTGTCAGTTCTATAAAGTGTTGTAAGTCTTCATAGAATTGGTCAATTTCACTTTCTTCAGCACCAGTAGTTGGTGCATAAACTTAGATTACTGTGATGTTAAAAGGTCTGCCTTGGATTCGTATCGAGATCATTCTATCATTTTTGAGATTGCATCCCAGTACAGCTTTCGCCACTCTTTTGTTGACTATGAGGGCCACTCCATTTCTTTTACGGGATTCTTGCCCACAGTAGTAGATATGATGGTCATCCAAACTGAATTCGCCCATTACCATCCATTTTAGTTCACTGATGCCCAGGATGTCAATATTTATTCTTGCCATCTCATTTTTGACCACATCCCAGCTTACCAAGGTTCATGGTTCTTACATTTCAGGTTCCTATGCAATATTTTTCTTTACAGCATTGGACTTTCCTTTCGCTTCCAGGCATATCCGCAACTGAGCGTCCTTTCGGCTTTGGCCCAGCCGCTTCATCAGCTCTGAATCTACTTGTACTTGTCCTCCGCTCTTCCTCAGTAGCATGTTGGACGCCTTCCGACCTGAGGGGCTCATCTTCCAGCGTCATAACTTTTATATGCCTGTTGTCTTTGTCCATGGAGTTTTCTTGGCAGGGATACTGGAGTGGCTTGCCGGTTCCTGCTCCAGGTGGATCACGTTTGGTCAAAATTCTTCACTATGACCTGTCCATCTTGGGTGGCCCTGCACGGCATAGCTCATAGCTTCTCTGAGTTATTCAAGCCCCTTCACCACGACAAGGCAGTGAGGACAAATGGGATACAATACCTAATACTATACTTGTATTAGGAGCAGCTAAAGGCTAACTTGCTACTTGGTGACTTTTAATAAGTTCCTGTATGCAGTGTTATTTTTCTAGAAAAAGAGGTGCCAGAACTTACATGAACACCTCCCTTGTTCTCTTAGAATGGCAGTGGCACCCACCTGAGAGGTGCCAGAACTGAGTTCTGGTGAGTTCCGGCTGAAAAAAAGCCCTACCCAAAGTGCTATTTGGGTACTGTTCTGGTTTGGCCTCTGCGAGATATAGAAGACTTTGAGAAGCTGTGAACCACATTTGTTTGAGAGTTTTCACTATTACACATTATGCAGTCGAGTTTCCAGCATTTGGAGAAATTGCAGGGGTCAGCACACCCAGTCTTAAATCATTCTGTGTTTGACTTAGGTGTCAGAAATATGTCTGCTTTTCCACTCCCATGGCCAGGCACTGCTCTGGTGGATGGAGAGAACAGAATGTCTGCAGTTGGGCACAGCTCTCCCACCGCAACGTTCTTTTCTGAAGCTAAACAAACCATGTGCGCTGCCAGTGAAATGACCCTTTGCTGAGGTCACCCATATGATCCACTGACACTGCTCTGTTTTCCAACCCGTCCAGGAAATGGAAGACATTCTGCGCTGCTACATCGAGGAAGGAAACGCTGATATGATCCAGCAGATTGAGTTTATTATCAAGCAGCTTAAATCAGGTCAGAGGGACACACAGTCGCTTCTGGGCTGAAAATCTTTATTAAAAAGCTTTTGTTGCTCTCAGGCAAAGGACCTGAAGACGTGAAGGCAGGCTAGGGGGTTTCAGACCGAGAGCATCAATGTTTATATACCACTATTCATTTTTTAAAAATCATAAGTCTTTATAATTTTATGCAAAATCATGCAATAAAAAACATTTAAAATGTTTTTTAAAAACCACATTTAAAATGTTAAGATCAGAAATCAGCTAGCTATTATGGAAATATTATGGAACTTCCCCGGGGAAGTTTGCCAGGCACCTTCACTATACACCTTTAGGTGCCAGACAAAAAGGTTCCTTTTTAACCAGGCCTTTGCCTGACCTGATCTACATCCTATAACCTTTTTGAAATGCTGGCTCTTTTTAGGGTTTGTTTGTGTTTTGATTTTATGTATGTGGTCCTTTATGTGAACCGTCCTGAGACCTTTGGGTATAGAAATAAAATAAAATACGTGCTTTTAATTCCTTGCATAGGCCTAATGGAAATAGACTTAAAACAAATGGGTTGTTGGCAACATGTTTCTTAAACTTACCTGATCTTCCCTGGAATAGAAACTTTTTCAGCAGATATTTTAAAGCTGAAACAGAAGGTGCGTCTTCTAGGATCAATTCACACAACACTTGCAATGATAACCATGTATACATAGAAGTAAACCCCACTGATTTCATTTGGAAAGACTTCCAGACGGTTGCAGCCTGGCAGCATTTTCCTAAACCTGTTCACTTGCAGGTAAACATCACTGAGTTCATTGGCACTTACTTCCAAGTAATTGTGCTTATGATTGCAGCCTTACAGCATCACAGTAATTGTGTTTACTCATGAATAAGGTCCACTTATTTCAGCCAGACTTACTTCTTGGTAAGTGAACTAGGATTGCAGCTTTTAGCATGGCAATTTCATCTCTGTCGCCTTTCAGCCCATCATGAGGCAGTCACGTGATTGTTCTGTGTGGTCAGCTGCAGAGCACAATTCATTTAACATATCAGTGGAAATTTTGCAGCAATGTGCTTGAATACTATAGTTTGGCCACGAGCTAAATAGCCACTAGCTGTGAGCTGAACTGTATTGTGACTCAGCTAGTCATTTCTCAGCTTGCAAATACAGTTAGATTACAAATTATGGAGGAGTTAGGTGTCTTAGAGTACTTCCAGGCAGGATCTTACTGCAATAAACAGGTTCTTGTGTTAATATAAATGTGTGTTTTTTAAAAAACTTAACTGATCTTCCCTGGAAAGTTTACATGCATGTGGAGCACCTTTCCCACAATAAACACTCATCTAGAAGCACACATATATTAGGAACATTAAATAGTAGGAAGAACTTTCTGATGGCATGGGCTGTTTGACAGTGGAATGGACTTTCTTGGAAGGGAGTTGTCAGGGAACTGCCATCAGCTCAGAGACGAGAGGTGGAAGGGCAGTTGTGTTACAGGCAGCCTCTGAAGGTCTTGCAAAGTAGTTCTTCCTCTGGTGAAGAGGGAAGGCCCACCTCCAGTGGGGAGGGGGTGCAAGGATCAGAAGATGCTAGGGAGAGCCTCAACACCGCGCCTGAGCAAAGCGGAGGGGAGGCGAGTCCCCCTTTGCCAGTGCCTGTTCTGTGCAGTAGTCTTTGGTGCAGAGAGGGGAGGAGAAGGTTAAGGGCCACACGGCTGTTATGCTGGGGAAAGTATAAGGACCGCCCACTCCCAGATTCTGCTAGCGACTGAGCAGACATGGACTTGCGACACTCTGCACTGTAAATAGTTTGTACAGATGAAGCCTGGAAAAGACAGATTGGAGTCTTGCCTGTTTGCTCCCGAGCAACCACAACCACACCTGATAGCAGTGGACTCTCCTTCATTGGAGGTTTTTAAGCAGAGGTTGGATGGTCATCTGGTTGGCCACTCTGAGATCAGGATGCTGGACTGGACAGGCCATTGGCCTGATCCAGCAGGCTCTTCTTATGTTCTTATAAGAAGGGAGCAGAGGGTCAGTCTTTCTCTTACCTGAAAAACTTTGGACAAGAAGCAGCAGCTTGGCAGCATTCCTTCATGCAAATGCCAGTGTCCCAAAGGGAGCGATGCTTATCATGATTTCAAGTTTTATGTGGCCGTTCTTGGATGTTGTTGTTGTTTTAAACCCTCTCCCCTGGAGGTTTGCCAGGAGGAATGTCACCAAGCTGCTACTCACCGCAGTTCTGCTGTTGCCCCAAGCACTGTTCTGCAAGAGAAAGGCTTCATCGGTCTGCTACCTCACCTCTCCCAACACAAAATGTTACAGCTTTGCCCGGCCCCCCAGCCCAATTGCAAAGAACTTCCGAGCCCATTTTAAGGCCGCCCCTCTATAAAGTGATGGAAAATGGTTAGGCCAAATGCCTTAACACAGCACTACTTTCATTATGGCTTGTGCAGGGAAATGTCCCCTTTGGAACATGCCCAAAGAGAGTACAAATATCAGTCAGTGTTGAAAATGAGGGTAGTGGTGGGGGGACAGGGACCCGCTAAATTCAACTTCTGCTGAAGCAAACTGCTGTGCTCATTTTCTCTTATGTTTCATCTTGTTTCCTTCTAGAAGATCCATTGGATGAAAGCGCTGAGTCTGATGATGAAGAGAAGGAAGATAATGACGAGGTACGTTTTATAAGCTGGATTGCCTGAAAGTCTTAAGAGCTCACTATGCCTTACGCCAGGCTGGAATACTTGACCGTCATAATATCTCTGTGCCCCATAACATTTCTGGGTCGCTCAATTTTGGCTAGCCGTGCTGCCAGGTCCTGCCTCCCAGAAGGGCAGGTTCTTGCCTTTCCCTCTTCCTCTACCTGTGGGACACAGCATGACATTAGGCAGGGGGATTTACTGCCCCTCTGTCCACCTGCTGGCTTGAAGCTGCCAAGACTTGGAGGGGTTTTGCAAGCTGGAGGTGGGAAGTGGAGGCAGGTCCACTTGCTCTACCAAGCAAGTTCCGGGGCACCTACATCCTCCAGTTGGGAGCTAGAGATGATGGGAGCTAGAGTTGCATCTATTTTCTCCCTCTCTACACCTGATGGCTGCTCAGAGGAGTGAATCTCTGTCTCCTGCTTTCAACTCTGAGCTGCCGTCAGGGAGCAGAGATCCACCGTGGCTCTGCACTTTCACCTGACAATTGCAGAGGCAGAAGAAAACCGAGGCTTCAGCTGAACTTGGTGGCTGGGTTTATTTATTTATAAAAATATTTCTATACCACTGTGTCACACATCACAGTGGTTTTACAGCAATAAAACCAAAACCATACAATATAAGCAGTATAAAAAAAAAGACTTAACACTTAACCATCGCAGCTGGATGTATTCTTAATTGCCTGCAAAGGCCTGGCGGGACTAGAAAACTTCTCAGCAGATGTTTAAAAGTTGGTACAGAAGGCAGCATATTCCACAGGACTGGGCCAGTGACACCGGAGGCTCCATTTATGGGCCCAATAAATACGAACTACAAAAGTTGGGATCCTCTGCAAACCTGTGCCAAAGTTTTGCAGGGTTTTTGTTTGTGTTTTTTTGCAGTGAAAACCCTGTCTTTTGCCACTCACCACAAATGGAGCAATTGCTTCTTAAACCTAGGGTTGATAGCTATGACCCCAGGTTTGAGTAGCAATTGATGAATTGGTGGGGCTCTGCAAAATGGGGGGGGGGGTTTGCTGCAAAACACTGCAAAAGTTTGGCACAGATTTGGAGGGGATCCCAATTTGGGGGTTCATAGTAGAGCTTCATCAACTCAGGGAATGACCAGTGATGCTCCGGTGGATTGTTTGAGTGTTTGAGCTGCGGTACAAGGGTTTGGGCGATCCCTGAGGTACCCTGGACCTCCAGAAATGGGCTCATCTCACTCTCCAGAACAAGATGGACAAAACTCTGTACTTTTGCATCTGAGATGCCGAGGGGTGGGGGTGGGATGAAGAGAAACTTCCCTGAAGCCACAGAGTCAGGATTAGGTATTTCCCTGTCACACTGTTCCTCTTCCCCAAGTCTTCTTCCTGCATATAATCACATGGCTCATTCCATCCAGTTAGGAATCCTGTATTGAGTGGGATGGCATAGTTTATCAGTTCTGGTGAGGTCACAGCATGAAGTGAAATCACAAAGCATTTTATTAGCCTTGGACGGGTCACTGAAGGCAATTTGGTGAGGGCACGTGAGGGACAATTCAAATGAATAAATGAGCATGTTGGCAAGGAGTGTTGAAAAATCATCAGAAAGGGGGAGGTGTTTTTGGACACTGCCGAAGCATGCACAAAAAAGTGAAACAGTTTTAGCTTGGTCCTAATCCTTGGGCTTGTTATGTGGACGTGCTGACCTGTCTCAATTACCAGGCCAACCTGCGGAGCACGTTTTAAAGAAGATGCTCTGATAATAAGCCTCCATCCGCCCTGCTTGCATTCCTCCACCGTAGCAATATCTGGTGCATCTGTGCCAGCACGATTACAACTGGTGAGAAATTCCTGGAAAAATACTGGGATATAAATAGTGTGAAATTTGTGGGCTTGAAAGGATCATTTGCCAAAGCAAATGTCTCTGTCTCAGAGGCCTCTGTCTCATGTTCAGCAAGGCAAAAAGGACAAGCTCTGCGGGCTATTTAAAGGGAAGATGAGGCTGTAGTTTGGGAATACCTGGAAATACCCGAAAGACTTGGGGCAGAGCCCACCGAGGTCTCCTGCTTAGGGCCCACTGCGACTGATGGGAGGATTGTAAAATATCCCTAAGAGCGCATTCCCATTTCACCTTCCAAGTTACAGAGCACCTTTCATTCGCCAGAGTGGAAAGGAAAGCAATTCTAAGCTTTACAGTTTACTTATTTGTGTAACAGAAGTCACCCCCCCCACCCCACACCCCAATTGCTGTGGTTCTATCTCTTTCGCTGTGTAGCAATGGTTGTTTTTCACAGAACTATAAATAGTATGAATGAAGCATCATTGACTGATGCATGTCAGTTTTTTCTTGACCTTTTTGATCTCCAGTCAAGCAGGTTTTGCAGCTTTTTGAAGCACTCTGAAGATCTGCAGAACATGTCTGATTAGCAAACATAGTGAGACAGTTGGGGGGGGGCACGGGAACCCCAAGCCTGAATGTGTGAAGTATGACTTGCAGACTGCTACAATGAACCAGAATCCTGATTTTCTTTGCTTGCGTTCAGCTAGGCTGCGAGTTTCAGTTCTTTGGTACAGCTTTTAAACAGTACTGGACAGGTTGCCTTTTTTGTAGAATGAGGACTAAGACCTTTTCCTGGTTGGGGAGGTGGGAAATGTTTGCCCACAGCTGACCAGCTCTTCTGCACATGGGCTGTTTGGCCTTGACTTATGGGTATGACCTGATTCAGGTCCAAAGCTCATGTCTAGCATACATAGACCCCTGAATCTCTTGCACCTTAATCTCTTGCCTACATGCCTACACAATAGGCCCATGGTGCAACTTGGCTCCTGACAGAGAGATAGTAACTTCATAGCTGAGAAGTGGTTTGAATCCAGATAGAGCACACTGCCCACACTGACTCTTTCCCCTTTGCATGTGAGAAGAGGTGCATGTGTTTGACCTTTGCCCTGTGGGTAATCTGCTTTTGTTGATCAAGACTAGAGAGTTATTCCTTTTTTTGGAGGGGCAGGGGAGACGTGGGAATTCTTGAGCGGATAGACTTCTGATTGAACCAGCAAGGCTGCCGCTGTCGTCTTCTGTAGTTGAATTATCCATCGGACTATAGCATGCTTGTACACTTCTGCCACTTCTGTGGAGGGCACAAGGAGAAGGGGACGACAGAGGGCGAGATGGTGGGACAGTGTTCTTGAAGCGACAAACATGAGTCTGACCAAGCTGCGGGAGGCAGTGGAAGACAGGAGGGCCTGGCGTGCTCTGGTCCATGGGGTCACGAAGAGTCGGACACGACTAAACGACTAAACAACAACAACAACACACTTCTGCCACCACACCCTGATAGCCAGGACCCTCCCAAAGACCCTCCCATCGTGGAGCCACCTCCAGCACTTCCTCCTATCAGTGATGTCCCTGGTGACAGTCCAGATGCCAATTGGGCACGGGAACTATCTCCGCCTCCTAGGTGACAGAGCACCCAATTGCTTGCCCAGTCTCAGGACCCCTGTCATTGGCTGCACCAAAGGTTGTGCCCACCCCACGCTTCAAAAGGAAGAGGCAGGGTGGCATGTGGCTTGTTGGATCAACTTCTTAGCTTGCCTCCGGCCATGCAATTCACCTAATGTGCCTTTTAAGCCTTGCCTCTGCACTGTAATGATTTAAGCATTAACGATTTTTGGCAGAGACTGAAATCCGAGTTCTCTCTGTCCATTTGAGAGCCAGGCCTTTTCTGTTCTTACGCTTGTAATTCTATTCCTCCGCTTGGGCAGGTTTAATCCTTGGATTGCAAAATGGGTTTGCAGGCCGTGACCTCCTGAATGTCACCAGGGATACTTACCAGCTTCTTGCAGGATACTGTTCCTGGTTTTTGAGCAAATAGTCGTTTGTTGACACACGGCAAGCGGTTGGACCCCTTCTCCTACCAGCTTCTTGCAGGATACTGTTCCTGGCTTTTGAGCAAATAGTCGTTTGTTGACACACGGCAAGCGGTTGGACCCCTTCTCCTTTCAGAATGCAGGAAGGAATAATCTGCTGTTGTGAGGTGGTGAAATTGTGTAAGGGAGCGACCTGTGTCTACCAAGGTCTTAGCCTGCAAGAGGAAGAGTTGAAGGATGTAGAAGCATCCTGAAACCACAAACCTACTCCCTTTGTCAGTGTCAAGAAAGGTGTGAGTTTATGTCAACACATTCTTTCCGTAACCCAGGAAACAAAATGCCATCCTCCCAAACTGTGCCAAGGAGGAGGCTTTCTGTTCCCGTGATTATTTTTTATTGACGTAACATTTTCTACCCCTTTCTTCTAGTACCTGTGCACTACTTACAGGCGCCTTGGAACAGTTTAAAATCACAATATCCTATAAAAAGATTTATTATTAAAATGCAGTAAAACACAACAGAGTGGCATGGATCAGCTGGGGGAGTCTGCATCAGAGGAAGACCAGGGGAACCTGCACCAAGCCCTAGGTCAGGCTTCACCTTTGGGGTGAGGAGCCAGGATCCTGCAACAAGCCCATCTGCACCCCTAGTGAGTTTAGCCTCTGATACTGAGGCTGGACGAGTCCCAGGCCTGTGGGAAAGGCGGCGCCTTAAATGCCAGGTGGTTTGTTTCTGATTCTGCTTTGGAGAGCAAGCACTACCTGTGGTGTGCCATTTTGGAATTCATGAAAAACTGTAGTTGGTGCTGAGCAGGAAATGGAGAAAGAAGACAGGAGAGAGATAGGAAGGAAGGAAGGGAGGAAGGAAGCATGAGCTCACAACATTTTCGTGATCTTCCAAATCACATTTGAGCCGATAGCCTGAATTAAGTTACAATTTTCTTCTTTTTCTTCACATGATCACCCTTGGTTTTGGTTGCCTCCTCCATCTGTCTGTGTCATCTTGCCCTCCCCGCAGTAATTGAACTTAAAATTGTAAGCATCCTGGGGCAGAGACCTGGCAGGTTTTTGCCTATGTAACTCTCTAAAGTGCCACCACATAAATAATAATTGTTATTAATTTTAAAAATTGGTGGAATTCAGCATTACGCCATGACGAACATTCGGTCTACACAAGTGTTTCAGCTTTTCAGACAGAATTACCTCCTTTCCACTGCTGAGCCAATTTTGGTGCGCAACGGTGGGAAGAGCCCCTTTGCTCAAGTGGGAGTCCTTCTGCAGGGCTTCCACTCCTGGGGCACATTCATCCTGCTCATTGTTTTAATCACTGCAGCAGCTGGTGAGTTTAATTCCTCCCCCCCCCCCCTGCACAGAGGGAGACTCACAAGGATGCTGTGTAGTACAGTGGTTCCCTGCAAGACGAATGCCTCGCAAGACGGAAAACCCGCTAGACGAAAGGGTTTTCCGTTTTGGAAGTGCTTTGCAAAATGAATTTCCCTATGGGCTTGCTTCGCAAGACGAAAATGTCTTGCGAGTTCCTGTGGGTTTTTTTCCCTCCCCCCCCTTTTTCAAAGCCCTAAGCTGCTTATCAGCTGATCCGCTAAAAGCCGCTAAAAGCCGCTAATAGCGCTAATCCGGTAAGCTGTCAATGGGCTTGCTTCGCAAGACGAAAAAACTGCTGTACGAAGAGCCTCACGGAACGGATTAATTTCGTCTTGCGAGGCACCACTGTATTTGGAGTAAATCAGGGAATGGAAATCATGGGCTTTGCATGTCTGCTCAATTCCTTCATTGTACAAATAGCCTGCAAACTCTGGGGGCAATTTATTTGGCTAATTTCATTTAACTGTTTAGAAAGAACATGTTGTCAGAGCTGCAGCGGAATTGAGTTAGCTTCAGTGGGGATTTGTTTGGCCGGTTTCCCTTGTATGGATCTCCTGTTCTTGTTCCTGCAAAGCTCACCTTCGCAAACAAGCCCCTATTTTTGAAGCCTATACAGAGTTTGGCCTCTGTAACCCGAAGGGCAGATTTCAGCCCCTCTCCTTGCATCAGCGACGGTTTACTCCCAGTGAACAGTGATACCAGTGTTCTGGGTTTATTTCTTCTGGCCTTTGTCACTCTGGAGATGACACCACAGTTTTATTGCTTTCTGCTTCCTTTCAGCATGGATTTGGGCAATTCGTGTAAAAGGCACAGTAAAATCCAAGCATGCCATACTCAAATGTCCGCGGCTGCCTTGATCATTTACAGCGGTGGTTCCCAAAGGGGTCGCATTGCCCCCTGGGGGGGGGGTCGGTGGGATCACCTAGAGGGGTGCTAAGAGACAAGCGAGCAGCAGGGAACCTCTGAAGGGGTCGATGACTATCAGACATTGAAAAACTTGTATCACTAGATCAGGTTCACCTATTTTGTTGAATAGATTAAACTAAATAGTTCTAATTGGATTTTGAACGAATGTGCAATTGTTGCTGAATTTTATTAAGTCATAAGCTTCCTTTGTGGGTCATGCTAACCGCTATTCTGAATAATGCTTTTTGTAGGGTAGGAGGTACTGGAGATGTGTTTATGGAACCAAAGGGGTGGTGGACCAAAAGCGTTTGGGAACCACTGATTTTCAGGGTGTTCCCCTTGCCAGCCAGCTTGCATTGAGCTGACATAACCCCTGTGTGTTGCTTGTCTGGGTGGCATGGTTGCCCCTACAGTGGTGCCCCGCAAGACGAACGCCTCGCAAGACGGAAAACCCGCTAGACGAAAGGGTTTTCCGTTTTGGAGGTGCTCCGCAAAACGAATTTCCTATGGGCTTGCTTCGCAAGACGAAAATGTCTTGCGAGTTCCTGCGGTTTTTCCCCCCTTCCCCCCCTTTTCTAAATCGCTAAGCTGCTTATCTGCTTATCCGCTAAGCCGATAAGCCGCTAAAAGCCGCTAATAGCGCTAATAGCGCTAATCCGCTAAGCCGTCAATGGGCTTGCTTCGCAAGACGAAAAAACCGCTAGACGAAGAGACTCGCGGAACGGATTAATTTCGTCTGGCGAGGCACCACTGTACTTCCATGGCTGCTTCCATGCTGCTTCTGGTAACTTCAGAGAACCAGCATGGCATAGGGGCTAGGAGCACCCCAGACCATGCCCTTGCTCCTTCAGACTGAGCTCAGCCCTGGCCCAAATAGGCAACTTCTCCAGTGCCCCGGACAAGGAATCCACCTCTCCACAGAGCCTCCATCTTCTTCGGATCCAGTTTCACTTTATTGATCCTGATCAGACACCAGTCCAAAACCTGCACAGCATCTCCCACCTCAGACAATACAGAGAAATAGAGCTGGGTCCCATCAGTGAGCTGATGGCTCTTTGCCTCAAATCTCCTAATGGCTGTCTTCAGTAACTTAGGGTGGTGGATAGCACTGGGGACAGAATGAAACCCTACGGAGCACCATAACTTAACTGTTGTGGACTCAAGAGTGGCTTCCTGCTTCTGTGCTCTGCAGATGACCCTCTAGGTAGGAGCAGAACCACGGTGACACCTTGCCCGACTCTCAGCTGACAGAGCTGTAATTTTGTGTCTGCCTTAATTGCTGAGCAGCTTTTGCCTAAGGAAGACACTGCATGGCATTGGGAGCCATGTACTGCATCTCATTGGCTTTGCCTGTCACATGGTTTATTCCCGTGACCTGAGAACTGTCCCGGCTCTTGGGGGTCCCTGACTCTCTGCTTTCATGTCATGGCAGGAAGACCACAACAGCATGGAGGCCGACCTGGACAAAGACGAAGTGTTGCAGCCTCAACAGGGGGAGTTGTCGGGCGAGAAGCTCCTGACCACGGAATACTTGGGAGTAAGTAGTGGCTTTGGAGACAAGTGTTGGGTATTATACTCACCCAAAAATTGTATCTTGAGTTATGTATCAAAAAGAGAAAAATGACAAACTGAACATCCCTCCCTCCCTTTTACCCAACCTGAAGACATAGTTCAGATTTTAGTAGCAATAGCCTAATAAGCCTTAGAACGTTGCCTTCTTTTTTTTCTTTAAAAAAAGGCACTGATTTGCCTAATAAGCCTTAGAACGTTGCCTCCATGTGTTGGGGGCGGCTGGGGTGGTGGGACATGACTTGACCCTCTTCATCCTCCCCACTGCACCTGGCCTTTGGACAACCACTAGCATGGACTCAGGGTGCGTCCCCCTCCTGAGGTCTCTGTTTAGTGCAGCTGATTTCTCCTCCTCATTTCAGATCATGACCAACACCCCGAAAGTGAAGAAGAAGCCGATCCCCAGCATCCCGCAAAGCATTGACGAGCCCCTCCAGAGACCTGTGACACCCGGCCATCACAGGGCTGCTTACCCAACGTAAGTCTGGGCAAACAAGCCAAAAGCTGGGAGGCCTTTTGCTTTTGACCTTGGTTCAAAGAAAATGCAATTCAGATTGATGGAAAGATTCTGACGAAATAAAACAGCATTAGACAGGACGTTGCCCTTGCTTTGTTTTTTAAAAGGAGTTTTCACTTAGAGCAACATATGCCCTTTGTCAGGATGGGTGGGATAGCTCTTTGCATCTCCCCATAACTAGCAAGAACATAGTAAATCCAGGCGAAGTTATGCAGACACAAGTTGCAGGTTTTTTGCCATGATATTTGGATTGTCTCTAGATGCAGATTTTTTGAAACAGAGTGGAATAGGCAAAGCCCTGCCTTTGGTGTCAACCTCCATCTTTGCTGTGCGTGTTCCTGTAAAGACCTTGGGCTAGCCAGGCCCTCCTACGCCCTCCCTGGAGCCGCTTCCTCAAGCTACAGCTCTTAAGAGCCAGTGACTCAGGGAAAGGAGCAGGGGAAATCACAAGGCCTCTCCCCTCCTGTCCTGTGTTCCTTGCCAGATGTTAGCGTCTCTCTCCTGCCGTCGTCACCTAGCAGCATCTGAAAGGCCGCAGGTTCACTTCCATGCAGGTGTCAATGTTTGTACAAATCTGTATGGAGAAAGAGGCAGAACAACCATCCAAAAGAAACACTTGGAGACAATGCGTAAAGGTCAGGAGGAAGCAGGAAGAGTGCAGAGGGCAAAAGTGCAGAGAGGCTGCTGTTCTGTGAATGCTCCAGTCTTCAGAAAGGTGTTGTAAGGCTGGCAAGATGATGCAGATAAGCTTTGGGCGCTCAAAAATGTGATATGGTATCATCATTGTCATCTCAGAAGCATAGAATTGTAGAGCTGGAACAGACCCAAAGGGTCAGCTGGTTCAATCCCTTGCAATGCAGGAATTGCAGCTAAATCTGACCAGTATGAACATAGTTGTTCAAAGAAGCCGGTTTTGTTTCTCAGGCTCAACAGCCCTTTTTGCATTATTACCCAAATTAGGGAGCCAGCATGGGAGCCAGCCAGAACTGTTGGGAAGAGCGGCCTGGTTTGCAGGAATGGCTGTCATCTGCTTAGTTTTTTAAGCGCCCTTGCTGGTTTTCTTGTGACATTTCCAGCCACGGTTGGTGTTTCATCTCAGCGTGCATGGCAGGAAGCTTTTAAACTGCATAAATGTGAAGAAGAGGCATTTGCAAAATAGCAGGCTTCTCATTGCCCTTCCTAGCAGGTGGGGCTTTCTTCGTTTTCTAGGTGTTTTCGGGTATGATAAAATGAGAAGTCCTCCTTATTACAATATGGTGGATTATGCTTCTAAAAATATAGTGAGATCTAAAGCTTTCCACCTGCTGTCACTCCCTCCCTCCCTTTACTTTTTGAACAGTACACAACCACTGCAGAGAGGTAATAGCTTTCACAAACTCTCTGCCGCTTCTCTTTCTTTTCTGCCTACTCCCCCCCCCCCCCGCTGTCACCATTTGCAAGACCTAACAGAACTTAGCAACAGAAAGAGCCAGCGTGGAAATAGTGAAGTGGTTAGGTTTAAACAATGCACTGGATAAGTGCCATGAAATTACCCCTCTTTGCTCCTTTTTCTCTCCCCTCTCAATTTTCACTCACAAGGCTGTGAAAACTCAGGGTGGGGGAGAGATGAGATGCAAAGCGCTCTCAGACCCAGGCGTTGGGAAACGAATAGATGATGAAAGCATTTCCCCCAGCACAGTACTGAAATGTAGCCTTTCCCAACCTGGTGCCCTCCAGATATTGCAGGAGTACCACTCTGGTCATCCCTAACCATTGAGCTGGCTGCTGGGAGTCTAAAGCAACTCGAAGGCTCCAGCTTACTAAAGGTTGCTATAGTAGTAGTAGTAGTAATGATGATGATGATGATGATAATAATAATAATGATGATGATGTAATATTCTATGCCAGAGACAGGCTCCCTTGGAGCACACCATGTCACACGCAAACTGGGAAATGGTCAATAATAGCCTAAGGTAGGAACCTGTGCCCATGCTTAAGTCATTGGGCTCCAGCTCCCATCAGCCTCAGCATGGCAGGGATGATGGGAGATGTAGTCCAGCAACATCCGAAGGGTATCAGCCCCCCCCCAACCCCTGCTTTAAGGAACAGGAGTGTTGGTGTGCTTCTGTTCCTGCAAGCCATCTGCAGTGTGAAACAAGACTTCCTAGAAGTACCTTATTAGAAGGCTGTTGCCTAAATAATGTCAGCCTTTGCTCTGATCAGGCAGGTCTCTTCCTTGAAGCATTCATAGAATCATAGAATCCTAGAGTTGGAAGAGACCACAGGGGCCATGGAGTCCAACCCCCTGCCAAGCAGGAAACACCATCAGAGCACTCCTGACATATGGTTGTCAAGCCTCTGCTTAAAGACCTCCAAAGAAGGAGACTCCACCACACTCCTTGGCAGCAAATTCCAGTGCACTGGTATCAGCCAAGATAGCCAAATGGAACCTCCATGTTTGAGCATGGTTGCTGAGGGAGCAGTGCCAGCCCTCTGGTTGGGCAAAATGAGACACTGACCTCAGGTAGCTGATGAGCAAAGACGCTCTGCTTCCTGTGTCCTGTTGCTCCTGCCTTCTCTGGATTCCTTTGAGCCAGTTATACCCGATGGCAGGTGGCTCAGAGTCCCCTGTTGCCAGTTGTGACACTTGGCACTCGCCTGATGCTGCTTCTTCAGATTGGACAGGTGGGCTGCCTCTCCTCATATCAACTGTCCCGGACCCTGCGGTCATCCTCTGAGGCCCTTTTGGATGAGCCGCCTCCACATGAGAACTGAGTGGCAACACAAGAGCGAACCTTGTCTACAGTAGCTCCTCATTTGTGGAATTCTATTCCAAGGGAGGCTCACCGGGCACCTTCATTATACACCTTTAGGCGCCAGGTGAAAATGTTCCTCTTCAACCGGGCCTTTGGTTAATTAAACGATCTGTGGCCTTTAAGACAGTGTGCGGGGCGCTATAGTTTTGTTTGTTATTACGTCATGTGTTTTTATACCCTAAACCATCCTTGGATGAAGGGCGGCATAAAAATTTAAATAAATAAATTTGTGCAGCTTGCTGTGCTCTTGCCACCTGGCAAGCGGAGCCATCCCACTTTTCAGCCTAGCAAGCCCTGCACCTCCTTTCCCATGGCTCCTGGGCCAAACACCCACAAAAGGTGAGGGGAGGGGGGCAGTTTGATTGGTTTGATTGATTGGTTTTGTGCCAGCCCGAGAGTCGGCTGAAGGAATCCCCAGCACAGAGGCCCATCACAAGCTGCCCCTCACAGCAGTTGCTACAGCAGATACAACACACAGCTACCGGTTCTTCCCACTGTACTGACTGTTGCTCAGCTGGGGAAGAGCAGAGGTGGCAGAGCGGGAGGAGCAGGTCGTGAAGCGGGCACGAGCTACTTTCCATCCACGCTGTGAGCCAGGCAGCCAGCTGAAGGTCCACAAATAACAACACTTTGGTGGTCCCGAGCCTCAAGGAGGTTAGATTGGTTTCAACTAGAGCCCAGGGCCTTTTCAGTACTGGCCCCGACGTGGTGGAACACTCTGTCACAAGAGACTAGGGCCCTGCGGGACTTGACATCTTTCCATAGGGCCTGCAAGACAGAGCTGTTCTGCTTGGCCTTTGGTTTGGACTCGGTCTGACCCTTACATTTCTCTCCCCTTATGGTTTTGATTTATCAGCTATTTTAAAATGAGACTGCATTTTAAATTGCATTTTAACCTGTATTTTAAATTGTTGTTTTTTTCTCCCTCTCTTTTTCCCCTATTCTGTTTTTACTGTGATTTTATTTTATTGTTGTTAGCCGCCCTGAGCCCGGCTCTGGCTGGGGAGGGCGGGGTATAAATACAATTTATTATTTATTATTATTATTATTACTAAAGGGGCAGCAAAGTACTGGTGTTAACGTGGATTGGAGGGAAAGAGATTTACACCGTGGCAACTCTGTACTTGTTTACTCTTGATTCATGGCTCATTTTGCAGTGGGCAGTGGAAAACACCCTAAGCTTACTAAGTCCCCTTGTATTCAGTGAAGCGTTATTTGTGCACAAGATGCTGCTTCAAAGAGAAGCGTAGAATCATGAATCGTAGAAAGAACAGTTGGAAGGAACCACCAATGTCATCTAGTCTAACCTCCTGCCACACAGGAATCTTTTACCCAACGTGGGGATCGAACCCTTGGCCCTGAGATAAAGAGTCTCATGCTCTGCCGACTGAGCATGAGTGGAATGGAAGGGGAGAGAAAAGAAAGAGATGATGATGATGATGATGATGATGATGATGATGATATAATTATTTATTATTTATACCTCACCCATCTGGCTGAGTTTCCCCAGCCACCCTGGGCGGCTTCTTCAGATGTCTTTTAAAGATAGGATAGCTGCTTATTTCCTTCACATCTGAAGGGAGGGCGTTCCACAGGGTGGGCGCCACTACTGAGAAGGCCCTCTGTCGGGTTCCCTGTAACCTCACTTCTCGCAGGGAGGAAACCGCCAGAAGGCCCTCGGAGCTGGACCTCAGTGTCTGGGCAGAACGATGGGGGTGGAAACGCTCCTTCAGGTATACTGGACCGAGGCCGTTTAGGGCTTTAAAGGTCAGCACCAACACTTTGAATTGTGCTCGGAAACGTACTGGGAGCCAATGCAGATCTCTCAAGACCGGTGTTATGTGGTCCCAGCGGCCAGTCCCAGTCTAGCTGCTGCATTCTGGATTAATTGCAGTTTCCGGGTCACCTTCAAAGGTAGCCCCACGTAGAGCGCATTGCAGTAGTCCAAGAGAAGAACGATGACAGGGAGGTGCGGGCGGCGGCGGTTTGAATGGAGCAAAGAAAACGAAAGTAGGTAAATGAGGGTTGCTACTGTCAGGGGTATTATTCACCTTGATTTTAAAAAAGAAATTATTAAATTATTTTGCTGCTCTGCCACAGGCTGTGAAATGCCTTGGACCAACCTTGCAAAGTCCTGGAGCAGGAATAGCCCAACAGCAGCTGCTCCAAGCCAGACGGATGGAGTGGCCGTAGTGGACCACCTCTGCCGCAGCTGCTGCAACCGTAGATAACATCACAAGGATTGCGATAATCCCTTGCACAGGCCTGTTGATGCGTCATGTGGGCACCAGCCCCAGGTGCCACTCCTAGGAGCCTCAGATTTCACCTGCCGCTTCCTGCAAGGCACATTTCAGACCTAGCAATTTAATTTGGCGTTCTCCAGACCAGGGGGAATCGTGATTTCTTTCTCAGCTGGATTTGAGGAAAGCCTTTGCCATTCACAAAGGCCCTGTCATCAGAATGCGGCATCTCTGCCATTTACATTGATTTCTCAGTCGCATTTTAATAGCGTGGTGAAAGCAAAGTTCGAGGCGCAAGTGCATTTAAATAGCAGCATCCAAATGTGGAAAAGGTGGAAATCTCAAAAAAAAAAAAAAAAACCACCAAGTTTCGCACTTCTTTCATTGTCACCCTCAGGGATTGGAACTGGCAGCCCAGAGACTGTAGCTCAGGAGTAGATCATATGCGTTGGGTGCAGAAGGACCCATGGTCAGTTTCCCACACCTCTGAAATATTGGTGCTGGAAGATTCCTATCCAAATAACAGAGCTGGTACCCATCAGAATGGAGTTCAGCCTTCCCCAGTCTGGTGCCAACCAGAAACGTAGATAGATAGATAGATAGATAGATAGATAGATAGATAGATAGTTAGTTAAACTTTATTTACATTAGCCAATGGCCTTAGCAACATAAAACAAGCAATGTATACAATTAAAAAGACAACATTGGGTAAAAAGGACCATCAAATGACCAAGATTGTCCTTCAGATTGTGGCCCTTAATCTCATTGCACCCTCGATAAACCTAGCAACCTTTGCTGTTGTCTGATCATTTTGATCTGATAAAAGAAAGAACAATGTGGCCGCGGCCTGGGATGGTAAGTAAGAGTGGCGTGATGATCTCATTCCTCAGATCTTATAAAGGGAACAGGAGAGGAGAACATGAGCCGCTGTTTCCAGACTGCCATCTCCACATGGGCAGAGTCGTTTCTCAGTTGGAATCTTTTGGTATCTGCCCTCAAGTACATCCAATCTGGCCAGTGTGAAGAAGGCACGTCTGTATTTTGGGATAGTTAATTTATACAAATAAGGTGCCAGGGAATCAAACTGAGAAGGGGGGGGAAAGGCATACCAAGGACAGAAACGTATTTATTTCCTGAAATTTATACACTGGTTGATTTTTGTAGAAAAAACATAAACATCAAAAAAACAACAACATCAAAGTGGTTTACGAGTGGGTTGCTTTTTTATTTTGGTTATGTATTTTGTGGTTTTATATTTTGATTTTATTCTGTGAACCGCCCAGAGACGTCTGGGCATAGGGTGGTATATAAATAAATAAATAAATAAATAAATAAATAAATAAATAAATAAATAAATAAATAAATAAATATTTATTATTTATACCCCACCCATCTGGCTGGGTTTCTCCAGCCACTCTATCAATTTATTTTACTTATAAAATAAATACATAAAAACAACTTTTATTATTATTATTTTTTTTAAGTTTTTATTGTTAAAATAATTCAGCATTAATACACACATATTGCGAATATACAAACATACATTTCATACAATCCTTAAAAATGTTCAAACATACCTAACACTCAATCCCACAGATAATTCCTTTTCCCATCACCATAAAAACAACTTTTAAATAATCAAAAGATAAAGTCAACAATTGACTAAAAACAGATCGAAACATACGTTCACATTCTTCATTTCTGGGCAGGCTTTTGTCTATAAACAACAATGTTTTTAGCAGGCACCCAAAAGAGTACAGGGAATGTGTCTGCTTGGGGCCAGTAGGCAGGGAGTGCTGCCACACTAAAGATTTCTTACAAAGGCGGAATGGGTATTGTGTGCTACCTGAAACTGTGCTAGTTCCTTACATGGAAGTAGTCAGGTGGACGTATGTGGGGTAAGACAATCTTGCAGGTAAAGTGGTCCCAAGTTGACGAAGGTTTTGTATACTAATAGCAACACCTTGAACCTGGCCCAGTAGCAAATCGGCAACCGGTGCAGATCTCTGGGCATATTGTTGGACAACAGCTGCAGTCCGAAAACCTATGGGAGGGAGCCACCAGATTAGGGAAGCCTAGAGCAGACCGTAATGAGCTAATGGGCCAATGGAAGACTTCCTATACGGCAGGTGCAGGCATTCAGCTTACTATAAAAGGGACAGAATCAAACGGAAATGTAAGTCTTGATCTGACACCGTGGAATGAGTTGAGAGAAGGCTTTTGCCCAGCTTTGCTAAGGAGCTGCATACATAATCCCAGAGTTCTCCTCTGCAAAAATGTCCTGACTTCGGTAGACAAGGGGAAAACTGCACCGCAAGGCTGCTTTGGTGCTGGCAAGCCAGCTTGCGATGCAAAATGCCTCTCTATTACAGGAAATGCAGGAGGCAATAATTCTTGCACGGTAATAGTTTTCAGTTACAAGCATTCACTGTTCTTTGACTTTTCGTTTTCCTTGCCAGGCCAGAAAACGATGCCCTTTCTTCCTGTAGCAGGGATAGCCATCTCCAGTCTGAGCAGAACTCCCGTCCCCCCACCCGCAGCGGCAAGAGACCCAGCCATTCCGAGCTCTGCTTCTCTTCATCGTGTAAGGATTGGATGGAAGTCCGCGAATTTTAGGTTGAAGTCGGCCATTCCAAGGCATATCAATGAACATGCTGCTCTGGTCTAGATATTACGCTGCTAGCACTCTCCCAATCTGGTGTCATCTCGATTTTTGGACTACAACTCCCATCAGCACCAGACAGCATGATGGGATTTGTAGTCCAAACCCACTGCAGGGCATCAAGTTGGGGGGCCGTTATTGCCACAGGAGGGTTTGAAAGATGGGTGGACCAGCAGGCGGGGCACGGGACACGAGATGTGGGCCCAAACATTTGGCAGAAAAAGCACCACCTCCCAGATCTTGAAGCCTTTCTTTTCTAAAACAGCTGTTGAAACAGAAACCTCTGAGGAGTCCCTGGGGCGTCTTGGAATGGTTGGTTCTCCCCCATCAGCTGCTGAGATCCTGACTCTCCAGTCCTTCAATGTTGCCCAGGACAGCGTAGACCGACTGTCAGACAGGTATGTACCGTATTTTTCGCTCTATAACACGCACCTGACCATAACACGCACATAGTTTTTAGAGGAGGAAAACAAGAAAAAAATATTCTAAACGAAACAGTGGATATATGATTTTTGTGGTTCATGCTGTGGCCACAGACATGTGATCTGACGGTGAGTTTGGGGTAGCCCAATGCAAAAATCCTGAGGATCCATGTGGATCCATGCTTTGTAACCACGTTTTTGCGCCATTGCGACCCCATGAAACAGTGGGTGCGTGTGTTTTTTGGTGCAGGCTGTAGCCATGGATATGCTATGTGATCTGATGGTGAATTTGGGGTGACCTAGTGCAAAAATCCTGAGGATCCATGTGGATCCGTGCTTTGTAACCACGTTTTAAGTGGGGAGGGAAGGAAAAGAACTCAAGGGACAAGGAGCTCGCGTGGGGGGTGTGGAGAAGGATGCTGCTGATAATGCAGGAGAGGCTCCTCTCCGGCTTTGCTCCTTTAGAACAAGCAGGCTCTGCGTCTCTCCCTCCTCCCCGGCAAGGAAACCATGATAGTAACCACTCTGAGACAAATCAAGAAAAATTGCGACAAACACTCTCCCCCAACAAGCGCAGTAAGGTCAAAACACACACACACACAGAGGGAACTGGCCCTAAAGTCGCAGGGCACTGGGGGAGTGAACGGGAAGCAAGAGAAGGAGAAGGAGCCCTCACACAGAGAGAGACACACAGAGTGTCAATTCTAAAGTCGGAGGGACAGCGCAGGGAGAGTGAACGGGAAGCAGGAGGAGGAGGAGGAGCCCTCTCTCTCTCACACACAGACACAGAGTGTCAATTCTAAAGTCGGAGGGACAGCGCAGGGAGAGTGAACGGGAAGCAGGAGGAGGAGAAGGAGCCCTCTCTCTCTCACACACAGACACAGAGTGTCAATTCTAAAGTCGGAGGGACAGCGCAGGGGCGCAGGGAGAGCGAAGGGGAAGCAGGAGGAGGAGAACGATAGCTCAAGCACACACACACACACAGCCCCTACAGTGGCTAATCCAAAATCGGACAGCAAAAAACTGCAGGCAGGGACAGAGAGTACGGGGTTGTTTTAAAGCAGCCAACCCCGCTCTGCTTCTCTCTCTCCTCCCGGCTAGGCTGGCTGAAAAGCTTCGCTGCTACTTAGCAGATCAGTGGGGAGGAGAGAGGAACATAGAGGACGGGTTTTTTTTAAAGCAGCCAAGCCCGCTCTGCTTCTCTCCCTCCTCCCGGCTAGGCTGGCTGAAAAGCTTCGCTGCTACTTAGCAGATCAGTGGGGAGGAGAGAGGAACATAGAGGACGGGTTTTTTTTAAAGCAGCCAAGCCCGCTCTGCTTCTCTCCCTCCTCCCCAGCTCGGCTCGCTGACAGGAGCCGCTTACACCTGCTTTGCTGTTTCAAAGCAAGCCACAGACTGCTCACAACTGCAGCAGATTCCCCCGCCATCTGTAGGCATTCGCTCCATAACACGCACAGACATTTCCCCTTACTTTCTAGGAGGAAAAATCTGCGTGTTATGGAGCGAAATTTACGGTAAGTGTATGGTCTATTGAAAGAGTGGCCTGTAAATTCTTAAGTAGCGTGTTTATCATAGAATTGCAGCATCATAAAGTCAGAAGGGACCCCAAGGGTCACCTGGCTCAGCCCCCTATTTCTTCTTTATTTTTCTTTGGCGATCACTCATAGCCAAGTAATATTGTCTTCCATGAACACGGTTTTAACATTGAGTCCGTATGTGACTGTGGAGGCCAATTCTGGATCCACACGTCCTTCCACAGTGGGGACATTGGTTTCCGGGCGGGAGTTGATCACGGTGAGGGTTTGCCAAGCATGCCTTCCTCTTAGCACGTTTCTCCCTTGCATCTTCAAAACCCACAACACCTTTGGTAAAGGCTGTTCTCCAACTGGAGCGCTCGCAGGCCAGTGTTTCCCAGTTGTCAGTGTTTATACTACATTTTTTTTAGATTTGCCTTGAGAGAGTCTTTAAACCTCTTTTGTTGACCACCAGCATTACGCTTTCCATTTTTAAGTTTGGAATAGAGTAACCCCTTAAATGCGGGAATCACAGGTAAAGAATCCCTAACAGGTGGCCATGTAACATCTGTTTAGAAAACTCCAAAGAAGGGGAGTCCACCACTTTCTGAGGTTGTCTGTTCCTCTAAATGTTCACATTCCACTGTAGCTTTTGTCCATCAATTGCAATTAGCCTTCGGGGCCAAATAATAATTCATAGCGTTTTTCTTTGAATGTGTTTCTTGCGAATGGGGAAGTTCTGAGGCAAATGGGCAGAAGTGACATTTCACGGGTGTGAATCAGTGCCATGGACGTCAGCAGGGCTCTCGGCTGGTCCAGCATCCTGTTCTCGCAGGGGCTAGTCAGATCCCTAAGGGGAGCCCACAAGCCAGGACCAGAGTGCAACAGGACTCTTCCTGCCTGTGATTCCCAGTGATCGGTATTCAGAGTCATACCTCCTCTGGCAAGGAAGGTAGAACATAGCGGTGGTGGCTAGTAGCTGTTGGCAGCTTTTTGCTCCATAAATTTGTCTAAAATCTTTTAAAGCCGTCCAAGTTGGCCAAGGTGTTATTTCACCCATATCTTTTTCTGTGTGTTTACAGAGTCTTTAGTTGCAAAACGTGATTTAAAACTTGTAGGAGCTGCAGTGTACCAAAAGCAAGCCAAGTCTCATAAAGAATCATGACATTAATGGCCCAAATGATTTGGTGTAAGATAGATTTACTTGCTCATAAGTCTTCCAGACGTCTTCCAGTTCCGGGGCAGCAACTGCAGATGTCCTTGACTCGTCCTGGCTGCGGGAACCAGCATCTCCAAGCAGCCAGGCTGGACTTCTGCGCTAAAGAAATAGAAGCCTGTGTTTTGCAGCCCAAAGGCAAAAATCTGTAGCCGCAGTTAATCATTCCATTGGACAATGTGTGGTTTCCCCTTTCAAAGTGGAAGACTAAGAACGTAAGAAAAGCCGGCTGGATCAGGCCAACGGCCCATCTAGGCCAACACCCTGTTCTCACAGTGGCCAACCAGGTGAAATCTGCGGCAAATCTGCAAGCAGGATCCGAGCACAAGAGCACATTCTCTCCCGCTGCCTCCAGCTGTGGAAGCAGAGCAGAGGCAATACTCTTGTGTTCATTTTTTCTTTTATTGTTATTTTTGGGCCACTAATTATGCTTGGTGTTAACGGAGCGTCCCCAAAGAGCAAGTAGCCCTCAGCAGTGGTGAAGAGAAGAGAAGGTTCCTCACCCCCTTTTTGCAAGGGGGCGGATGTGTTTTTGAAGGTGCCATGTAAATCCAACCTGTGTGTATATAGTTCTGGTTGCCTCTCTGCATAGCATGACGTTCACTTTAGGAGGGCTATAAAAGTGTCAGGGTGTCCAAGCGTTGCCCAGAGAGGAGGTTGAGGTGGGAATTGACTTCCCTGAAGTTAGGCCTCTTCTGTTAAACAGCTGTTGTCTTGAAATGGTGCAGATAAACTGCATCAGGAACAAAGAGAGGTTTGTGTGTGTCTTCATTCCCGGTTTGCAAGCTTCTTGGAAGCCGCCTGGCTTGCTGCTGTTGCAAACAGGGTGCTGAACTAGAGAGATCCATGGTTTCATCCAGCAGAGTGTTAGCCATGGTAGAGAAATGGAACCTCCATGTTTAGTCGCAGTCTAACTCCCAAGTCCCACCTGCTGGAGTCAGAACCCCACGGGACGGCCATCACCCTTGTGATGCCTACTTATAAGATTCTTAGAAGCAACTGGCTGGCTGAAAAAAGAAGCAAGGCATTGGGCTAGATCAGGGTTGAGGAGCCAAGGGCCACATTCCCTTGTGGGCAACTTTCCAGGGGCCTCATGCAAATGGTGCGTAGGGACAGAGACAACAAGCAGGTGGGGGCAACGGGGGCAATTCACGCTTTTGCTCTGTAGGCTGCATTCCAGCCCAAACTCAGGTTTTTGCACAAACACCCCTCTGTTCTCCAGGCATTTTAAAACACAATGCAGTTCAAGGATACATTCCAGCTGACCAAAAGCACTTGAAAGAGGGCACGGATCAGGGCCACTGAGGTGGGTGCCCAGACAGAGAAGCCTGGAGAGCTGCATTTGGCCCCTGGGTTCTGGTGAAGAGGGGATTTATTTGTTTTACTTGCCTTTCACTCTTCATTTTTGGCAGTTTCCAAGCAGTTTCAGCAGGGCTCCCGCTGGGTTCCCGTTCAGGCACAGCTTAGCATCAGCCCCAACTCTTTGTGTTGCCATCCACTGATGCCCTTGTCTTTTGTGCAGCCACAACCCACGCAGATGCTCACAGTGGCTAAGGGAGGAAATGGCAATAAAATGTATGGATGCTCTGAAAATGTGGTAGCTCCATAAATGAACCTCCGCGCTGGGCAAATAGTTTTCAGTCTTGCACGACAGCAGAGTTAACAGCTGCACGGGTTCTTGAGCAGGGAAGAAAGTGATCTGGAGAAACCGTAAGAACAATGAACTATTTGTGCAGGGTTACTTGGATAGGGAAATCCTTGAAGAACACTCTTTCCCAAGACAGTAAGATACATGAGTGGCTTGCCTTTGTCCCACAGTCACCTGTAGGAGATGAGTTCAGATAAAAGATTGATTGATTGATCGATCGATCGATCGATAGATAGGGACTGCTTGATCCCACTGTGCCTCATGACCAGAGATGGTAGATGTTCTCTTAAGCTTTTACGTGCTGGTGCATCTTTAGATGTTCTTTTTTCTGTGGAGCCATGAGGATTACCTGCCTACACTTTCGTAGAAATGAAGAAACAAACTTTTACTCACTGTAGACCCACAGAGATTAATGGAACTAAGTTACTCCTGGCCATTTATTCCAGAGGGTCTACTCTGAGCAAAAGTTAGTTGAATACAGCCCTGAGGATCTTGGGTCCCTGGCATGCTATGTGATTCTCTGATACGCTGCATTTGGATCCCAGCTAAGTAGTGGTGTGTCCGCCCCCCCTGTATGTGCCATGCTATACCTGAACGATTCCCTGGTTGTAATATTAGAAAGATAACTAAATGTTTCCTGGCGTGGGTGGGAAGGTGAGAGAACATTGTTCTACATGTGTTTTATTCTCTCCCCCAACTATTTGTGGCTTATGAGTCACTGGAGCAGAATTTCTTTTCTTTCGCTTGCTTGCCTTCAAGGTGGTTTCTCCCAAGAAAGCGAGAGAACACAGAGAGCCAGCAGATAAAGATTTATGTCTCTGTGGCGGATGTCTCACATGCCCCCCTTTCTTCTTCCTGCCAGAGTAGCACCTAGCCGCCGTCATATCGCGGAAGCCCTGCTCATTCCCACCGCCAGCTTGACTGATTTGCCCTCCGGTTGTGGTTGGGTCATGATGTTGCGGTTGGTTAATGCTGACTTGCTTCACATACAGAGATCGAGGGAGATTCTGCGATGGCCTTGTCAGGTGCTTCATATCTGGATGTGATTTGAGGCACTGGTTTGTGTATCCCCAATAAAAACTGTTTTCCCTGAAGGCAAATTCCACGGAGCGTGTGTCACATGCATTCCTTGTGTGAGGCTCAAAGATTCAACGCCTGGCATCTGCCGTTGGAGGGCACCAGGCAGGCCGGGGAAGACCAGAGCAGGCAGCACTCGTCAAGGCAGACCAAGACGTAGCGTTCAGAGTGTCAGACTAGCCCCTGGGAGAGACCAAGGTTCAAATCCCTGCTCGGCTGCGAAGCTCGTTGGGTGACCTTGGGCAAATGGCTTCCTCTTTCTCTGCCTAATCGACCTTGCAGGGTTGTTGTGAGGGTAAAATGGCGGAAAGGGAGAACAATGTACAGTGTCATGAGCTCCTTGGAGGAAAGGTGTAATAAATAAATAAGACAGCCCCCTGTATTCTCCCTCTACTTTGTGAGTTTGAAGAAAGGAGGGGAGAGCCAAAAGGGCTCGCTGATGGAGCACGTTTTGGCCAGACCAGGATGTCTGAACAGATTGTTCTCTGAGCTTAAGAGGAACCACGAAAGCCCCTGAATGGAATTGGGGCTGGGGGCAGAACGAGCCGGCTGGCTGGCTGGCTTGAAACCTATTCCCCCTTGTGCCATTTCCACCAGTAACTCCCCCCACCCCCACCCAAAATATAGACCAAGGTAATTTAGATGTACTAAGGCTGCTCCATGGCTGATGCTCCCATGGGTTGGGCAAAAGGCCTATCTCATCTCAAACTGAAATTTAAATAGGAGCTGTAAGTTCTTTAGCAAGTGTCCATGTCTGTATACATTCCAGATGTCATCGATAATACCTGTCAGATGCCAATAGATCATTGCACAAGAAGTGAGCATCGTGAAAGTTGCGAGGAGGGGGGACCATGTGTTTAGAAATGGCCCACAAGCCATTACAGCCTGTTTTGCTAAACGAAACGTTTAGAATCCGCTCCATTTGGTTTTGGACCCCTCTGAGTTCTGTTTCTAACTATGAGGATTGAGATTCTACCAGATAATGATCTCTGTATTTTTATTATTTATTATTTTTGACCAGAGGCTTCCTGCTGGACTGGAAAGGGGGTTGGCAAGATCTTCTGAAAAGATAGCAGAGAGGGCTGTAAAAAGAAGCAAGCAAACAGGGCGGCCGAAAGGCAGTTCAAACATTGGAGTTTTTACTGCCTTGTTAGCAGGCCTGAGCCATCAATGGCAACAGTTTGCAAAAGCAAAGTCTCAAACAATGGGAGCAATTTGAGGAAATGGAGAAGCTGGGAGGTTGTTAACTCTTACGGCCACCTCTCTGGCAGGTGGCTGTGCAAACTCATCCACATTCCTTTCAAGAGGGAAGAGTCCTGCTTTTTTCAAACCCGCCCCTCACAGTGACTTTCTTTGATGGTGCATCTGTGTTGGCCTGTTTGTGAGAGACCCTTTGAGGTCCCATTTTAATTACTTCTCTATAACTGAGACATTTCAGGAATCTATCACTTTTTACTCCTTTCCTGCACCTGCTCCTTGCCTGTCTGGCCACAACCTGGCTATGAAGAGGAAAATTAACCTGGGCCAAAGTTTTGCAGTTGGTTTTTTTGCAGCAAAACCCCTGCGTTTTTCAGCACCCCACAAATTGAGACATCGATATGAAACACAGGGTCTGTACTTAACATTAACTATGAATCCCAAAATTTGGAATCCCCTGCAAACTGTTGAAGTTGTTTTGCAGCGTTGGTTCGTAGTTAATGGGGCCGCTGTTAAGGCAACCAGAGAACCCTCTTAACAACGGAGTGTTCTGTGCTTAGTTTTAAAAAACCAAATAAACCAAGAAGAGGGGAGGAAAGGCACGAGCACTTCCTTTGCCCGGAAATCGGTTTTTCCTAAGCCCCAAGTCGCAGACAGGCAGTATTTTGTGTGTGTGTGTGTGTGTGTGTGTGTGTGTGTTCACTTTGTCCATTCCCAGAGGCAAGTTTTCACATGGCCTGAGGCTGCATGTAAACTCAGCCTGACACTGAGCGTTTCCCAGCAGTTAAACTAGTTAAACTGTGGAACTCGCTTCTGCAGGAGGCATTGATGGCGACCAACCGGGATGACTTTAAAATAGAATTAGACAAATTCATGTAAGAGAGGGCTATCAATGGCTACTGGCCCTAATGGCCACATCTGGAGGCAGCCATGTTTCTGAATCCCAGTTGCTGGAAACCACAGGAGATGAGCAGAAGGCTCTCGTGCTCGGATCCTGCTTGCCGGATCCTGCTTTCCGGTTTCCCACAGGAATCTGATTGGCCGCTGTGAGAACAGGAGGAAGGACTAGATGGGACATGGGCCTGATGCAGCCAGTTCTTTCTACTTCCTTGTGAAAGGAAGTTCTGGGACTCAGCCCTGAGACAAATGGAAGACCCAGGCATCCTTTCTGCAGCTTCTCCATAGCTATTAACACCTGCTGTTATATGATGCATCTACTTGAACCATACGTGGAAGGAGTCTGCCCCTGCATATTCTGCAGCTTGATGGAAGTAGAAACTGTCTCTCATGTCTTGTTATGCTGCCGTTTCTACGGGGATATACACTCAGTATTTATCACTCCTGTTATACAAAAAAATCTCCAAATGGGTCTGAACTTCAATGTCTAAAACTCCTGGTAGAGGACAAGGATCTAGAGATCACGCTAAGGGCGGCCAAATTCTGTGCGACTGCCATAAAACTTAGGGAACAAGCTGTACTACCAAAATGATTAAGGTTTTAAATGACAATTTTAGGTTACATTTTAGTGATCAAGATTTAATATATATATTTTAACTGCCGCTATATCTGAATTGTCTCTGTTATACCCAATTGCAATTCAATGTATTCCTATTGTGTTTTATTATTTTCCTGATACTGTAAGTGAGCCGGCACTGGTCTGTGACCATAATAATAAAATTCACTTCAATTCATCTACTGCTTTACATAGTGCAAGAGGACAGGTCCCTGCCCTGAGGAGGTTACAAACTAGCATTGGACAGCCCCAGAGGAAGGTGGAGAATGTGCATTCAACTTCAGGGGCTGTTTACTTAGGCAGCTGCTGTAGGGTCAGACTAAGGAAGGTTAAGCTAAAGTATTTAATGGGAAATGTGAATTTTGAGGAGGAACTAATGTGAGACGTTTGCCTGAATAAATGGTATGAATGCTGTTCCTTGCCAGTGTGTCAGTTGTTTAACAGGTACTTAACAATTTCGTTACAAGGCTGATGCCAGCCCAAACTAAAGTCTGCCACACCAATTGATGCTAATCTGATACGTTTTCAAAATGTTGTAGGATTCAGAGTCTTTTGCTGCAGAATTCCAGACTCCTTGCAAACTTCTGCCTTGTCTTGTGGTGCTCAGTTGACTTCATTAATTCAGAAGATTAATATCCCATCTTTCTCCAAGTCGCAAAGATTGCTCTGTCCCCCCTTTTTTAATTCCTTTTCTCCCTCTTGCAGCGACTTCCTTCCTGGCCTCCCCAGCAAACCCAGGCTCCCTTGCTCCCCGGACTTCCCGAGTGCCAGGCCTGGAAGGGGCAAAATCCCAACCATCGCTCCCCAGTTCTCCCAGTCTGGGCCCCAGCAAACCAGCCGCCCCGGCTCTTCTGGATCCTCGTCAAGGAGCAGGCAGAGTAAGAGCAAAATCGCCTTACTTGCCAAGGTCTGGGCTGGTTCCAGGAAACATCTTTGACCCTGTATTTTGCCACCTGAGGGAGGTGTATGTTTTTGGGGCTCACCTTCTTTTTATGGTTGTTATGGTAAATTGTTTTTAATGCTGTGCTTTGCTGCTGTAACCTGCTCTGGGGTATCAGGGTGGATAACAGATAAATAATACCTCGTTGCTTGATGGCACACAGCCAGATGGGTTAAGAAAAGGATTGTGTTGGAGAAGTGTGCATGCTTCTCTAGGATAGTTCCTTCCTGGGGCTTCGGCGATAGCTGCACTGGTGCCAACTCTAGGGGCCCTGGGCACCCACACAAAAAAATTGTGGGGGCTCGGACACAACTTCCAGTTTGGTACCGGAAGCTGCGTTGGAGGCCCGAGGCCCTGCGAAATTGGAAGTTGTAACGGAGGTCTTGTGAGGCCCCGGACGTGACCTCTGGGGACCCGCACAGCCTTGGAAGCGCTGCTGCAGCACACCTACGCAATGTGACGTCATGACATCATGTTACGTCGTGGGGACCATTGAGCACCCATAGCCTGGGGCCCAAGTCAGCAACTTGAATAGCAGCTGGCATCTTCCTTCGCCATGCAGCAGACAGAAGGACGGGAAAGGGGAAGGATTTTTTTAGTGTTCTCATCCTCATCATTTAAAGCCCTAACCGGCCTTGGTCCAGTATATCTGAAGGAGCGTCTCCACCCCCATCGTTCTGCCTGGACACTGAGGTCCAGTGCCGAGGGCCTTCTGGCGGTTCCCTCACTGCGAGAAGCCAAGTTACAGGGAACCAGGCAGAGGACCTTTTCGGTAGTGGCGCCCGCCCTGTGGAACGCCCTCCCACCAGATGTCAAACTACCAGACTTTTAGAAGACATCTGAAGGCAGTCCTGTTTAGGGAAGCTTTTAATGTTTGATGTATTACAGTATTTTATTATTTTTTTGGAAGCCACCCAGAGTGGCTGGGGAAGCCCAGCCAGATGGGCAGGGTATAAATAATAAATTATTAAAATTAAAATTATTATCATCATGTCCACGAAATGAGAAGGTTAGCACAGCTGGTACTAGGAATGAGGAGCTGCTTTCCAGGCAGGTTCGATGCTTTTTTCTTCTGGCCTCACGCTCTGTGAAGCATTCCTTGCTGCCTCCCTGCAGCCCCCCGCCCTCGCCCCCCATCCTCTGTTTACTCCTGTTGCCTCTGCATTCTGTTTCCTGCGATAGGAGCTCTGTCCAGCCTGGATCAAGAGGGCTCTGCTAGCACGCACAGGAGTCCTCCTGCTCTTCCTGCTTCGCTCCTGCCGCTGGCTCATTGTCACGCTGAAAAGGAAGTGTGACTGAAATGCGGAAAGTGCAGACTCGCCAAGAAAGCGGGCCCTGAAGCCCACATGCTCCCCGCTTTCCAGGGAAAGTGGAACTGAACTTCAGGGCAATGAGTGGAATAGGAAGCCCAAGTCCTCCATACAGTGTCAACTTGAGAGTTTGTGGCGCTCTCATACGCAAACCCACATCATTATAGCTTTTTTAAAAAGCTCCGAGGCTTACAAGAAAATAGGAGCTGGAGTTTCTTCCTTCCCCCTTCCTTTGCCTGTTTGTGGCATGACTTGGTTTTTGTGGTTGCCCTTCCCAATTTGGGCCACCATTGTCTTAAAGATAACACATTTCTAACCCTTCCATACATTTTAAGCAGTAAGATTTCTTTCCTAAGCAAGTCTTGTGCTGGTCAAAGGAGAAAGGCCTGAGCACAGCTTCCTCAAACCTTTTTGGCTTGCTAAGCCCTAAAGAGGGAAATTTCGCTCCAGGATAGAAATTGAATCAGGTGGAAGTGGCCCAGGGATCTCATGGGGCTTTGTGTGGTGTAGTGGTTCAGAGCGGTGGACTCGTAATCTGGTGAACCGGGTTTGCTTCCCCGCTCTTCCACATGCAGCTGCTGGGTGACCTTGGGCTAGTCACACTTCTCTGAAGTCTCTCAGCCCCACTCACCCCACAGAGTGCTTGTTGTGGGGAGGAAGGGAAAGGAGATTGTGAGCCGCTTTGAGACTCCTTTGGGTAGTGATAAAGCGGGATATCAAATCCAAACAACAACTCTTCTTCTTCTTCTTCTTCTTCTTCTTCTTCTTCTTCTTCTTCTTCTTCTTCGTAGGCAGCCTTACTCCAAATTTTTGCCTGGTTTTAAAAAATAAGCAGCTCCTGTAGTCATCCTTCATCTGCTGAAGGCTTCACGGACATTGATTAATTCTCAAATTGAGGAGGGCACAGCCCCATTTTGAAGGCAGGAAACTGAGCAAACAATGCAAAGGGGCTAATTTGTTTTCGGGGAGGGGGGGGTCCCAGTCTTGAGACAGCAAGGAGCCAGGCAGGGTGGGGGTGGGGGCTATGAACTGCAGGAAGGGCAAAGAAGCAGCGGGACCCTTCCCCAACCACGGGACTCTGCAGCTGCTGTTGAGGATCACATGCACAGAAGCAAACTTGGGAAGCAGTTTGCAACCCTGCTGCTCCCAGAAAGTTTACCATAGTGATGGGCAAAGATGTGTTCTTATGTTGGCAGCCCTTCCCTTTGAGCATCCAGGATGTCCTTAGCTGGTGAAGAAACTAAGCCATGAATGAGGAAGCAGTAACGTGTAATAAGTAAATAACAAAGTGACTGTGACTCTGTCTTACAGTAAACGGTCCACATTCTCTGGCACCACAGACTCCCTGTTAATCCCCTAGAGGACGTGGCCATTGTGGGCATAGCCTCACCCCCAATGCTGAGGCGCTCAGTCCTGAATTCTGCTTTAGCTGATAGCTTCCCTCCCTCTTCTCTCTTTCTGCAGGCAGCCAGTCTTCCAGGAAGTGAGGACAGATTCTTTCCTCAGGAATCACCTGTCTGAGCGAGCGCTCAAGGACAGACTCGGCCAGCTTCCTGTAACAGGGATCCTCGCTTCTGCAGCAGCCGGCAGAGCCGGGGGGGGGGGGGGTTATTAGCAGAAGGGCTGTGGATGCACTGAGATTCAGCCGCTATCTGATTTGATGCACCTTACCTTGGACCTTGGCCGAAGGATTCTGCCTGGAGGAACGTTTTATTCCTTGGACATCACTGCTTCCAGGCACAAATGCACAGTCAAGGAGTCCCTTGCTTTTTGCCAGAAAACACAGACTGGAAGCCCACCCCGGTGTCCTGAGGGACTTGAGCTTACAGCAAGTAGCCGGTTTGCTACTGTTTGCATCCTTGGTAGAGACCCTGCAGTCTTACGTCAGTCGTGCATTTACCCAGTCTCCTGCCCTCGTAGCTTTCTTTCCGTCCGTCTGCCTGTAACACAGATCCACCTTCAGCCTTTCTCATGACTTTATTTGGGTTTATTGCTTTCCATTCAAACGAATCCCAGCTTACAAACAATAAATGACAAAAACATAAAGAACATCACAGCATACATCATATAATCAGTGAAGCCATTACTATCCATAAAACACCATTAGCAAAACAGCAACTACAGTGAGGGGGTAAGTATTTGATCCCCTGCTAAGTCAGCCTCGAAATCTTACTGACTTAGAGAGGATCTGCAAAGAGGAGTGGGACAAAATACCTCCTGAGATGTGTGCAAACCTGGTGGCCGCCTACAAGAAACGTCTGACCTCTGTAATTGCCAACAAGGGTTTTGCCACCAAGTACTAAGTCATCTTTTGCAAAGGGGTCAGATACTTATTTCACTCACTATAATGCACATCCATCTCTGACTTTTGTCTTCTGGGTTTCTGGGAGTTTTCCTGTTATTATTCTGTCTCTCGCATCTACAATAAACCTACCATTAAAATTATGGACTGGTCATTTCTTCGTCAGAGGGCAAACGGGCAAATTTAGCAGGGGATCAAATACTCCCCCCCCCGCCCCCGCTGTAAAAAATAAGTTAAGCATCACAGTTACAGCATGTGCCATGTTGTACGATAAACAAATCAAAAAGGCATTTATAATCTGGAAAGCTATTAACAAAATAGCAACTAAAAAATAAGCCAAACACTATTAAGTTCACATACACACAAACTTCTCTCGCCCTCCCCAAGCCTTCATCATCTTTCGGTATGTTCAGTTCATTAAAAGACATGTGCAGCTGCATCACATGGGAGGACCCTGGTCTAATAGAAATATCTGCTGCAACAGAGCGATACTTTAACCTATTAATAATCTCTACCCCTAAATCAAAACCAGAGATTGTTTAGAATGATCTTGCATGAAACTATAGGGCAGCCTTCCCCAACTACAATTCCTACCCGCCCCAGCCAGGGCAGCCCAGAACCAAGGGCAGATTTTGGACTGTGATTGGTACCCACACACTGTGCTGAGCGAAGCAGGAGTTGTAAGCAAGGCGCTGGCCTTTGGGAAGGTGGCGTGAGGCTCTGACGGGGTCCTTGAGTCCTCGCACTTCCTCCCCGAAGCCAGGCACCCGTTTTTGGGAAGGCAGGGTGAGGACGGGTAGGGGACAAATTTTGGCCTTGCACAGGGCAGCATGGTACCCAAGTCGGCCACTGCCAGAACATTTGGAGGGATGAGGATAGGGAAGGCTGCTGGGCAGCCTCCATTAGTGGAGAGAGCTGGCCTGACTCACCTTTTAGCTGCCCAGTGACATGTGATTGGCCTGTTCCTGACACCTGGAATTTGGCTGATCCATCTGGCGAGGCGGGAGAGGGGTATAAAGGAGTGTAAAGACTGAGTGGGGGTGGGAGAGAGCAGGTGAGCAAGCTAATGCTTGCATTTTGGGCAAGGGAGGAAAGTTGAGTAGGGAAGGAGAAAGGTGATGGGGTGGCTGTTGTTGTTTTAATCCAGAGATATTAGAAATAGTCCCTGGAGCATCTTGAAAGCAAGGCACCGCTTTTGGGATGTTTAAAGTGCAGAGTTCAGAAGTCTCCTCCTCGCTTGCCCTTCCATCCCTTTGTAGTCCTCTTCCTGTTTTTAAAAACCCCTCTGGTGACTCTCGTGCTTTCCCATCCATGAGTGGGCTGTAGACCTGCGTTTCCTCCTCACAAGGAGAAGCCAGGAAGGCCACAGATGCTGCCAGGATCGCTTTGCCCCTGGCACACGACCTCTGAAGCCCGGTTCTTTGATCCACGCTGCCCCCGGCCCCCTCACTCCCTTTCCCTTCTCATCATACATTGAGCAGATCCATCTCCCTGGGGAATCTCAGCATGTTCTCAGAAGTTTTGAGGATGGGAGAACAGATGGGGCTCTTTTGCCAAGTCTACCCTTTCCATGAGGCCATGGGGGGAAAAAACACATGTTGAGGTACCTTTTTGGGGAGCAGCAAATGGACTGTTATTTCACTTTCCTTTATATTTTACACGCATCGTGGATAAACATATTAATGTCGTAGATTCAGGTAGGTAGCTGTGTTGGTCTGACGCAGTCGAAATAAATAAAGAGGTCTAGGTGGCTGTGAGAATTCAACGTGTCTGAGGGAAATACATCTAAAGGAGGTTTTTAATGTTTGATTATCTTTTTGTATATGCTGGAAGCTGCCCAGGACGGCTGGGGCAACCCAGACACATGGGCAGGGTACAAATAAATTATTATTATTATTATTATTATTATTATTATTATTATTATTAGTTTGTTTGTTTGTTTGTTTATTAACCCTACATGGACTAGGGCACGGTGGAGGCTAAAACCAGATTAGCCAGTTGAGAGCTGGACAAAAGAGCAGAACAAATAAGCATTGGGATTGCTGGAACGGGAGTCTTGGTTGCCACCAGCCCAGTTCTGCTGCTGCTGCTGCTTCCCTGATCATCTAGCTCAGCCTTCCCCCAACCTGCTGCCCTCCAGCCGCTTTGCCCCAGCCAGATCTAGCCCTAATGAGCAGCTTTGGAGGATTTGAAAGCTTTTTGGTTGACCTGATAAAGGAATTGCCCCCCAAAGAACTCTGGAGCCCCTTGTGCCATCCAAGGCAGGAGCTGTTGGGAACAGGGAGCAGCTAAGATAACGGCGGATGGCACGAGCACCCGGGTGTCGCTGCCCTGTGCCGACAGATGTGGCACGGCACAAGCTAGACTTTATCTGGGGCCTGGCAGGCGCTCTGACCTTGGCAGAGCCTGGGAGCTCCTGGGGAACAAACCTGTGCATTGTGGAGCTTCCCTTGGTGTGTTTCACTGGCTTTCAGCGTTGCTGTTCTCAATAGCAGGAAGCAGCACACTTCAGTGGTGATGAAAGGGGGACCCTCGCACTGTCAAATGCCTTTGCTGGCCTCTCTTCCTGCCTCTTCCTCCTCCCTTTGCAGCAACTTGTTGCCTGTCCCAGCTCATCTTTTTCCAGAGCGTTCATGATGAAAGGGTTTTCTTATTCCCAAGACATCCGTTCGTTCCCGGAGAATTTGCAGAGCTTAGGAGGTCAGCTGGCTTTAGGCTTTTAATAAGGTAAAGGGACCCCTGACCATTAGGTCTAGTCATGGCCAACTCTGGGGTTGTGGCGCTCATCTCGCTTTACTGGCCGAGGGAGCTGGCGTACAGCTTCCGGGTCATGTGGCCAGCATGACTAAGCCGCTTCTGGCGAACCAGAGCAGCGCACAGAAACGCCGTTTACCTTCCTACCTATTTATCTACTTGCACTTTGATGTGCTTTCAAACTGCTAGGTTGGCAGGAGCAGGGACTGAGCAACAGGAGCTCACCCCATCACGGGGATTCGAACCGCTGACCTTCTGATCGGCAAGTCCTAGGCTCTGTGGTTTAACCCACAGCGCCACCCGTGTCCCTCTATGCTTTTAATAGCTGCTTCTTATTTTTTTTAAAAAAGGCAGGTATAGCTAATAATAATAATAATAATAATAATAATAATAATAATTTACTTATATGCCTCCCATCTGACTTGACTGCCCCAGCCACTCTGGGAGGCTTCCAACCCAAAATAGTAAAAAAACACAATACAGCATCAAACACTAAAAACTTCCCCGTTTAATTAATGCCACAATAGCTCTTGGCCCAAAAACAGTTTGCATTGGTTGAGAGCACACACTGGAGACTTTGGGCATCTCTGTAATACTTGATTTTATTTACAAGCCGAGCATAGCTGTGCCAAGGTGCTTTTATCCATCTCCCTGCTTTCCCTTTGCCCCTTTGCTCCTTCCTCTTTTAAACTCCCAGCATTGGAATGAATATGGCTAAAGAACGTGCTACCAGGTCACTTTAGGGTCTGGGGCTTCAGGTGTGGACGCGCTGCAAACCATGGGTAGGCAAACTAAGGCCCGGGGGCCGGATCCAGCCCAGTCATCTTCTAGATCCGGCCCACGGACGGTCCAGGAATCGGCGTGTTTTTACATGATTAGAATGTGTCCTTTTATTTAAAATGCATCTCTGGGTTATTTGTGGGGTATAGGAATTCGTTCATTCCCCCCCCCCCCAAAAATATAGTCCAACCCCCCAGAAGGTCTGAGGGACGGTGGATCAGCCCCCTGCTGAAAAAGTTTGCTTGACCCCTGCTGCAAACCCTCTTTTCCCATCGCAAAGTGATTTTCTGGGGAAAGAGTTGCTCACCAGTTGCTCTGATTTCCTTCTCTCTGTAAAGAAAGGAGAACTGGGGGGACGCTTGACAAGACTGCAACTTGTACTCTTGTGGGGAGCAGGTAGAGTTGGCACCCAACCACCCTGGGCAAGCCCTTGGCAAACATTTTCCAAGATGCCCCAATGCTTACGCACTTGGGACCAACCCCACCCTCTCCCCCGAGACCTGCTGCTTTTGCCCTGAATGCCTTGTTGCAATCGTTCAGCTTTATAATCTCTAATATGTGTGTGTAAAGGGGGGGGGGAGAACTGGTTGGCTCCAGAGTAGGCTCTTTTTGCCAAGCAAGGAGGAAATGCATTAGTAGGCAATAAATTTCCACCGCTGGCGAGAAGGGAGTGTAGATTATTTGTCCTGTGACCATCTAGGAAGACAATAAATGGAACGCTCTCTGGCCGTGGAATGTGAATTTGCCTTTTGTCCTTCGAGAGATGCTGCTCATTTAGTGAGCGAAACTGACTCTAAGAGGCTGCCCTAAAGTTGAAATTAACCGGGGCAGGAAAGTCTATGGGGCTGCCCAGGTCCAAGCCAAAATTTTGCTGTCGAAGAACTCCCTCGCCCCACCCAGGGCCCATATAAAAGTGCATAGTAAAATTTCCAAAGATGGCTGGATTAAACCTCCCTGGGGTTAAACCAGCAGCAGTATCAAATTGAATGAGTAACAATATGCTGCTCTTCCCTGACACTTGAGGCACTTGCTGGGTAGAACACAGTGAACACACAAATAGGTATCTATTTAGGTATCTACACAGTGAACACACAAATAGGTATCTGAAGAAGTGTGCATGCACACGAAAGCTCATACCAAGAACTAACTTAGTTGGTCTTTAAGGTGCTACTGGAAGGAATTTTTTTATTTTGTTTTGACTATGGCAGACCAACACGGCTACCTATCTGTAACTCACACAAATAGGGTAAAGAATAACAAGAATAACAAGTTTATTAAAAAGTTCCAAGAAAGTGACAGAGCACTGCAGTTATCTTTTATGGCAGGGGTAGGCAAACTAAGGCCTGGGGGCCAGATGTGGCCCAATCGCCTTCTCAGTCCGGCCTGCGGACGGTCCGGTGTGTTTTTACATGAGTAGAATGTGTGCTTTTATTTAAAATGCATCTCTAGGTTATTGGTGGGGCATAGTAATTCGTTCATTCCCCCCCCCCCAAAATATAGTCCGGCCCACCACATGGTCTGAGGGACAGTGGACCGGCCCCCTGCTGAAAAAGGTTGCTGAACCCTGTTTTATGCCTTCTCCATCTCTCCATCTCTTTCTCTCATAAAAGGTAAAGGGACCCCTGACCATTAGGTCCAGTCGTGACCGACTCTGGGGTTGCAGCGCTCATCTGGCTTTATTGGCCGAGGGAGCCGGCGTAAAGCTTCCAGGTCTTGTGGCCAGCATGACTAAGCCACTTCTGGCGAACCAGAGCAGCGCACAGAAATGCTGTTTACCTTCCCGCCGGAGTGGTACCTATTTATCTACTTGCACTTTGACGTGCTTTCGAACTGCTAGGTTGGCAGGAGCAGGGACCGAGCAACGGGAGCTCACCCCGTCGCGGGGATTCAAACCACCGACCTTCTGATCAGCAAGTCCTTGGCTCCACAGCGCCACCCATGTCCCTCTTCTTTCTCGCAAAGAATCATATAATTCTAGCATTTCCAAAGATACACAGCTATCTGAAGGCAGCCCTGTTTAGGGAAGTTTTTAATGTGTGACATTTTGATGTATTTTTAATCTTTGTTGCAAGCTGCCCAAAGTGGCTGGGGAAACCCAGCCAGATGGGCGGGGTAAAAATAAATTATTACAGTGGTGCCCCGCAAGACGAACGCCTCGCAAGACGGAAAACCCGCTAGACGAAAGGGTTTTCCGTTTTGGAGGCGCTTCGCAAAACGAATTTCCCTATGGGCTTGCTTCGCAAGACGAAAATGTCTTGCGAGTGCCTGTGTTTTTTTTTCCCTCCCCCCCCTTTTTCTAAACCGCTAAGCCGCTTATCAGCTGATCCGCTAAGCTGCTAAGCTGCTAGAAGCCGCTAAAAGCCGCTAAGCTGCTAATAGCGCTAAGCCGTCAATGGGCTTGCTTCGCAAGACGAAAAAACCGCTAGACGAAGAGACTCGCGGAACGGATTAATTTCATCTTGCGAGGCACCACTGTATTATTATTATTATTATTATTATTATTATTATTATTATTATTATTAGCATTAGCATTATAAGGGACCCGAAGTGTCATCTAGTCCAACTCTTTGGACCTTCTTTGGACCTTCTTTGGACCTGTTCTTTGGACCTGTATACTCTGGAAATCACAGCTGGCCCATCCCTACCAGAGCAAAAAACACTGTTGAGGTTGCATAAGCCATAGCTGGTGTTTGGATGACCCGTCACTTCCCACCATAATAGGATACCCTCCAACACTCCTCAAACCCTCCTCAAGCCCCCATTTTTTGTATCCCTCCCCCCCCCCCGAGCATTTCCCATCAGAAGAAGAGCGAGGGCCACCACCTCTATGGCCAACAGGACACAGGACACACGCCTTCCATTGTCTTAAGAAAACCCCTTGATCCTGATTTTAATCCTGTCGCTTGGGACAAGCTCATCATTCTCCCTGAGCTCAGCGGCGGCAGCACTGGCGGTGGAAATAAGGACATTCCAGGATCAAATCAGAAGCTGAGATGGCTTTTGTTATTCCAGGACTGCCCTTAGAAAATCCAGACACTTAGAGAGTATGGAATAAAAGACTAATACTTAGCAGGAAATCAATACATAACTCCTAAGACAAATCTGTACTCCCTCTCTAGCAGGTGACAGCATGAGATACTTGGGGAAGCTTATCTGGAAAATGTCAGAAACTACCATTTTATGGAATGAACAGATTTAACCACTTTAAGGCCCACAGGCTTCAGGCACTATAATGGACGTTAAAGGCACCCCTCTAATCTCCTTAAAATAACAATAATCTTCTGCAATATGGCAATACAAAGGCTTTAAAGAAAGATTCTGGAGCAGGCTTCCTTTCCAGATTCAGTGTGGCGTTTTTGAACTTGCCACCTTTTCCTGCCGCTGTGCAGGCTGAGTCGTCCTTTGGTTTTTGGTGTCGCGGCTACACCAGTCCAATGCCCGACATCATATGACCTCAGTTGATGGACAGGTGGGTGTGGCCTCACCAGAACAGGTTGTTCAGGTATCACAGCACCCTTGGCAACAGATCAAACGCAAAACAAAATTTAACAGATCAGATTTTCCACAGAAAGGGCGACTTAGATTAAATTGGGAGGAAATGCAGATTGGCATTTTGATGCTAACACTGTGTGGACGCTGCAAAGAGCATGAGCAGCACTCATTGCGCAAAGATACCTGCTTGGAAGCACCCTTGTGTAATAAACAAAATCTGCCCTTATTCCCTTATGGGGGACACAAGAGCCTTATAGAGTCCTTTGTAGGTTCTCCATTGGTTGGAGAAAATAACAGAGGCCAACCAGAGAATATTGAGAAGCAAAGCAGCTAGTAAGCCTGATCTTTATTGATCTGTTGCAACAGGGTGCTCCCCTCACACGCAGGAAAGGAGGAGGACCCAGAACAAAGGTCTGCCTGCCCTTATATAGACATTTAAAATTGCCCTCCCTGGACTCCAAGACCACCCCCAGAAACATCATACCTACATCACAGAAAAGGCGGTCTAAAACAGAAATCTGAGTGCGTTGTTTATCTCCTGTCTGACACGTTACCTGTCAATGGTCACTTGATTGGATTACCTGGGGAGCCTGGCCAGTCTTTTGTAATGATAAATACTTCGTTCCTGAGCCAGGTCACAGGCTCACCCTATTCATACACAGACATACCCTTAAGACAGGATTTCTGAAGGAGGAGACAATGGGGAGGCTTTTCCATTTTCCTTCGACCTTGCAGAGAAATATTTTCAGGACTTTTTCTGTGGGGTTTCAGACATGTAGTTTATATATGCAGTTATGAACATTTTGTCAGCATCGCCCTTGAGCCAGTGTGCCAACTGGACTCATGCACTACAGCCCCGACTGGGCTAGGCGAGCTGGGTAGCACTGCCAGAGACACCTTTCTCACAGGAACAGGTCACAGTGCTGTGGACTCACAGCTTGGAGCTGAGAGCACCGGATTCACTGTCTCAATAATACAGTCATTGCGCAGCAGCGTTTTGCAGAGTCTTGCAGAGTATAAACCACTCGGAGAGCAGCTCTGTAAAGTATCCTCCTTTTATTCTATAACTACAGCTATAATACAAAACTATATACAGAGCTAAATAGTCTGAGCATACATCAATGCTATACTCTGAGTGCCTGCAGCTGCTCCTAGCAGCAATCTTATCTATAAACACGATCTCTTGCACTCTCTCTCCGACACACTGACTGACTCTCTCTCTCACACAGAGACTGACTCACTCACTTGACTAATTAAGTAGAGAGCAGTACATTGCTCCTCCTCTCTGTAGAGTCAGCAGAGACCTCAGGAGATTCTCAGGAGATTCTTGGGTATGGGAGGGGTGAAATCTCCTCATCCTCCCCCATTTCATCCGACCATTCAAGAATCTTTAACATAACTGCAATTTACACAACACACCCCAAAAGTTGTTCTCTGCTTACAACCTTGGTAAACATATTTGCAGGTATCTCTCTTCCCCCTTATCTAAGACACTTTTATCACATCATTAAACAGTTACTACAACCTCTCTGTGTCTATTAGGAAAGAGTTAAAACATAAACCTCAACCTGTAGTTTACACAAAATACACATTGTGAATACACAAATGAATAAGCAGCTTCTGGAAAAATCTTCACACACATTTCTTTCTCTCAAATACAAATTGACATTTCTAATTAAGCAGATTTGAACAAACCACTTTAAACACATGCTTGCTCCTTCAATCCTGATCCTTCAAATGTCAGGTAAGGAAATAAATGCAGCGTTTTCTGCTATTACTCTCAGCACACTTCATGCTAGGTTTAAAAACCCCACCAGAGTTGCATGTGACCGCAGCCTTTGCAAACTCTTCAGAAAACCTTTTCGGTGGTACACCCTTGGTTGTTCTCTCAGATCTGCGCAAAACTCTTTGATCCTCTTGTTCTGGTGCTTCCTCCTCTTTGGGAGAATGGGGAGCTAAAGTATATGAAGCTGCTAAGTCTGAATCAGCGTCAGACTCACCTGAGGCTTTTGGGCTCTGATAATCTGTGCCATCATCTGGAACTACATTGGCATCAGGATTATCAATCACATCAGAACTTGCCTCCCTTTTAACTTTCTTTGCCCCTTTTGCACCATCATCACAAATGGGATGGCACTGAAAAACGCCAACTCTGTCCCATTGTGGGTTGTCATCAATACTCCTGGTCAGCCTTATGGTTTTCGTGTCTGTGATCAGGACACGATAAGACCCTTTCTCATATCCTAGGAAAACACCATGTTCTCCACGCTTACTCAGTTTGTCACCCTGCGAGGTGTGCACCCAAACCTCCGAACCAAAAATTTTAAAGTGCTTCACACATGGCTTCCTTCCGTGAAGCATCTCATTTGGGGTGCAATTTACACTAGACTGGTACCTCCTGTTATACACGTAACAGAAAAACAAAAGAGCTTCGGCCCAAAAAGGATTGGGCAGCCCCGAATCATGTAACAGTGTTCTAATTCCTTGCTGCAGGGTCTGGTTTATTCTCTCACATAAACCATTCTGCCAGGGCGATCTGGGCGTGGCAGTCCTATGCTCAATACCCTGTTCAGAAAGAAAAGCCTCAAACTCTTCTGAACAAAACTCTCCACCCCTGTCAGTGAAAAAACAATGTACATTCTCATTATGTACGTTCCTGAGCCATTTACAAAACTGACGAAACTTAGTAAAGGCTTCAGACTTTTTCTGCAGCAAATAGACCCATGCATATTTAGAATAGGAGTCTATCAAAACCATGAAAAACCTTGAATTGCCTCTAGAAGGCGCTAGAGGCCCCACTAAGTCTGCATGAATGACTTCATATGGTTTCTTGGCCTCTCTCCCAGACTCTGTACCTTTGGGAGCTTGCTTTGCCTTACTCTCAGCACAAGAAACACATTTCATGTGGTAGGGACATTCTTTCAGCTTTATACCCTGAACCATATCAGGCATTTTTGCCACAGCCTGGAAATTCAAATGACCATAAACACGGTGGTAATAATGAATACATTGGTCATGCAACTTCTCATTCTCATCTACAGACAAATTGCAACACTCTTTCACAGTTGCTTCTGCAATGCCTGTACCTGAAACAAAAGGCAATTGATACAGACCATTTACACATTTTGCATATAGAATGAGCTTGCCATCTTGACGAATTTCACAGCGAGATTTAGCAAACACCACCTTAAAACCTTGATGATCAAGCTGGGAAACACTCAACAAATTGTCCTGAATATCAGGCGCATACAGGACATTCTTAATTGTTGCATTCAGGCTCTTTAAGAACACAGTTCCCTTAGCCTCACTCGTGAGAACTGTCCCATCTGCTTGATGAATTTCTTTCTCTTGCTTCTCAAGCTGAACAAAGAGATCCTTATCTTTGGCTACGTGGTTGGTACAGCCAGAGTCGATCACGAAGAAACTCCGCCCACGTTGACTAGAGCAGCGAGAGATCAAGGCTTTTGAAGTAGCAGGTGCTTGGGGATTTCGTCCTCCTCCCCCTCTGCCTCTGAAGTTTCCCTTCTTCTTTGAAGATTTCTTGCAGCACTGAAAACTCAAATGGCCTTGTGCTCCACATGAAAAGCACCGCCTCAACTTTAGTGCTTTAACAGCAGCAGTTTCACTTTCACCTTCCCCTGCTGAAGATTCAGGCACATTTTCAAGCACATTTTTAGCAGCACAGTCCCGGCTTTCTCTAACAGCCTGTCTGCGATCCCACTCATTCAAGAGCACGCTAGACACATAATCTTCTGTTAGCCGGTCAGCAGGCATTGTAGAAATCTGGGCAGCTACTCCATCATAAGATTCATCTAGGCTATTTATCATCAGCATTGCAAACACAGCCTCTGAAATAGCCAGGTCTCGCTGAACAAGATCCTGTCTGAGACACTTTAACTGAGATAGATGGCTAGGCAAATCACCACCTTTCTGCAACTGTAACCTGCACAGCTTCTTGAAGAAAATCACACTGGAACCAGCATTTTGTCTCAGATGCATATCTCTCAACTTATGCCAAACAGCTTGTGCAGTCTCTTGACCCTCTAAGTTCACCAGCAAGTGGTCTGAAACACTCAAAACAATTGTCCCTTGGGCTTTCATATCTGCAGCATGCCACTCAGCCCAATCATCATCATCCTTATCTGGAGGGTCATCTTCTATCGTGTGAAATAGCTTTTCCCTCTGTAAAAACGCTTTCATCTTAACTTGCCAAACTGCATAGTTTTCAAGCGTGAGGAGGGGAAAAGATAGAGCCATCTGGCCAGGATGTGCACAGGCCATGTCTGCTATTACTTAGAGCAAGACACTTCCCTCGTGCAAACAAAGATAAAGCCTTGGACTTCTTCAGCCACTCTCTCTCCCACTCAAAGCGCAATTAACAGGCAAACAGGGATGCTATCTTCTTTCTTTGGCAGTCAGCAACATACCTCAACATACCTCAAGCAGCAGCAACAGCAACAGCGGCAGCTTGAACACTCTGCTCCAACACAGCTCTGCTTCTAGGCACCACAAATCAGTCCAGCATGCAGCCTCCGTTCCGCCGTCCAGCGATCAGCAACAGACACCTCTGGCGACTGGGACGACTGGGATGACTGGAACAACGACTGGTCAGACGACTGGGCCCATAACCGATGTCAGCATCGCCCTTGAGCCAGTGTGCCAACTGGACTCATGCACTACAGCCCCGACTGGGCTAGGCGAGCTGGGTAGCACTGCCAGAGACACCTTTCTCACAGGAACAGGTCACAGTGCTGTGGACTCACAGCTTGGAGCTGAGAGCACCGGATTCACTGTCTCAATAATACAGCCATTGCGCAGCAGCGTTTTGCAGAGTCTTGCAGAGTATAAACCACTCGGAGAGCAGCTCTGTAAAGTATCCTCCTTTTATTCTATAACTACAGCTATAATACAAAACTATATACAGAGCTAAATAGTCTGAGCATACATCAATGCTATACTCTGAGTGCCTGCAGCTGCTCCTAGCAGCAATCTTATCTATAAACACGATCTCTTGCACTCTCTCTCCGACACACTGACTGACTCTCTCTCTCACACAGAGACTGACTCACTCACTTGACTTATTAAGTAGAGAGCAGTACATTGCTCCTCCTCTCTGTAGAGTCAGCAGAGACCTCAGGAGATTCTCAGGAGATTCTTGGGTATGGGAGGGGTGAAATCTCCTCACATTTATCATCTATATCTATATCTATATAGTAACACAAACTTTGAAGCCGGGTTCACGTTGTGGGTGAAGAAACTGTCTTAGTGCTTATCTTGACCCCAAGAGAGTTCTTACACTCCGTGGCACTATGGCGGTGGGCGAGGGGTCCCTGATACAGAGATCTGACTTAAACATTTCAGGGATATGAACCAGTCTTTAAGCCACCCTTTGAGACAAAGAGTGCTTGCATTCTGTGAGACTGTGATCTGGCAATAAGAGATTATTAGAAAGGAAGTACATGTCATAGTCACTAGTGAAATACTTCCAATCCATAAAGCAATGGATCTGAAACATAATTTACTCATTTCAAGCAAAAAAAGATGACCCCTTGTTGTTTCTTTGTTTGATAGGTAGGTTGACGACGATTAGCTGTTGGGTAACTGTTCTGGCCAGTGGAGTTTCTCCATCTACCAGATTTCCACAGTGACCCTTGAATTCATCCCAGAAAAGGCCAAAGCTTGGTTGGTACATTTATGAACATTTATTATACATATAAGACCTTAAATTTTTATTACACTTGGTAGCATTTGCAGCTGTTTTAAAGGCGTTCCAAGCCAAACTGCTTTCCTCTGTCCTAACAAGCTTAGTCTTTCACCTTTTAATAAAGCTTGGAGACTGAGCCGTTTCCTTCCTAAACCCTGAATCTCTCTGGAGTCACACAGGGGCATTTGTTGCATCGGGCATATTTATTTTCCCATTTGTAATTACCAAGGGGCGACTAGCTCACGGCAGTTGTGACAGGGTGGAGCGGAGGTTGTCTTTGCTTATGTGATAACACTTTCTGGGAACTCCTCGCAGTTGCCAGTTTGTTCACTTTTAGAAAACCAAGACCATTTTCTTGTTTCTGGGAATAGCGGAGCTTTTCCACCCCCACCCTGCTTAGGTGGCGAGCCGATTTGGGCTCGCCCGCAGAGGCTGATGGACCCTGATAGATTCCGTCAAGCCTTGCGGGACCTTTCTCCCCCTGGCGACTCATTGACTGAGCTTGTTGAGGGCTGGAATATCCAACTCCTGGCAGCCATCGATGAGATCACACCTAAGCGCCCTCTGTGACCCCGCAGAAACCGGGCTCCCTGGTTTACCGAGGAGCTTTGGAAAATGAAGCGGGACCTCAGACGGCTAGAGCAAGTATGGCGGGGTGCCCGTGACGGAGCCTCAAGAACATCTTATAGGGTTTTTATGAAAACCTACGAGATGGCAGTGAAGGCCGCTAAGAAGTCCTACTTCTCGGCCTCCATTGCCTCCGCTAGCTCTCGCCCAGTGCAATTATTTAGTATAATTAGGTCTTTAACGTCCCTTGAAGGACAGCCAAATTTAAATGACAATTTGACATACAGCTGTGAGGCATTTGCGAGCTTTTTTGCGGAGAAGGTCCTGTTGCTCCGCCATGACCTCCCTGCCAATTTGGATACAATAAAGGAACTGGAGGCCCCTCGACTGTCCTCGGGTCCAGTATTGGACCACTTTGACCAGATAGCCCCAGCCGATGTGGACAGACTCCTCCGAGCTGAAAAGCCCACCACTTGTCCTCTCGACCAGTGCCCGTCTTGGCTGATTAGAACGTGTCCAGATGAGGTGCGGCCCCCCCGGGGATATCATCAATTTGTCCCTTGGCACCGGGACATTCCCAGGGGAACTAAAGGAGGCAGTGGTGCGCCCGCTCTTAAAGAAAACATCATTAGATCCCTTAGATCTATCCAATTACCGCCCGGTTTCGAATCTTCCATTCCTGGGTAAGGTGATTGAGAGAGCGGTTGCTGAACAGCTTGGTAGGTTTCTGGATGAAACATCGGCTCTGGATCCATTCCAGTCCGGCTTCCGCGCTGGTCATGGGACCGAGACGACTCTGGTCGCCCTAACAGATGATCTCCGCAGGCAGCTGGATCGAGGCGGGTCGGGGCTGCTGATTCTTCTAGATCTGTCAGCAGCCTTCGACATGGTCGATCACGAACTCCTGGACCACCGCCTTGCTGACGTGGGAATTCAGGGCACAGTCCTTCAATGGCTGCGCTCGTTTCTCTCTGGTCGGGTACAGAGGGTGGCGCTTGGGGGGGAATTGCCATCCCGCCACTCCTTGGTGTGTGGAGTGCCTCAGGGTGTGATACTGTCCCCGATGCTTTTCAACATCTTTATGCGCCCCCTCGCCCAGCTTGTCTGGAGTTTTGGGCTGGGTTGCCATCAGTATGCCGATGACACCCAACTCTATCTGTTGATGGATGGCCATCCTGACTCGGCCCCAGACACACGGACCAGATGTCTGGAAGCTGTGGCTGGATGGTTACGTGGGAGCCATTTGAAGTTAAATCCTTCGAAGACAGAGATCCTCTGGCTGGGACGGGGCGATATGGGATTGAGGGGGCAACTCCCATCTCTTGCGGGGGTGCAATTAGTGCCAGCATCGTCCGTTAAGAGTTTGGGTGTAATCTTCGATACCTCCCTCTCTATGGAGGCGCAGATTACAGCTATAACAAAGGCAGCATTTTTTCATCTCCGCCAAGCTAAGCAGTTGGCTCCTTATCTCTCTCGCCCTGACCTAGCCACTGTGATCCACGCGACGGTCACCTCCAGACTGGATTATTGTTACTCGCTCTACATGGGGCTACCCTTGAGCCTGACCCAGAAACTCCAGCGGGTGCAGAATGCCGCAGTGAGGCTCCTTATGGGGTCTTCGCTGCGAGATCACATTCATCCGGTACTATACCAGCTGCACTGGCTCCCGGTGGAGTACAGGATCAGGTTTAAGGTGCTGGTTTTAACCTTTAAAGCCCTATACGGCCTAGGACCCTCGTACCTACGGGACCGCCTCTCCTGGTATGTCCCACAGAGGAACTTACGGTCTGCAAATAAAAACATCTTGAAGATCCCAGGCCACAGAGAAGTTAGGCTGGCCTCAACTAGAGCCAGGGCCTTTTCGACCGCGGCTCCAATCTGGTGGAACGCTCTGTCACAAGAGACTAGGGCCCTGCAGGACTTGACATCTTTCCGCAGGGCCTGCAAGACAGAGCTGTTCCACCAGGCCTTTGGTCAGGGCGCAGCCTGACCCCCCTCCTCTGGCAATCTGCACAGAATTTTGCTTATTGGTTGCCATCAATTTGATTTTAATTAATTTTTATAATGAAATGTTTTTAGAATCGTTGGATTATTTTGATTGTTGTTAGCCACCCTGAGCCCAGCTTCAGCTGGGGAGGGCGGGATATAAATAAAATTTATTATTATTATTATTATTTGTGCAGCACCCAGTCACCTGAAGCAGAGAAAATAGCCAAGCCCTGTTTGAGGAGCTGGGATGCTTGGCAGAGAAGGAAGAACTGGGAGAAGGCGGGATGGCAACAACAATGGGCTACTTTGGACTTGTACTGTCAAGGGTACGGTGGAACAGACAGGATGCTTGTCAGCATATTTCTGGATTTTGTTGGAAGGTGCTCAGATGCAGAGGCTCCAAATCGGTTGGCTGGTTGTCCCAGCGCTGATTTCTAACAGAAAAAGGGGGACTGAGGGCTTTGAAGGATAAAGAGCAGCTGTTTGTGGAAGCGTCTGCCCCTCCCCTGCAAAGGGAAGCTGCAACACACACACACACACACACACACACACACACACACACACACACTGCACTCCTTGTGATTTGCTTCAGGGGGGAAAAAGATCCTAGTGTTATCCGAGTGTGCCAGAGAGATCCCAGGGGCATCGAAGCTGTGAAAAGCGCAACAGTGTTCGGAGCCAAGCGCCGCTGAATGGAGGCAGTGTGTGTGTGGATGTTCAAGCTCCTTCTGCAAGATGACTCAAGCAGACGGGCAACGGCTGCTGCAGGGCAGAGAGAACTGCTGTGTTGGGATTTGCAGTTGCAGGCACACCCAGAAGCCAGAGAGGACGAGGAATTAAGGGCAGGGAAGCACAGGATTAAGAGCTCAAGCAAAGGAGGCACAGTTCTTAAATCACTACCTGCAAGACAAGCGCATTGCAGGCACTTGGCCCAGCAGATTAACCTTGGTGCTGAGCACCTACCTTCTAAAGGGCGGCTCGGCACAGTATGCAAAAGCTGGCCTGGGTTTCACTCAGCAGAGAGAGGCAGTCGATCACAGCTCCCCTGCATGAACCACATCTTGACACCAGAAGAACAGCCCTGCTGGATCAGACCCAGAGCATCCTCTCTCACAGCTGCCCATCCAGATGGCGCAACAGGAAGCCCTCAAGCAAAATTTGAGCATGAGAACCCTCTCCCCTCCTGGGGTTTCCATGCAGAAGCATAATTCCCTCCGACTGTGGAGGCAGAGCAATAGCCGTCCTGGCTAGTAGACTTCGATAGCCCTCTCCTCCTCCGTGAATTTCTCTTATCTTTCAAAGCCATCCTCTGGACATGAGTTCCGCAGTTTAATTGTCGGCTGCATTGGTCACATTTGTTGTTGCTTTTTTTAACAGCACACTCTGAATAGCTTAGGTGTGGCGCTGTGGTTTGCCGATCTGAAGGTCTACGGCTCGAATCCCTGCAATGGGGTGAGCTCCTGTTGCTTTGTCCCATCTCTTGCCAACCTAGCAGTTCCAAAGCACGTCAAAGTGCAAGTAGATAAATAGGTACCGCTCCGGTGGGAAGGTAAACGGCGTTTCTGTGCGCCGCTCTGGTTCACCAGAAGCGGCTTAGTCATGCTGGCCACATGACCCAGAAAAAACTGTCTGTGGAAGTGGACAAACGCCGGCTCTCTCAGTTTGTAAAGTGAGATGAGCGCCGCAACTGGACTTAACTGTCAGGGATACCTTTTGTTGTTGTTTAGTCGTTTAGTCGTGTCCGACTCTTCGTGACCCCCTGGACCAGAGCATGCCAGGCACTTCTGTCTTCCACTGCCTCCCGCAGTTTGGTCAAACTCATGCTGGTAGCTTCGAGAACACTGTCCAACCATCTCGTCCTCTGTCGCCCCCTTCTCCTTGTGCCCTTCCTCTTTCCCAACATCAGGGTCTTTTCCAGGGAGTCTTCTCTTCTCATGAGGTGGCCAAAGTCTTGGAGCCTCAGCTTGAGGATCTGTCCTTCCAGTGAGCACTCAGGGCTGATTTCCTTCAGAATGGAGAGGTTGGATCTTCTTGCAGTCCATGGGACTCTCAAGAGTCTCCTCCAGCACCAGAATTCAAAAGCATCCATTCTTTGGCGATCAGCCTTCTTGATGGTCCAGCTCTCACTTCCATACATCACTACTGGGAAAACCATAGCTTTTACTATACGGACCTTTGTTGGCAAGGTGATGTCTCTGCTTTTTAAGATGCTGGGTACATTTACCTTTACCTTTTTACAACTAAGACAAGCAGGGAAGCTGTGGCAGTCCAGATGTTGTTGGACTCCAGCTCCTATCATCCATTGGCCAGAATGCCCAGGGCTGGAGGGAGTTGGAGTCCAACAACATCTGGAGGATACACTCTCTCTCTCTCTCTCTCTCTCTCTCTCTCTCTCTCTCTCACACACACACACAGATAGATTAGATAGATAGATAGATAGATAGATAGATAGATAGATAGATGATAGAGATAGATAGATAGATAGATAGATAGATAGATAGATAGATAGATAGATAGATATAATCTGCTTTATACCCCTTTCTCCCCATCTCTTAAGAATCTGACTTTTTACTATTGCATGCCGTGTTTTAAATTTCTGCTCATAATAATTTTTGCAGGAAGCTTTTCAGTGGGTGGGAATTGGTGAGGATCTGGAAAGCATAACCAAACACGGTTGCCATCTTTCATTCACACAAAATTTGGCACCTTGAGCTTAGTTTCTCTGAGCGTGGGCAGAGTTCCTTTCCATGAGGTCCAGCAGCAAATACATTTTCCTGGCTGTGAGTACAGAAAGCTGCCCTTTGCTGCGAGGCCACCACTGCACATAAGCCAGTATTGTCTGTTCTGCGTGGAAGTGGCTCTCCAGGAAGAAACGCAAAGGACTCCCTCAGATTCTTTACTGATGACGCTAAGGATTAAAACTGAGACCTTACGAATGCAAAGCATGCTTGTGCTACGGGTCAGTGGAAATAAGAGAAATGCAATAAGTTAAGAGGATTAGCATGAGCACGGCTATATGAATGCTTTGAAGAGATCTTAGACTGAGCACCTGCTTCTTGGGCGTATGAACTGGCCATGTTGAGAATCGAACCCAGTACATTCCGCATACCTGTCCCAGGCACAGGCCCTTCCCTACAGACCTTCTTGTAGATCAGCAGAGGTGGCAGCGGACTTGGCAGTTCCACCACCGACAGGAGCTTGGCTAATCTGGGGGACTCTCTTCCCCAGGACGTGTGTCTGGCTCCTTCACTGTGCAGTTTTCTTCGTAAGAATTTGCCTTGGCCTTGACTCTTGAGATATATATATATATATATATATATATATATATATATATATATATTACAATAATATTTATTATTTTTCATACATAAAACATAACGAAAAAAGAAAAAGTTGACAATAATAAAGGAAAAAGAATGAAACAGAAAAAAAGAATATGAAACATACAATACAACAGATCATCACTTGACTATCACTTAATTACTGGTAATTAATCAAAATCCATCTTCATAAACATATTATTTGGCTTCCTCAAATCTCTTCCATCTGAATTTCTTAGTAATTATATATAGCAGTTTCCAATATCAGTGTTTCAAAAGACCATGTCACAGTGCTAATCATTTTACATAACTTTCCTTATTGTACATTTTCTTATTTATAAATTTAATTCCATTTTTATCCTAGGCCTGGCTGTTTCTTTCAAGTGATTACATATCTTTAATATTACAATATTTATTCAAGTAGTCTTTAAATTTCTCCCAGTCTTCTTGGTGTTCCTCTTCTTTCTGGCCGCGGATTCTCCCGGTGAGATCAGCCAGCTCCATAAACTCCATCATCTTAATCTGCCATTCTTCTACCGTTGGTAATTCTTGTGTTTTCAATTTTTTGGCTAATAAAATCCGATATTTTTTTTTTTTTGGTGATTTATGTATTTATTTAATTTGTCTACCACCCGACCCAGTTGTGAAAACTTGACTTCCGGGTTAGCGCCAACATCTAATGGCGGATTCCCTCTGATCTCCGGAGGGAATCGGCTCAGTAGGGATCGGGTTCTGCCGCGCCGGCGACGCGGGGACCCTTAAAAACCACAGGTGTGGATTCCTGTGGACGTGGTGACTCGGTGGGCACCATTAGCGCCCCCCCGACCCACAAAGGAGCCTTTTTAAAGGCTACGGAACGGGGGACAGGGAGCGGCGCGGTGCTGAGAGTCCTCCGATTTATATTTTTGAGGAACTATGTTTTTCTTGCGATAGTAAGAATGTAAGAATAAGAGCCTGCGATGCAAAATGCCTCTCTGTTACAGGAAATGCAGGAGGCAATAATTCTTGCATGATAATCGTTTTCAGTTACAAGCATTCACCGTTCTTTGACTTTTCGTTTTCCTTGCCAGGCCAGAAAACGATGCCCTTTCTTCCTGTAGCAGGGATAGCCATCTCCAGTCTGAGCAGAACTCCCGTCCCCCCACCCGCAGCGGCAAGAGACCCAGCCATTCCAAGCTCTGCTTCTCTTCATCGTGTAAGGATTGGATGGAAGTCCACGAATTTTAGGTTGAAGTCGGCCATTCCGAGGCATATCAATGAACATGCTGCTCTGGTCTAGATGTTATTATTGTTGTTGTTGTTGTTAATAATGAAGTTACGTGGTAAGTGCAGTTAAACAGTTACGTTTGTTCCAAGGATCAGGTTGGAATGCTTTTACAAAAAGAGCACCAGGGATGGAGGAAGAAGGTTTGACCTGTAAAGCTGTCTTTTCAGTTATCACTCCATGTCTGAAGTGCCGCTACGCATAAATGCTCCTGTACGTGGTTCTTTGCACTGTTGTCATTTGGGGGATATCGCAGGAACCAACTTCACACTCGTTTGAAAACCTGCTTGCTTACTTGGTCTTCTCATCGGAGTTCCAGGTACAGGTCATCTCCTTCAATCCAGTGGGTCCAGCCTCTGTTCTTCTTCTCTCCAGTCTGGACACAAACAATCTTGTCGCCGTCCCAGTTAACCACACTCTTGCATTTTCTATTGTCCAAGCCTTTGTTGTCTTCTTCAAACTCCTCTCCAATCCTGAACTCGACTAAATAGCTGCGGAAAGTGCTGGTTGTGCTGATGGAAAATGGGTCCCCATCTTGTTTGAAGACTTTTTGAGGCTTCAGCATTTTGGCTATCTTGTGAGTGGCAAAATCGATACCTAAAGCCACCATGTAGCCTTCAAAGTTGTCATTGCTGACAAGGTTCCAGGTGCCATTGAAATCAACAGGCATGGCTGAAGTAGACAAATAAACCTAATATACCACCAAAGCTAACCGGACCTCGCCAGTGGTCCATCAAGTCTGGGATCCTGTTCTCACAGTTGCCAACCAGGTCCCTGTGGGAAACCAGCAAGCAGGATTCAAACACAAGTGCAACTCTTCGCTCCTGTGGTTTTCAGCAACTGAGATTCAGAAGAATCGCTGCCTCCAACCGTGGACCAGAGCAAAGCCCTCCAGACTAGAAACCAGGGATAGTCCTTTCCTCCTCCACAAATCTGTCTAATCCTCTTTTTAAAGCCATCCAAGTTGGCCATCACTTCCTCCTGTGGCAGGGAGTTCCACAGTTTTAAAGTTTTTTTTAATGTCATAACATTTTTATTGTAATGAAAGATTAGTTTTCATCCACATTAACAGTCTGTAGTCTTTTGAAAGTGGTAACTGGCACATATGTGACCAGTGTATACAGTTTATTAGGCGAATCCTCATCTTCATTGCGGTTTCTGGCTAAACGCACAGGGATACGGTAAGGAACATTCCTTACTCCTTTTGCCCAGACAGCCTTGTTCAAGCAGGTGTCAATGCGTACATCAGGAGTCCCCATCTCCCTCATTGCAAATTTATGGATCTCCTTGAGAGCACGAGGAACCCATGCCACGGATCCGTTTGTGAATGTTTATAGTATATTCCCGAGTAACCACTGTTATGTACTGAAGTTCTCACCCTGGGCCAGCAGGGGGATACAGTAGATAGTTATGCAAATAAGGGGTCGAAAGTGACGTTCAGTGATTGGATAGTTTTAGAAAATTGTTACAGTTACATTGTACTGGAGCTCTATATAAGCAGGCTGGCTGAACCCTTCAGTTCAGTTCTGGCCTGGCCTGTGAATAAACAAGAGCTGTTTGAAGAATCGCTGTGTCGTCTGATATGTTCACCCACAACTTAACACTGGCAACGAGGATGGGATCGATGGACATCAGAGCACAGCCAGATGTGGCCACCCTCTGAGCTGAATCACAGAGCTGAAACACTGAGCGAAATCACGAAGCAGAACCAATTCAGAGCTGACTGTTCTGGCTAGAGCACTGTGTTCCATCAATCGCCCTTCACACCGGCATAGGAATCATGGCTTCACTTGTGCCTCTACCGCCGTTTGCGCCAGCCTCTGAATCATGGGACTCCTACCTTGCTCGGTTCAACTGCTACCTCCAAGCCAACGAGCTGACAGGAGTATCAAAGGAGCGGAAGCGGGGCCTATTCCTCAGCCTCTGTGGGCCTGAGGTGTTTGAGACGGCCCGAGCATTGGTTGCGCCTGAAGCAGTCCAGGCAACACTGTGGGACACGATCCAAGAGAAGCTCTGCAACCACTATGCAAAACCGTCCAAGACTGCTGCCCGCCATGCATTCTACCACCGGAACCAGGCAGAGGGGGAGTCAATCAACAAATACACCACCGCCCTGCGACAGGCTGCAATGCACTGCGAGTTCCGAGACTTAGACGATGCCCTGATGGATCGAATCGTCTGCGGGGTCCGGGACATCCATCTGCAACGGCGTCTCCTCGCCAAGCCAGACCTCACGCTGCAGAAAGCCACTGAGGAGGCCGTACCACCTCATTGATGGCTGATCTTCTTTTCACCACCTTTCTTTTCAGGAGCCATCCTGCTCAGGACCAGACCAGAAAGCAGGGAGTTCCATAGTTTAGCTACTTAACGGCGTAAAGAACCCCTTTCTTTAATCTGTCCTGGATTTTCCAACATTCATCTTTGTGGAATGTCCACCAAGTTCTAGTGCTATGAGAGAGGGAGAAAAACGTTTCTCTGTCCACTTTTGGGTAGATAGTAATTTGCTTTAATCTGTTTTTATGTTGCATTTCAAATTGTTGTCACCCTTCCTGGGGACCTTGGGATGAAGGGCAGATGAAGAAGAAGATGCCCTAAAAGGCTGCTGTTTAAGAATATTGCATACCCTCCAACATTTCTCCGGGGAAAATAGGGATGTCCTATTCCATAATAATCATCATAATTTTATTATTTATTCCCCATCCATCTGGCTGGGTTGCCCTAGACACTCTGGGCAGCCTCCAATGTAAATAAAAACATACTAAAATATTAAATATTTTTTTAAAAAACTTCCATATACAGGGCTGTGTTATAAGAATTTTAAGGTCTTAGGTATATAATAAATGTTCATAAATGTACCAAGCAAACACGTACATAAATATATAAACCACATGTCTGAAACCCATAGGAAAAGTCCTAAAGCCATTTTGACTCTCTCAGTCACCTCAAATATTTCTCTACAAGGTGGAAGGAAATGCTTTGCTTATATCAGCTGCCTTCAGGTGTCTTCTAAAGGTTGCAGAGTCACTTATCTCTTTGGCTCCAGGGTTGCATAACTGCGTAACCCCCAATATTTCTCAGAAGAAAATAAGGCTGTCCTGAGGAAAAGCAGGACATTCTGGGATCAGTTCAGAAATCAAGACGGCTTCTGTAAATCCGGGACTGTCCCTGGAAAATAGGGACACTTGGAGGTCTGATCCTGAGACCTGCAGGAATAGGGCAGTATATAATTTCACTAAATAATAATAATAGTAATAATTGTTGTCAGGCAGCTGTCCTGTTGTGCAGATCATCTGGTACACACAGTAACAGGGAATATCATGTACTTGACTCTATGAATCAGTTATGTGATTTCCTGCTGTAATAAACAAAATGCTTACAAGAAACGCACGTGGCAAAGAAACATAGGAAAATCCTGATTAATAAGAGGTTAGGGAACGAATTCATCTCCTCGGATAAGGAGAAAAAAAGGGGAGTTGTTCTATACATAAAAAACAAAATTGAGGCACACCAATTATTTAAGGACGAGGAAGGAAGAATAATAGCGGTAAGAATAAACTGGCAAGGCGAAGTTCTGATAATAGTGGGGATTTATGCCCCCAATGGGAATAAGACAGAATTTTTTAGCTTATTGGAAGAAAAGCTATTTGACTATATGGACCAAAAAATCATATTAATGGGAGACCTAAATGACGTGGTCTCAAACGAAATGGATCGACTAAGAAACTCAAATAATAGAGACGGCAAATTACCTAAGACATTTTTTACACTGACTAAGAACTGTAACCTTATCGATATATGGAGACTGAAACATCCCTTAGAGAAACAATTCACATACCACTCAGAACCGAACCAGTCTTTTTCACGATTAGACCAAATATGGATTTCGAACGAACTGTCTCCAAGAGTGAAAAAAGTCGAAATTCAAGCTAAAGTTTTATCGGATCATAACCCAATTGAAATGGAGATGAAAGGAGTGGAAGGACGAATCTTTAGATGGAGATTAAATGATAATTTATGGGATGACCAAAAATTTGTGGAAAAAATTCGGAAAAGACTAGGGGAATACTTTCTGGATAATCTCGATAAGGGGGTGAAAACAAGCACGGTATGGGATGCAAGTAAGGCTGTAATGAGGGGTCTCTTTATCCAGCAAAATGTCGTGAAAAAAAAGAACAGAGAAAAGAGGTTAGAAGAGATCTTGAGACAGATTACAGATAATGAGCAGAAACTGATTAAAAAGCCGAACAATGAAAAGATACTACAGGAAATAAAGTCCCTCCAAACACAAGTTGCAACTATAATAAATAAGGAGGTCGAGTGGAATATTAAATGGTTAAGACAAAAAAACTTTGAATTTGCCAATAAATCTGGTAAGTGGCTTGCGTGGCAAGTCAAAAAGAGGAAGGAGCAAAATACAATCAATAAAATAGTAATAAATGGAGAAGAAACAACTGACCCGAAAAAAATTAGAAAAGGGTTTGTGGACTTTTATGAACAGCTCTACAGAAACAAAGAAAGGAACAATAAGAAAAAGATAGAAAAATACTTAAAAAATAAGGTGACGAAGAAGATCTCACCAGAGGAAAAAGATCAGTTGAATGCCCCAATTAGCAGTATAGAGATAGAAGAGGTGATAAAAGAATTAAAAAGAGGGAAGGCACCGGGTCCAGACGGGTTTACATCGAGTTATTATAAGGAAATGAAAGGTACGCTGTTAACACCACTAACCGAAGTAATGAACAACATTCTTAAAGAAAGAGACATGCCCGCTTCGTGGAAAGAGGCCTTCATAACAATCATCCCAAAACAAGATTCGGACCTAACTCAAATTAAGAACTACAGACCCATTTCCTTATTAAACACGGATTATAAGATCTTTGCGAGTATCTTAGCCAAAAGACTAAAAAAGATATTATTAAAAAAGATACATGAAGATCAGACGGGCTTTCTCCCGGGTAGGTTAATAAGAAATAATACAAGATCTATAATAAATCTTATTGAATATTTATCAGATAGAATTGACAAACTAGCTAGCTTAATCTTCATAGACGCGGAGAAAGCTTTTGATAATGTGATTTGGGACTTCATGCTTAAGAATTTGGAAGTAATGGAGGTGGGACAGGAGTTCTTAAATGGTATAGAAGCAATTTACACGGAGCAGAAGGCAAGATTGATAATTAATGGAGTTACCACTGAGGACATAAAAATCGGTAAGGGAACGAGGCAGGGCTGTCCGCTCTCACCGCTGCTCTTTATAGTGGTCCTGGAAGTGCTGTTGAATGCGATAAGGCAAAATAAACAAATTAAAGGGATAATGTTAGGATCAAATGAGTATAAAGTCAAGGCTTATGCAGATGATGTGGTTTTTACGGTGGAAGAACCTATAGAAAGTATAAGGGCAATTCTGGACGAAACGGAGAAATTCGGGAAACTGGCAGGATTTAAACTGATTAAGACCAATACAAAATTGATTGTTAAAAACTTGGATCAGGACAAGATTGAATCAGTGCAACAACAAACTGGAATAGAAATCGTTAAAAAGGTAAAGTATTTAGGAATCTGGATTACTAACAAAAATATAGACTTATATCAAAATAATTACGTCCCGACTTGGAATAAAATCAAAAAAGATCTAGAGGTCTGGTCCAGACTGAAATTATCATTTTGGGGGAGAATATCGATGGTCAAAATGATGCTGCTACCCAAGTTGTTATTTCTGTTTCAAACCCTACCCATATTAAAAGGAACAAAAATTTTTAAAGAATGGCAAAAAGCCATCTCTAGATATGTCTGGGAAGGGAAGAAGCCCAGAATTAAATTTAAGTTGTTGACGGATGCTATAGAGAGAGGGGGCTTCGCTCTACCCGACATGAGATTTTACTATGAGGCGACATGTTTATGTTGGGTGAAAGACTGGGTTAGGCTGGAAAATAGAGAGTTATTGGATCTCGAGGGGTACAACAACAAATTTGGGTGGCATGCGTACCTATGGAAGGACAAGAAAAGGGTGCATAAAGGGTTTACCAGTCATATTTTTAAGGGCCCACTAATAGAGGTTTGGGATAGATATAAGGATATATTAGAACCAAGAATACCACACTGGCTTTCTCCCCAGGAGTTAATGGGTGTTAAGAAAGTCAATATGGAAGAAAAATGGGGGAAATATGGAGAAATGGTTATAAATGAAGGTGGGAAGTGGAAAATTAAACCATACGAACAGGTTAAATCGCTTACACAGGGGTGGCTCCATTATTTTCAGATAAATGAGATGTTTAAAGTAGAGGTGAAGGAGAGGGGTTATGAAGAAAAAGAGTCAATATTTCAAAAAGAGATTATAAACAGTGAACAGAAAAACCTCTCAAAAATGTACAAAATACTTTTGGAGTGGCACACTAAGGATGAGGAGGTGAAGTCAGTGATGGTACAGTGGGCGAGGGATTTGGGGTATAACATTCAAATGGAAGACTGGGAAAAACTCTGGAAAGTGAATATAAAATTCACAGCCTGTATGTTGCTCAGGGAAAATGTGATGAAGATGCAGTACAGGTGGTATCTGACACCCGTAAAATTGGCAAAGATGTATGGGGCAGACAACAAGTGCTGGAAATGCAAACAGAAGGAAGGTACATTTTACCATCTATGGTGGGAATGTAAGAAAGTTAAAAGTTTCTGGGAGGAAGTGTATAACGAACTGAAAAAGATGTTAGGTTATACTTTTGTTAAAAAACCAGAGGCCTTCTTACTCTGTATCCTGGGAAAAGATATTAGGAAAAAGGATTTTAAAATTTTTCTGTACGCGGTCACGGCGGCTAGAACCGTGCTTGCTCAGAGATGGAAACAGGAAGAAATGCCAACGGTGGCAGAGTGGAGAATAAAATTAACAGAATATGCTGAGTTGGATAAACTAACAGGGAAAGTTAGATATTTAAAAGATCAAAACTTTATTGAAGACTGGGGTAAATTCGTAAGTTATCTGGAGAATAAATGTTTAGTTAATACAACGTTAGTGGCATTTAAAGAGGCTTTGTAAAGAGTTAACAAGTATTGTTCAACTGAAATAATGTAAAAAAGGAGGTACGAATGACAATATGAAAAGATGGGATGTGATTCTAAGATTAAAATATGAATGAATGCCAACATCGCTGAAGGAAGTCCAAAATGAGAAGAAATGTAGAAACTCGAATATCATGTATATATGTATATATGATTGAAAGCTTTTGTCTTGTGTTTTGTTTGTTTTTTCTTTTGTATGTGTATGAAAAATGAATAAAAAAATAATAATATAAAAAAAAAAAAAAGTAATAAACAAAATCTGCCCTTATTCCCTTCTGGGGTACACAAGAGCCCTTGTAGAGTCCATTGTAGGTTCTCCATCAGTAGGAGAAAATAACAGAGGCCAACCAGAGAATATTGAGAAGCAAAGCAGCTCGTAAGCCTGATCTTTATTGAACTGTTGCAACAGGGTGCTCCCCTCACATGCAGGAAAGGAGGAGGAACCCAGAACCAAGGTGTGCCTGCCCTTATATAGACATTTTAAATTCCCTGCCCTGGAGCTCCAGACCACCCCACCATACATCATACATACATCACAGAAGGGATGTAACCCAAGACCACCCCCCACAAACATCATACCTACAGCACAGAAAAGGTGGTCTACAACAGAAATTTGAATGTAGTTTTTCCTGTCTGCCAGGTTATCTGATAATGCCTTATCTGATTGCCTTTCCTGGTAGTCTGGCCATTTCTTTGAGATGGTGATTTCCCAATTCCTGAAACAATGGGGAGGTTCCCTCACCCCCTCCCTCCTTGCAGAGAAAACATTTGGTCAGTCTGGGAGTCAAAATGGTTTCAGGGCGGTCCAGACATGCTGCTCCAGACATGTGGTCCACACATCTATGTACGCGCTTGGTTGGTACATTTATGAACATTTATTATATATATATAAGACCTTACATTTTTTATTTCACTGCCATTACAGTGATGGTTAAGCTTCCTGGGGTTTGCAGCTGGCTGCATGCCTTTTTCGGAACTTTTCTGCTTTATGCTAACTCTTGGTTGTAAAACAGAAGTTGTGGCGGAGCCTCTCCTCTCCCTCTCAGGTTCCTGCCTTTCAGGGGGTTAGACTAGATGACTCTGGGGGTACCTTCCAACTATAAAATTCTACGATTCTATGCGGATTCCAGATGGCAGACGTTGCTGAACATGTTTGACAAGTCCTCCTCGAATTTGTCTTCGCCCCTTTGCTCACCCACTGAGCTCTGGCCCTTCCTGAACCTGAGGAAGGCAGAGCAGCTGCCTTGAGTGTAGAAAGTCTCAGGTTCAGCTCCATGCAGGGTTGGGAATCTGGGACCTTCTACATACAGAGCAGAGACATCACCTTGCCAACAAAGGTCCGTATAATTAAAGCCATGGTTTTCCCAGTAGTGATGTATGGAAGTGAGAGCTGGACCATAAAGAAGGCTGATCGCCGAAGAATGGGTGCTTGTGAATTCTGGTGCTGGAGGAGACTCTTGAGAGTCCCGCGGAGTGCAAGAAGATCAAACCTCTCCATTCTGAAGGAAATCAGCCCTGAGTGCTCACTGGAAGGACAGATCCTGAAACTGAGGCTCCAATACTTTGGCCACCTCCTGAGAAGAGAAGACTCCCTGGAGAAGACCCTGATGCTGGGAAAGATGGAGGGCACAAGGAGAAGGGGGCGACAGAGGACAAGATGGTGGGGCAGTGTTCTCTGAGCTACAAACATGAGTCTGACCAAACTGCGGGAGGCAGTGGAAGACAGGAGTGCCTGGCGTGCTCTGGTCCAGGGGGTCAAGAAGAGTCGGATACGACTAAACAACAACAACACATGCAGAGCAGCTGCAGCACCCACTGAGCGGTGTCCCTTCACTATTAGCCTGCTAGAGAGCACCCTTTTAATCATCTTGTTTAAAAAAAAATGCCCCCCAAGGTGAAGGACTTCTGGGAAAAGATTTATAATAAATTGAAAAAAAATGTTGAAATATACATTTATAAAGAAACCAGAGGCCTTTCTTCTTGGAATAACAGGTTTGAAATTGCCCAAGAAAGATGTTAAATTATTTTTGTATGCCACAACTGCTGCTCGAATTTTACTAGCTAAGAACTGGAAGATCCAGGAAATACCAACAGTGGAAGAATGGCAGATGAAAATGATGGATTTTTCGGAGCTAGCTGACCTGACCGGAAGAGTCCGCGACCAGAAGGAGGAGGAGTTCCAGGAAGAATGGAAGAAATTTAATGACTATTTAGTTAAATATGTTAAGTTAAATTAGTTGGAAAAACCTTGCAAATACCGGACAGGCTTAGGACTACAATATGTATTATGTGATGGATTAATATGTTTCATATGGAATTGGGAAGAAAGATAAAGATAAAGTTAATTTTATAAGAACACTTATTTGGAAAACCGTTAAAATGATATATATTGAAATCCAACCAGGGGGATACGAGGAAGTCACTAAACTATGTTAATTAAATCGAGGTTTATAAAGACTATGATCTATGTTTGTTTGTTTATATGTGTGTATTTGTTTGCAGAGACATCACCTTACCAACAAAGGTCCGTATAGTTAAAGCCATGGTTTTCCCAGTAGTGATGTATGGAAGTGAGAGCTGGACCATAAAGAAGGCTGATTGCCGAAGAATGGATGCTTTTGAATTATGGTGCTGGAGGAGACTCTTGAGAGTCCCATGGACTGCAAGAAGATCCAACCTCTCCATTCTGAAGGAAATCAGCCCTGAGTGCTCACTGGAAGGACAGATCCTGAAGCTGAGGCTCCAAGACTTTGGCCACCTCAGGAGAAGAGAGGACTCCCTGGAAAAGACCCTGATGTTGGGAAAGATGGAGGGCACAAAGAGAAGGGGACGACAGAGGACGAGATGGTGGGACAGTGTTCTTGAAGCTACCAGCATGAGTTTGACCAAACTGCAGGAGGCAGTGGAAGACAGGAGTGCCTGGTGTGCTCTGGTCCAGGGGGTCACGAAGAGTCAGACACGACTAAACAACATTTGTTTGTTTAAATTTTTGTGAAAAACCAATATTTTTTTTAAAAAAAATATTGCCTTCTCGGCTTGATATGAGCAAAGAATGTTATGGACTGCATGCAATCACTCTTAAATTACTAAGTGCTTAAGCTGGTGGTAATTAATTCATGGTGTTTCCCGGCAGAGCCCTATGCATATATTTCCCAGGTGTCCTGCTTTCCTAAGGGGCAATCTCTGTTTCCTGGTTTCTCCCCCTGGCAAATCAATCTTACAGGACTCTCTTTTGTCTTTTAAATTTCCAAGCTCAAATGTATACATTGGGAGATTAGCTGGTGCCCATTCACTGCAGATTGAATTTCTGCCTCCCCAGGACATTGTGAAAGGCACCATTCTCCAATAAAAGGTCTTCAAAAGGAGGTCCGTGGCGAAATTACTGAATGAGAATTAATTAGCAAATATGTTTAGGATTCAGTTGGGATCAAGTGCCTTTTCTCTCTCTCTCCCCCACTGCAGGCTGCAAATGGGACCACAGCAACAGCTAAGATTTTTATCGCCAATATTTTGTTACCAGTTCCGTGTTTATCTTTTGTATATTTGAACTTTGCAGAAGTTGTCTCAGAGGGCCTAACTCTTGTACTTCATGACTTTGAGCCCATGCATTATTTTAATAGACTGATTGATAAAATTTATATAGCATTATATGGTTTACAGAAAGAATCATCCAATCAATGTATCAGTAACAACAACAAAAAGTTAAAAGCAACTATCTAAAACATTAAGAAAATAATTAAAATTAGCTATAAGCTAAGACCAGATTAAAACGCCTGCCATCATTCTACATGTCTGGAGAGGCTTACCTAAACAAAAAATGTTGACAAGCATACAGTGAAGAAGAAGTTTGCCTGGTGTCAAGAGGCAGGGAGTTCCACAGGATGGGTGCTGCCAAGCTAAAAATTTGAATTCTTACAAATACAAACGAGAATTGTGCGGCAGAATTGTGCGGCACCCGTTAGAGTGCTAGTTCCACCAATCAAAGCAGCTGAGTGGGTGCGTATGGGGTGATAAACAGGTCCCAACCTTTGAAGGTTTTCGTGTACTAGTAGTAACCTGCCAGGGTCTCACTATTGGCCTCAACAGCGCTGCAGCATCCTTCACAAATACAGCTTCCGAACCAACTACAAGGCAAGCTCTGCAAAGAGCACATCGCAGCAATCCAGCCTTGAATCACTTGCCGTTTCCCTCCTTCTCATCTTCTATCTGCACAATGAGGGTAACATTGCTTTGTCCCTTCTGCATGGGAACATAAGAGAGCTAGTGTAGTGGTTAGGGTGTCAGAGCAGGACCTGGGAGACCAAGGTTCAGTGGCGTAGCGTGGGTTGTCAGCACCCGGGGCAAGGCAAGTAATTTGCGCCCCCTAACCCATGGATTTGCGCCCCCTAACCCGTGGATTTGCGCCCCCTAACCCTAACCCCCAGATGTTGCGCCCGGTGCGGCCGGCCCCCCTGCACCCCCCACGCTACGCCACTGCCAAGGTTCGAATCCCCACTCAGCCAGGAAGCTCACCGGGTGACCTTGGGTGCTTTTCCTCTGTTGTAAGCAAAAATCTGCCCCCCTTCCCTTATGGGGTATCCAAGAGCCCATATAGAGTCCTTACATAGGTTCCCTATCGGTAGGAGAAAATAACAGAGGCCAACCAGAGAATATTGAGAAGCAAAGCAGCTCGTAAGCCTGGTCTTTATTGATCTGTTGCAACAGGGTCCTCACTCACCACACGCAGGGGGGAGGAGGAACCCAGAACAATGGCGTGCAAGGCCTTATATAGACATTTTAAATTCCCTACCCTGGAACTCAAGACCACCACCCCCCCCCCCCGATACATCATACCTACATCACAGAAAGGGTGGTCTACAGCAGAAATCTGAGTGCTTTGTTTACCTCCTGTCTGCCAGGTTACCTGTTTAATGGTCACTTGATTGGATTGCCTGGGGAGCCTGGCCAGTCTTTTGTAATGATAAATACTTAGTTCCTGAGCCAGGTCACAGCTCACACCCTATTCATATCTTAAATGTGTCTTTAAGACAGGATTTGTGAAGGAAAAGACAATGGGGAGGCTTTTCCATTTTCCTTTGACCTTGCAGAGAAAACATTTGCTCAGTTTGGAAATCAAAATGGTTTCAGGTCTGTCTTCCTGTGCTGATCTATGTACATGCTTGCTTGGTACATTTATGAACACTTAAGATATATCTAAGACCTCAAAATTCCTATCACACCGCCTAACCTACTTTGCAGGGGATAAAATGGGGAGGAGGAGAACGACCTGAGCCTCCATGAAGTGGGATAATAATAATAATAAGAAGAAGAAGAAGAAGAAGAAGAAGAAGAAGAAGAAGAAGAAGAAGAAGAAGTAGTTTTGAAGCAGAGGTTGGGTGGTCAAAGGGACATGGATGGCGCTGTGGTCTAAACCACTGAGCCTCTTGGGCTTGCTGATCAGAAGGTTGGCGGTTCAAATCCCTGCGATGGAGTGAGCTCCCATTGCTCTGTCCCAGCTTCTGCCAACCTGTCAGTTCAAAAGCACACCAGTGTGAGTAGATAAATAGGTACCACTGCAGCGGGAAGGTAAACAGCGTTTCCGTGCGCTCTGTTTTTTGTCATGGTGTCCCGTTGCCCCAGAAGAAGTTTAGTCCTGCTGGCCACATGACCTGGAAAGCTGTCTCTGGACAAACACCGTCTCCCTCAGTCTGAAAGCAAGATGAGTGCTGCAACCCTATAGTTGCCTTTGACTGGACTTAACCCGTCCAGGGGTCCTTTACCTTTACCTGAATGGTCACCTGTCAAGGATTTTTACCTGTGATTCCCTTGGGGATCCTTCCAACACGGCAAAACTCTGTTTGTAATGATACGGAATGGGAGGGGGGCATGTCTTCTTCACCTTCTTCTTTGCTGCAATATATCAATTTATTTCCAATTGTCAATGTCAAAAGGGACTAAAATCTATAAAATTCATAGAAAATCAACGTGCCAGTTTGCTCAATTTCTCTAGGACTCCATCACACCTCCCCTGTCTAGCATAATCCCTCAAGCAAGGTGTTAAGACCCTAATCCTGTCAAATCGCTCTGATCAGCCTTTCCCCCAGGCAATGTCAGGTGGCAGGCTATGCATATTTGGGACCATTGTTTTCTCATCCCCAGGAAGTGTTTATCTGTGCATATCTCCAGCCCTGCATATTCCCCCTCCCTCCTCCATATGTTAATCTGTGTAACCCAACCTCCCTTTAATATATTCATGATGTAATCTGTGTAACCAAACCTCTCTTTAATGTATTCATGACGTGTTTTGCACTGTATTCTGGGACATGGAGGGAGTTTCAAAAACTCATGTCACCCCTTTCTCGCTGTTCAATCTCGCCTTGAACCTGTTGCGCAATAAACTTGGATCTTCTGCAGTTTGCTCCTGTCTCCGGCTGAGCTCATTTTCCTCCGCAGGGACCCACGGACTTAGTCCGATGAGCTGGGTGGCAGAGCAGCCTCGCACCCAGATTTTAGCCGTAACAGTAATAAGGTGGAAACCTTAAAAAACTATGAAAAATTAAAAAAACCAGGATGTTGCAAAGCTCACCTCCCCCTTTCTGAAAAACAGCAACAGTGAACTGAAAGAGCATTGCAAAAGTAAAATAGATCACCTTGGGCAATATGTGGATCTGCATGACAGCTTTGCATCTCAGGCTTGTAAAAATAATTAGCATTATCTGAAGCTTCATTTAATCCTCCTTGAGAAGATGCATATTGTGGTCTTCACCTTCAGGAGAAAGGCTCTTCCAGATGTCCCAAGCCCTGGCCTCATCTGTATGCATGCCCTTCCTGCAAAAGGAATCCCTTTGTTCCTCTATATCAGGGACTGGCTTTAGCATGGGGGGGGGGGGAATCCTGTGGAATTTCCCACCATCCCCTTCCCCCCCCCTTTATCTTGGGTGCAGCCCGGAATACCTAATTAGTCTTGGAGGAATATCTTACTTTTGGGAACTGATTTATCCCAGGTCGGAGCAGAGATGGAGAAAGAAAAGGGCGCTGGCCCATAATCAGAAAAAAACTGGGCTTTGTTCTACAGTTTCATCAGTCATTTGGCTTCCCCCAAAAATATCCAACCCCCTTTTCAGTGTGGTTCTCCCCACCCTCCGTCTCGGCTTCACAACAACCCTAGGCTGAGAGGAAGGGGTTGGGGGATCCAGGGTCACCCTCTGAGTGGAGAATTTAAAAGAAAACTGCCAGCATCATAACGCCATTAGACAAATCTGTGGTGCAGCCAGGGACGGAGAGCTTTAAAGCGTTAAGATCAGAATGTGGAAAATATGAAAGCAACAAGAAGAGGCAGGAATATTGGAGATATTCTTCAGAGGTCCAGACTATGGGGCGCCCGGAAAAATTAGTAATTAACAATTTGGACTGTAATTTGGTTGGTTTTTTTAATTTTAGTTTATTGTTTTTAATTGGATCATGAAGTGGATATGTTGATGGGCTGTTTTTATTGGGAAATCAATAAAAATATTTTTTTTAAAATAAAAGACAAATCTATGGTACAACTGCAGTTTTGGGATATTGTGTGCCGTTCTGGCTGCCTCACCTGAAAAAGGATATTGTAGATTTGGAAGACGTTTAGAAAAAGGCAACTCAAAGGAGCAAGGAGCAATGAAGAAAAGTTGGAGAGTTGGGGACTTCTTAGAGAAAAGGCAAGGGAGAGACGACACGATAGACGTTTAGAAAGTTATCCGTGGCATAGAAAAAGAGGAGAGCAAATTTTTTTCCCCTCTCTCCTATACAGTGGTACCTCGGGTTACATACGCTTCAGGTTACATACGCTTCAGGTTACAGACTCTGCTAACCCAGAAATAGTACCTCGGGTTAAGAACTTTGCTTCAGGATGAGAACAGAAATCGTGCTCTGGCAGCATGGCGGCAGCGGGAGGCCCCATTAGCTAAAGTGGTGCTTCAGGTTAAGAACAGTTTCAGGTTAAGAACAGACCTCCAGAATGAATTAAGTTCTTAACCCGAGGTACCACTGTAATGCTAGAACTAGTGGACATCCAATGAAAGGTTGGAAGGTTTAGGACAGATGAGAGAAAGTATAGGCAACTCCCCGTTCACACGAGTCTTTTGTTTGGGGTCATTGCGTGTGTCAGTTGTTGTGCTTGAGCCCCATTCTGCCCTCTTGTGTGGCTGAAATCAGCCCGGGCATTGGCATTGGCACATCAATTGGCAGTTGTGCAGCATGGTTGGCGCCTGTACTTCATGCAGCGCACAGTTAGACTGTGGAACTCCCTGCCACAGGAGGCCACCAACCTAGACGGCTTTTGAAGAGGATTAGACAAATTTGTGGAGGAGGAGAGGGTTATCGATGGTTGCTAGGCAGGATGGCTCTGGCACTTCTGAATCCCAGTTGATGGAAACCACAGGAGGGGAGGCCTGATCCTGCAACAGGCTCTTCTTCTGTCGGCATGAACGTGGGTCTCTCTCCGCCTGCCCCCTGCCCCATCCTGATCTGACACTTTTACTGCATCACCACTGTTGCAAACAAAAATCTGCCCTTTTCCCTTATGGGGAATCCAAGAGCCCATATAGAGTCCTTGTGTAGGTTCCCTATTGGTGGGAGAAGATAACAGAGGCCAAGCAGAGAATATTGAGAAGCAAAGCAGCTAGTAAGCCTGGTCTTTATATGATGCTTGTGTGTAAAAACAAAACCATCAGCCTTGAAGGGATTTGCAAAAAGAATACAATGAATTAAAACCAGTTAAAAAACTATTCAAAACATAAAACGTGAAAATCAACAATGAGGTAAAAACCAGTATAAAAGACATTTAAACATTCTGAATGTATGCCTAAACAAAAATATCTATAGCAGTGAAGGACTCAGCCTGGTGTCAATAGGCAGGAGTGCTGCCACACTGAAATAATTATTTATTAGAACTGTGGAACGCGTATTATTGTGTTTTTAATTGTGGAGGTTTAAGCTGTAATGTTGTGTCATTGGTTTTTATATTTTGTGAGATGCTTAGAAGCCTTTCTGCATAAAGCTCCCCCAGCGGTGCTGAACAGGGAGCAATAAAAGAGACAGAACTTGCAAGGAGAAAGCTATTGATTAACATTGCAGTGGACCTTCTCAGCAAATACCACATTCTCAGCAAATATTCTAATGTCGTTTTTGACCCAAAAGATCACCATGTTTGATCATCCCTCTCGCCGAAGAGATCCCAGGTATGTTTTAATTAATTTTATCATGCTGAATCTCCAGTGGTTTGCCCAGAGAAGCCAACTAAAATAATCTTCTTTCACAAAATGCCACCACCATAACGCTTGCTTGGCTGCCACTAAACAGACTTCACGCCCGTGGCTCCCAACTTTTCTGGTGCCCCCTACCTGACCCTATAAAAAGCAGTATTCAGAAGAGCGGTTTGCACAACCCCCCCAAAGGAAGATAAAATAAAATTCAAAACTGTAACCATTAATTGCACATTGGTTCAAAACCCAGTTAAAACTTTTATCTCCTGTCTGGCAGGTTACTTGATTGGATTTCCTGGGGAGCCTAGCCATTCTTTTGTAGTGGTAAAATACTTATTTCCTGGGCCAGGTCACAGGCTCACACCTTATTCATATCTTAAATGTGTCCTTAAGACAGGATTTGTGAGGAAAGAGACAATGGGGAGACTTTTCCAGTTTGACCTCGCAGATAAAACATTTGGTCAGTTTAGGAATCAAAATGGTTCCAGGTTGGCTTTCCTGTGCTGATCTATGTACGTGTGGTTATAAATGTTGCCATATATCTAAAACCATAAAATTCCTATCACAGTGCCTCGGGTTACATTCGCTTCAGGTTGCATACGTTTCAGGTTACAGACTCCGCTAACCCAGAAATAGTACCTCGGGTTAAGAATTTTGCTTCAGGATGAGGACAGAAATTGCCCGGCGGCAGCAGGAGGCCCCATTAGCTAAAGTGCTTCAGGTTAAGAACAGTTTCAGGTTAAGAACGGACCTCCGGACATAGCTGTCAACTTACAGATTTGAAAATAAGGGACCAGATTTTTGGCAGGTAAACTTAGAGGAAGAAGAATTTAAGATAACAACCGCCTTCAGATTGGGTAGAAGGCAAGGTAGGAAGATCCTAAGGGATTGCCTGATAACTTTGAGATCTAAAGAGGAAAGAGATAAGATACTAAACTTGCATTACCAGAGAACTCTTCCGATTCAAAATGCCTCTGTGCAGATTTACAAGGACATCCCTAAATACATTCTGGAGGTAAGAACATACTTTAAGAACTTGGTTGACCTGCTGAAGAGGAACAACATACCTTTTAGGTGGGAATTTCCACAAGGTTTGTCTTTTAACTTCAAAGGAAATAAAGTCAAAATAAGAACAGTGCAAGATAAAGAACAATTCCTGGACAGAAACGAGGAGGACCTTTTGAAAGGAGTGTTAGAATCAACGTCGGAAACAGATCTTGGAAACTTGACTTTTGGACTCAAGTCACCAACGGAAGAAGACCAGCCGCAGGGAGCGACTGGAGGCAACTAAATAACAATGTCTCTGCAATTTCTAACTTGGAACTGTAATGGACTGAACCTTCCCAGAAAAAGGCGTGAGGTTTTTCATATTTTGAAAAGAGAACAATTGGATTTGATATGCTTACAAGAAACCCATGTTACAAGGGCACATAGAAGATTGCTTATAAATAAAAGATTAGGACAGGAATTTATTTCGTCGGACAAAGTTAAAAAAAGAGGAGTGGTGATCTATGTAAAGGAGAAGTTGACCCCAAAATTGATCTTTAAGGATGAACATGGAAGGATTTTGGCAATTGAGATACAAATCCAAGGAGAAAATTTTTTGATAGTTGACATTTATGCACCAAACGAAGGGAAGGCAGAATTTTATAAGAAATTGCATGAGACATTAATGGACTATCTGGATTACAAGGTGATTTTGTTGGGAGATATGAACGGCGTCGTTTCTACTAACATGGACAAAGCACAAAGACAGGTGGTCTCTAAAGAGGCGAGACTACCTAAGACCTTTTTTGAAATGACTGAAAATATGGACTTGATTGACATCTGGAGAACAAGAAACCCTCTTGAAAGAGAGGGAGCATTCTTTTCAGAGGCACAGATGACATGGACAAGAATAGATCAAATTTGGATTACTAGTGGAATGGCTCCAAGGATAAAAAAAGTGGAAATCTGCCCAAAAACACGCTCCGACCATAACGCAGTGAAGATGGAAATGAAACTGACAACAGCTGGCTCCTTCAGATGGAGAATGAATGACACCCTATTCAGAGATGCTGAGATTTATAAAAAGGCCCAAAAAACTTTGAAGGACTATTTTGAGATAAATCTGAGGACAGAGGTGGAGAAAAGAGTGATTTGGGACGCAAGTAAGGCTGTGATGCGAGGTTTCTTTATACAACAGAATTCTTTAAAGAGAAGGAAACAAAATGAGAAGAAGGACAAGATTTTGGAAAAAATAAAAGAAGGAGAAAAGAAACTGAGGTCTAAACCAAAGTCTCATGAAATTTTGAGAGAAATCAAGTTTTACCAGACGCAGTATATGGAATTGATGAACCAGGAGATAGAATGGAAAATCAAGCAAATGAGACAGAGGACATTTGAATCAGCGGACAAATGTGGGAAACTTTTAGCATGGCAATTGAAGAAAAGACAGAAACTGAACACAGTCACAAGCTTGGAGGTGGATGGAAAAAACATTTTCAAACCAAACGAGATTAGCAATTGTTTTCAGAGTTATTTCAGAAGGTTATATGCACAAGGGCCTGAAAATGAAGGATATAGAGGACTTTCTTAAGAAATATGGATTACAAAAAATTTCGCAGCAAAGTATGTTGATTTTAAACGAGAAAATAACAGATAAAGAAATAGAGGGTGCCATTCAAAATATGCAATTAGGGAAATCTCCAGGGCCAGATGGACTAACCTCCAGATACTATAAAACATTGAAGGACTGGCTAATACAGCCGCTTAAGGAGGTTTGTAACGAAATACTAGAGGGGAAAAAGGCACCTGAATCGTGGAAAGAAGCTTTTATCACATTAATACCAAAGACTGAAGCTGAAAAAAATCAGATTAAGAACTACCGCCCTATATCATTACTAAATGTGGATTACAAAATATTTGCTGATATTTTGGCAAAAAGACTGAAGAGAGTGTTAGTGGAGGAGATTCACAAAGATCAGGCAGGCTTTCTCCCAGGAAGACATTTATCAGAGAACGTAAGTGTCAGCGGTTCAGGAGCAGAGACACAGGATATGGAGCAAATGGAGAGCGAGGAGGAGGAATACGAGGGGGGGTGTAGGCAGTGACAGTGGTCAGAGAGATTCCACGAGTCTCTCCAGCGAGTCGGAAGATTCACAGAAAGGAGCGCCGATGGCCAGGGCAAGGGGGGTGCCAAGGGGGAAACCCCAGAAGGAAGGGGCCAGCGGGGACTCCCTGAGCAGCAGTTGGAAATCAGGACCAGCTTCCCCACCAGAGCGCAGTGGGGGGGAGGAGTCCCAGGCATCGGGACCAGTGTTCTCACCACCAGAGAGAGGAGATGAGTCAGGATTGACCACGCCTCCATCGGAGAGCGGGGAAACGGTCAAGAGGAAAGTCACCGGCTGGGCGCGCGCGCCAAGTTCAAATGTACAGGCAAGCGGCACAGCAGGCAGCCCGGATAGGGAGCCAGGTCCTAAAGCCCGCCGGAAGGAAGGGCAAGACTCAGGGGGGGTCAGCGTCAGAAGAGTCCAGGAAGGAGGAAACCCCAGGGGGCAGAAGGACCCAGAGGAGGAAGGAACAGCGCAGGAGGTGGAGCCGGGCTAGGATCTTGAGCTGGTGCGGAAGGGGTAGTGACTCAGAGGGGACTTCGCCGATCTAGAGCCAAGACGTAGGGCTGCACGCTCTGGGGTTTGAAATGGAAACTAAACTTCAATAAAGACTTTTGTACATTACATCAACCGGGCGTTGGTCCTCTGTGAGCTGGGACCTAGAGGCAGCTCTGACAGTAAGGAATATAATTGACATTATGGAGCTGTTAACTGTAAATATTAATACAAAAGCGGTGTTGATTTTTGTGGACGCGGAGAAAGCCTTTGACAATATTTCTTGGAACTTTATGAAAAAGAATCTCCACGGGATGGGGGTAGGCCAAAAGTTCGAAAATGGTATAGGTGCAATATATTCTGAACAAAAGGCAAAGTTAATTGTAAATAATGTGGTAACTGATGAACTTTCCATAGAAAAAGGGACACGGCAAGGGTGCCCAATATCCCCATTACTTTTTATATCTGTCCTGGAGGTTTTGTTGAATATGATTAGGGGGGACCAGCTGGTAAAAGGAGTTCAGGTCGGAGCCAGACAGTACAAACTGAAGGCATTCGCAGATGACTTAGTATTGACTTTGCAAGAGCCGGACACTAGTAAAAAGAGAGTTTTAGAGTTAATTCAAGTCTTTGGTCAGGTGGCAGGATTTAAGTTGAATAAACAAAAAACTAAAGTTTTGGAAAAAAAATTAACAAATGCTGAAAGAGAGAGTTTTCAAAATGAAACTGGATTAAGGGTGGCAAAGAAAGTAAAATATTTGGGGATTAATATGACATCCAAAAACGTGAATTTATTTAAAGACAACTATGACAAATGTTGGACAGAGGTAAAGAAAGATCTAGAAATATGGTCGAACTTGAAGCTTTCCTTGTTAGGCCGAATTGCAGTGATCAAAATGAATGTATTGCCTAGAATGTTATTTTTGTTTCAGACACTACAAATTGTGGATAAACTAGATTGCTTCAAGAAGTGGCAGAAAGATATATCTAAATTTGTCTGGCAGGGCAAAAAGCTCAGAATAAAATTTAAGATACTTACTGATGCAAAAGAAAGAGGGGGGTTTGCCCTGCCGGACTTAAGACTGTACTATGAATCGGCAGCTTTCTGCTGGCTGAAAGACTGGCTACTTCTTGAGAATGCAGACACGTTGGATTTGGAAGGATTTGACAATAGGTTTGGTTGGCATGCATATATATGGTATGACAAGGTTAAAGTTCATAAGGGTTTTAAAAACCATATTGTCAGAAAAGCATTATATAACGTTTGGATTCGATATAAGGATTTGCTAGAAAATAAAACTCCTAGGTGGCTATCACCTACGGAAGCTAAGGAGGTGAAGAAACTTAACATGGAACCTAAATGGCCAAAATATTTTGAAATTTTAGAACAAGAAAGTGGTAAATTTAAACTACAGAGCTATGAGAAAATAAAGTCTAAAGTACGAGATTGGCTCCATTATTACCAAATAATGGAGACTTTTAAACAAGACAGGAAAATTGGTTTCCAGGTGGAGAAATCGAAACTAGAGACAGAATTGTTAGAACCCAATACTAAGAATTTATCAAGAATGTATAACCTATTGCTGAAGTGGAATACAATTGATGAAACTGTTAAATCAGCAATGGTCAGATGGGCACAGGACATAGGTCATGACATTATGCTTGCGGACTGGGAACAGTTATGGACCACCGGTACTAAATTTACGGCATGTAATGCCTTAAAAGAAAATATTATGAAAATGATTTACAGGTGGTACATGACCCCAGTCAAGCTCGCGAAGATTTACCATTTGCCCAATAATAAATGCTGGAAATGTAATGAAGCCGAAGGTACCTTCTTTCACCTTTGGTGGACCTGCCCAAGGATTAAGGCCTTCTGGGAAATGATTTATAATGAAATTAAGAAGGTACTTAAATGTACTTTTCAAAAGAAACCGGAGGCATTTCTCCTGGGCATGGTTGGCCAATTGGTTTCAAAGAGGGATAAGATTTTCTTTATGTACGCCACTACAGCAGCAAGGATTCTTCTAGCAAAGTATTGGAAGACACAAGAATTATCCACACTGGAAGAATGGCAGACGAAAGTGATTGACTTTATGGGACTGGCAGAAATGACCGGCAGAATCCGCGACCAAGAGAAAGAGACAGTGGAGGAAGATTGGAAAAAGTTTAAACTATATTTTAAGAACTGTTGTAAAATAGAGGAGTGATAAAATGTCAAGGGGAAGGAAGATGCAGAATTGCAGCTAAAACTGTTTGATGATTTAAGGTGAAATTGAGAATGACAATGAGTTTAAATTTAATTGGCAAAAAGGGTTGTTGAAAAACTGTAAAATAAGGATGCAAAAAGGGTGAGGTATGGGGAAGTCCGAGAAACGAGGCGTATGAAAATGAGGTTAAGAAATGATATTTTTTGTGTGTGTTCGTATTTGTTGATGTTTGTGTGTTGTTGTTGTTTAGTGTTAAAAATTGGAAAATTAATAAAAAATTATTTTTAAAAAATAAATAAAATAAAATCAGGAAATAGCAAAAAAAAAAAAAAAAAAAAAAATAAGGGACCAGCAGCCTCAAAAATAAGGGACCTGCAGCCTCAAAAATAAGGGATCAGCAGCCAAAATAAGGGATCAACAATTACTTTGATAAAATACATATTTTGTTGTGTGCAAATGGCTTTAGATACCTATTAGGTCCATAAATTACCATATAGCATATATTCAACGCAAAAAAAACAGCAATAATTTGTTGTTGACAAAGGACAGCTGGACATAGAAAGGGCCCCATTAACTTCAGTAGCTTATTTAAGGGACATAAGGGACAGCAGCGGGACATGGCGCTGGAATAAGGGACTGTCCCGCCAAATAAGGGACGCTTGACAGCTATGCCTCCCGAACGAATTAAGTACTTAACCCGAGGTACCACTGTATTTAGTCTCATCAGTTCAGCAAAGCTGGTGGACTTGATCCAGGGAAATGAGATTTTCAAAATCTGGTAGTCATTGATCCCAGCTCAACACCCCCTTGCTTCTTAGCGCCCCCCCTAGGTCATCCCTGGGGGGTAGCACCACAAACCTTGCGAACCACTTCTTTAGACTTTTAATATTTTTGCTGCAGCTGTGTGTGCCTCTCCCGCTTGCCATTTTGCTGCAAAGATCCTCCACATTCCTCCTCATCTACGAGGGGCTGGGCGTGCATGGACCCCCCCCCCTCCCCTCCTCATCACCATCTCCTGAAGTAGCTGCATTCAGGACGCAGCTGTCATAAGCTCACAGAGCCTGGAAACCACTAGTACTCGTGGAAAGAATTTCTTAATAAGTGCAGGCCCTTTTATATTTACTGCAACAGGAAATGATAACCACGATTTTTACTGCACCGCTGGGGCACTGAGTCTCCCGGACAGCTCTACTGCTCCCAGAGCCCCAAAAAGCAGCTCTGTTTGCAGATGTTGACAACGCCCGTCTTCCTAAGGGCATCAGGAGAGCCCAGCAGATCAGGCCAGTGGCCCCATCTAGCGCAGCACCCCCTTCTCACAGTGGAAAACTGGATGCCCATGGGACACACGCAAAGCGACTGGCATTCCAAAGCGCTGCTGCCTCTGTCTGGAGAAGCAGGGCAGAGCCATCTTGGCTAGGAGCCATCAGGAGCATTCTCCTCCGTGAATTTGTCTAATCCTGTTCTGAAGCCATCTAGGTTGGTGGCCATCACATGTCATGTGGCAGTGAGTTCCATAGTTCAACAGTGCACTATGTCAAGAAGTATTTTTATTTTTAATTTTTTTACCATTTGAAGTTTATTATCCTTTGTTGTTGTCGTTTAGTCGTTTAGTCGTGTCAGACTCTTCGTGACCCCATGGACCAGAGCACGCCACACACTCCTGTCTTCCACTGCCTCCCGCAGTTTGGTCAAACTCATGCTGGTAGTTCCGAGAACACCATCCAACCATCTCGTCCCCTGTCGTCCCCTTCTCCTTGTGCCCTCCATCTTCCCCAACATCAGGGTCTTTTCCAGGGAGTCTTCTCTTCTCATGAGGTGGCCAAAGTATTGGCGCCTCAGCTTCAGGATCTGTCCTTCCAGTGAGCACTCAGGGCTGATTTCCTTCAGAATGGAGAGGTTTGATCTTCTTGCAGTCCATGGGACTCTCAAGAGTCTCCTCCAGCACCATAATGACTACCAAATACAGAGGGCATTCAAAACACAACGGGAAAGAGTTATTTACAGCCATCAAGAAGTCTGGCATTGTTTTGAAGGAGCCAAGATAGCCAGTTTAGTAGTTAAGGAAGGACAACTTGCTTCCATATTTGGACGTCCGCAACTCGCCTTCAGTTGGTGGGTTTGGTTGTGGACTTTGCCTAGAATGATAGGGATTCTCAGGCAGTGGCCGGTCAGTCTTCACTTTAGTGACCTTTGACAGCTGTCCCAGATCACGTCTCACCCAGCCCAACTTATCCAGGACGCACTCATCCAGGACCTGCTGCTGCTGCTGCTGCTGCTTGCGCCACTGGCGAAGCTCTAGCAGGTTATTATAGTCAATGCAAGTCCAGTATTGGGGAAATGGCTCCTCACAGTGTAGCTTAAGCTGCCTGAAGAAGTCCATTGCACACTTGTTCACTTCCTTGCCTTCCTTTAAACATTTCCCTGGGTCCTTTTCTTCTCAGCGGCAAAGCATGAACTTGTTGGGCTTGTCACACTCTGAACCAAAATGATGAGCTGCTTCTTTCAGTACGGCTGAGGTTACATTCACCTCTGTGATAGGAATTTTGAGGTCTTAGATATATGGTAATGTTCATAAGCGTACCAACCAAGCACCTACATAGATCAGAGCAAGAAGACCGACGTGGAACCATTTTGATTCCTAAACTGAGCAAATGTTTTCTCTGCAAGGTCTAAGTGGGAAACCTCCCCATTGTCTCTTTCCTCACAAATCGTGTCTTAAGGGCACATTTATGATATGAATAGGGTGTGAGCCTGTGACCTGGCCCAGGAACTAACTATTTATCATTACAAAAGACTAGCCAGGCTCCCTAGGCAATCCAATCAAGGTAACCTGCCAGACAGGAGATAAACAACACACTCAAATTTCTGTTGTAGACCACCTTTTCTGTGATGTAGGTATGATGTATCTGAGGGGTGGTCTTAGGTTACACCCCTTCTGTGATGTATGTATGATGTTTCTGGGGGTGGTCTTGATCTACAGGGTGGCAATTTCAAAAGTCTTTATAAGGCCTTGCGCACCATTTTTCTGGGTTCCTCCTCTCTCCTGCGGGTGAGGGGAGCACCCTGTTGCAACAGTTCATTAAAGATCAGGCTAACTAGCTGCTTTGCTTCTCAATATTCTCTGGTTGGGCTCTGTTATTCTCTCCTACCAATAGGGAACCTATGTAAGGACTCTCTGTGGGCTCTTGGATACCCCATAGGGGAAAAGGGCAATTTTTGTTTACAACAGGGGCCATGTTATGTACTGAGTTGAATAGGATCCAAACTGCAGCAGTCTGATTGGTCCTAGAACAATAGGCTCCAAAAGGCAGCAGTCTGATTGGTCCTAGAACAATAGGATTCAGAATGCAGCAGTCTGATTGGTCCTAGAACAATGCAGCAGTATGATTGGTTAGCAGGAACCACCCAATCATGCTCCAGATAGAAGTGAATCCACAACCTGATTGGCCTACAGTAGAATCCTGGAATTAGCCAATCATGTGCAGCCCATTGTGTAAATAATGTATATAAAGCAGATACTTTGAGGGGACATTCATTCATTCCTCCTCACCACTATGAGCTGAATAAAGAGCATGAAATCACTTTGCGACTCCGAGTATATTTCACTGGCGACGAGGATGGGATCCCGCTGAGCTGACTGCCACACACAGCACCGCAGCACCGCCACCTGCCGCACCGCTGCCTCGCACCGTGTATCCAGGCTTCAGCTCCGGGACACAAGGAACTCAGAATGGCAACTGACAGCAGCTTCTCGCCATTCAACCCAGCATCTGGAGACTGGGAAGCGTACGCCTCCCGTTTCACCTTCCTCCTAGAAGCCAAAGGGGTCACCGATGAAGAAGACGCCAAGAAGAGGGCAATATTCTTCAGCGTCTGCGGAGAGGAGACATTTGAAATCGCCCGGGCTCTCCTTGCGCCTGAAGACGTCGCTACTGTTCCATACAAAACAATAATGGAACAGCTGAAGGGGCACTTTTCGCCACAGCCCTCAGTGGTGGCTCGTCGAAATGCCTTCTACGCAAAGCGGCAAGCCCCTGGGGAAACCATAACTGGGTTTGTGACCTCTCTCCGCCAAGCTGCCCGGTTCTGCAACTTCTCAGAGCTGGAGAACATGCTTCGTGACCGCCTCGTCGGTGGCCTGAAGGATGAGAAGCTGCAACGACGCCTCTACGCTAAGAAGAACCTAACGTTCCAGGTCGCTCTGGAGGAGGCCCTGGCAACGGAAGCTGCTGAGAGGTCGACGCAAGAGGCACGGCTGAGCCAGCCGTCCCAACCGAGGGTCCACCACGAAGACCTCACCAACGACTCGGGATCCGACAGGGAGGAGGTGCACCGAGTACAGCAGCGCACTCAAGCAGCCCACATACCACAGCTGCCTCGACGAGAAGGAGGGAACTGCGCAAGCTGTGGAGAAAGTCACGAGAGGAGGACCTGCCGTTTCCGCAACGCAGAGTGCAGGCAGTGCAGAAAATTGGGACACATCGCCCGGGTGTGTCGGGCTCGGCCCACCCGAAGCCAGGCATCAGATGACCAATCCAAGAGCCCCAGGTCCCGGGGCCCAACGCACCAAGGCAACTCGACGGAGCTCACAGACTTCCAGGTATACCAGTTGCCCCACCCCAACGTAGAGAAAATTTATGTAGAGGTACAGATAGAGGGGGCCCCATGCCGCATGGAGCTTGACACGGGTTCAACTCTATCCATAATCTCGGCAAGGACCTTAAGGAAACTGTGTCCTACTGGGGGTCCCAAACTCAGGCCGGCCCCATTCACCCTCCGGGACTTCCAGAAACGTAAGGTCCCCACAATGGGGGTGGGGACCTTCAGGGTGCAATACCGAGGGTGGACGCGGCAACTGGACTTGCTTGTGGTCAAGGGCCCCTACATTAGCTTACTGGGGTTGGCATGGTTTGGACCACTGGGACTAGCCATCACCGGGGTGAACCACATGAGCTTACAAGTGGACGTGGACGCCGTATGCAAGGAGTTTCCGGGGGTTTTCGATGGGAAATTGGGACAGTATACGGGCCCCCCCATTGCTCTACAGCTTGACCCCGCAGTACGACCAGTCAGGCTCAAGGCCCGCCGGGTCCCATTCGCCCTGAAACCCCGTATAGACGAGGAATTGGACCGACTCGTGGAGCAAGGAGTGCTGGAGCCGGTGCCTAATGCCCCCTGGGAAACCCCAATCGTCACACCCGTCAAGCCTAATGGTTCGGTCCGCATCTGCGCAGACTACAAATGTACCATAAACAAGGCCCTCATGGCCCATGCATACCCAGTGCCAGTGGTCAGCCATGTCCTTGCCACCCTGGCTGGGTCGAAAATTTTTGGCAAGCTGGACTTGGCCCAAGCATATCAACAGCTGCCAGTAGATGAGGCCACAGCAGAGGCACAGACGATTGTGACGCACAGAGGAGCGTTCAGGGTAAAGCGGCTGCAATTCGGGGTCAGCGTGGCACCAGGCATATTCCAGAATCTAATGGACTCTCTCCTTAAAGGGATTCCTGGTGTCACCCCCTTCTTTGATGATGTGTTGATTGCCGGGCCCACACCAGAGGAGTTTGAGGACCGCCTCCGCACTGTTCTGCACCGTTTCCAGATGGCGGGTCTCAAGGTGAAGCGGGAAAAATGTCTACTAGGAGTGCCTCAAGTGGACTTTCTGGGATTTATGGTGGATGCAGAAGGGGTTCACCCGACTGGGGACAAGGTACGGGCCATTTGTGATGCCCCAGCGCCCAAGAACAAGACTGAACTTCAGGCCTTCTTGGGATTATTGAACTTTTACCATTCCTTCCTTCCCCACAAGGCGGCGGTAGCGGAGCCCCTACACAGACTCCTGGACAAGCGGGCCCCTTGGGTGTGGGGCCAGCGCCAGGAGGCCGCATTCCAGGCAGTCAAGGACTTGCTTGTCTCAAACTCGGTCTTGGCACACTTCGACGAGAGGCTGCCGGTGGTGCTAGCATGCGACGCCTCGCCCTATGGCATCGGCGCTGTCCTGGGACACCAACTCCCGGATGGAAGAGAGGTACCGGTAGCATACTTTTCCCAGACACTCAACGAAACCGAGCGGAACTACTCGCAAATCGACAAGGAGGGTCTGGCAATCGTGAAGGGAGTAAAAAAATTCCATGATTTCTTGTACGGGCGGCCCTTCACCGTGGTGACTGACCACAAGCCGTTGCTTGGCTTGTTTGCCCCCGAAAAGCAGACCCCCCAAGTGCTGTCTCCTCGCGTCCTCAGGTGGTCAATTTTCCTTGCCAGCTACCAGTATGCACTGATTCACCGCCCTGGAAAGGCAATGGGCCATGCAGACGCCCTCAGCAGGCTACCACTACCGGAAACAGGCCCCGACCCAGCACCTGCACAAGAGGTTATGAGCCTGGAGCTGCTTCCTGACCGCCCCATTCAGGCACAAGAAGTTGCACACCATTCCAAGAAAGATAGGGTCATCTCCCGGGTCCTGGACTGGGTGTGGAGGGGATGGCCCAGCCGCAGCCCCGGGCCAGAATTCGCCGGCTACACAACCCGCAAACATGAACTGTCAGCCCACAAGGGGTGCCTGTTATGGGGAAGCAGGGTCGTTGTTCCCCAGCCCCTCCGCAAAAGGGTCCTCACAGCCCTACACGAGACACACCCAGGGGTAGTAAGAATGAAGGCCCTTGCCAGGAGTTATGTGTGGTGGCCGGGGATCGACGGAGAGATAGAGGCCTGGGTCAAACACTGCCAGGCCTGCCAGGAATCCCGCCCAGATCCCCCAAGGGCCCCAGTCCAGTCCTGGGAGTCCGCCCGAGCACCATGGTCACGCCTGCATGTGGACTTCGCTGGCCCCTTTCAGGGGAAAACATTCTTCATAGTGGTGGACTCCTACACCAAATGGCTGGAAGTCGCACTGGTACCATCCACTTCTACGTCCGCAGCCATCCGGGTACTACGCAGGCTGTTTGCAACCCACGGGCTCCCTGACACTCTCGTCTCAGACAACGGGACTGCATTTACATCAGGAGAATTTCAAACCTTCACAGTGCAGAACGCCATCCGCCACATCCGTTCGGCGCCATTCCACCCTGCCACCAATGGCCAAGCAGAACGCATGGTGCGGACCACCAAGGACACCCTTCGCCGCATGACGCAAGGGGATTGGGAGTACCGCCTTGCCACATTCCTTCTAGCACAGCACAGCACCCCCAGCTCAACGACTGGCCGGAGCCCCGCTGAACTACTAATGGGTCGGTGCCTTGCAATCAGATTGGACCGCCTTCACCCTGATAGAGCTCAGGATGAGGTAGTGGTGGGGGAAGGCAGGAACCCCCGGACCTTCGAGGCCCAGGACCCAGTGTACGCAAAGAATTTTGGGGCAGGCCCTGCATGGGTACCTGCCACAGTCACCAGGGTCACGGGCCCCGTGTCGTACGAGGTGCTAACAGATGGGGGGCAATGCTGGCGCCGCCACTGCGACCAGATACGGCGACGATTCCCGGGAGAAAACCAGGAGGAGGAGGACAGGTCAGAGGAGTCCCAAGGGAACAGTGGGGCAGTGAGGCCCATAGAGCAGCAGGGGCAAGCAGGAGAGGCAGAATCAGTAAATACAGAGAGGACCCGCGAGGCCGAAAGGACACCGGAACCAGAACCACGACTGAGCGAGCCGGTTGCGCCAGACCAAACAGCCCCATCCTTGGAACACGAGCCAGAACCTGAACCCCGGACCAGGGAACACCCCAGGCCGCAACGCACACGTAGGCCACCGGCGTACCTTGAGGACTATGAATGCGACCTTCCGGGCAGGACTGGAACTTAGAGGGGAGGGGTGTTATGTACTGAGTTGAATAGGATCCAAACTGCAGCAGTCTGATTGGTCCTAGAACAATAGGCTCCAAAAGGCAGCAGTCTGATTGGTCCTAGAACAATAGGATTCAGAATGCAGCAGTCTGATTGGTCCTAGAACAATGCAGCAGTATGATTGGTTAGCAGGAACCACCCAATCATGCTCCAGATAGAAGTGAATCCACAACCTGATTGGCCTACAGTAGAATCCTGGAATTAGCCAATCATGTGCAGCCCATTGTGTAAATAATGTATATAAAGCAGATACTTTGAGGGGACATTCATTCATTCCTCCTCACCACTATGAGCTGAATAAAGAGCATGAAATCACTTTGCGACTCCGAGTATATTTCAGGCCAACTCCAAGTTCCCTGGAGCAAAGCAATCTGCTTCAAATGGAACATGGGCCTTTCCCTGAAATTTCAGGGAAGGTAGAGATGATGCTTTAAAAAATAAATAAAAATAGTAAAGATCCTTTGTGCTTCCCATTGGCCTCAAAAGCCAACTTTCAAGCAGGTATGGTGCATTTTGCCTGCTAAAGAAAGTAAGGTCCGCTGAGTTTCACCTTTCACCTTTCTATTAAAGGCACAGGACAGGAGCCTTGCCCGAAAAAAGGTTGGCAGCTCAACTGCCTCCTAGTTTCCGATGCACATTTTGAAACTATGCATGCTTTGAAAGCAATAATCCAGAGTATCTGATTAAAATGACACCCAGCAGCCCCTAACATTCCTCACAGAATTAAGTATTAAGCAAAATGGATTTCTGGTTTGATAAGGATCATTTCATTTTATGCTGTGCTCTTGTGTTAACTGTGGGGTTTCAGGTCAGTGTTTTCTGCAGAATTTAGGCAGCAGTCCTGCACCCACTTACCTGGGAGTGAGCGGGACTTACTTCTGAGTAACCAGCCATGCAAGCTAAGCCTGCGAAAGTGAAAATCATAATTTACGAATAAATCTGGTCAGCAGTCTAGAATTAAAATGTTGCCCAGTGTGAGAGATTACCCAGTCTAGATGCTTAAGATGCCAGGGCTACAGGAAGGGGGTAAGAGGATAGATACTTAAAAAACAAATATACATAATGAAATAAAACAGTATGTCTGAGTCGGCTTTCTTTAACAGAAATATATTCAGCAGGTGCTGAGAACAATACAGCAAAAGCAGGGAGTTTGCAGAGTACAGGCGCTGCCACACTAAAATACTGATTTTTATCATGTGTGAAAAAAACATTCTACGCATTTTACATTCTACTTGCAAAAGTGGCAGCTCTGCACTTTGCTAAATCTGGTCTCCTGCACAAAACTTGGAATAATCTGGTACTTGAAACACATTTAATCACTTTGCAATTGCCCTCTGCATTTGTGTGGGGTGGGGATGCGCTGGGAAAGAAAGGCACTCTGCACAGCCACAGAGAAACACTTTCTACTATTACTGCACAGAGCAAAAACAAAACAATTTTCGGCACCCAGTCATTTGAAGAACTTTTCCCAGAGGAGCAGGAGGTCTGTCAGAATTATTTATCTGCATATACAAACCATAGAGCCTAGGACTTGCCGATCAGAAGGTTGGCGGTTTGAATCCCCGTGACGGGGTGAGCTCCCGTTGCTCAATCCCTGCTCCTGCCAACCTAGCAGTTCGAAAGCACACCAGTGCAAGTAGATAAATAGGTACCGCTCCAGCGGGAAGGTAAACGGTGTTTCCATGCGCTGCTCTGGTTTGCCAGAAGCGGCTTAATCATGCTGGCCACATGATCCAGAAGCTGTACGCCGGCTTCCTCAGCCAATAAAGCGAGATGAGCGCCGCAACCCCAGAGTTGGTCACGACTGGACCTAATGGTCAGGGGTCCCTTTCCCTTTCCCTTTACTGTCTACCCTGGTCCTGAATTAGGCGAACTCTGTAGAACAGAGCTTTCCAAACTTTTCATGCTGGCGACACACTTTTTAGACATGCATCATTTCATGACACAGCAATTCTGTTTTACAGCAAGGGGGAGGTTAAACTAACCCTTTTCCGGCCCCGAGAGGAACTCGTGGAGTGTTCACACGACACAACCACACACTATAGCCGACACACTAATGTATCGCGACACACAGTTTGGGAAGCTCTGCTGTAGAAGTTCTATCAGCAATCGGACCGAGGTCTGAGGCTTTAAATACAGGAACTCTTCCAGGAAAAAACCCTGAGGTTAATTTATTACAAAAGTCCACAGATAAAGAAAGCTAAATCCCCACCCAAATTTCTGATTCCCAACACAATGTTTGCTCATTGCATCATACAACACATATAAATCCTGGTCAATAACTAATCTTTAAGCAATGTTTCCTGGTTTGAGTAATAAGACCACAGTTAAAGCTAGATTGATCAGAGACCATTTTAAACAAACTGAGAGACCAGGTTTCTATGATCTCTCTCGCTCTCTCATTAAGGATGTCATTAGAACTTTTCCACAGAATCCGGTAATTATCTGGCTGCATGTCAGGCTTTGCTTATTTCCATTTTCTTTCTGCCTTTCCACACTGGCCAAGGTAGCTAACACAATGAAAACACAAAACACATACATACAACACACACACACACACACACACACACACACACACACACACACAATCCTCGGCCTGTGAAAACGCAGATCATTAAACAACAACAGGCAAATGAGCCCATCAGGCTAAAGGTCTGTTCAAACCAGTAGTTCCCAAAGTTTTTCGTGCCTCTGACCCCATGGTTCCAAAAATTCATCCACAGAGCCCCCTGCCCAACCCTATAAAACGCATTATTCAGAATAGCGGTTTGCATGAAGGAAGATGATAACACCATAAAATTCAAAACAGAAATAATTAATTGCACATTGATTGAATTCCAATCAAAACTAGTTAGTTTAATCCAACAAAACGGATGAACTTGATCCAGGAATACCAGCTTCTCAAAGTCTGATACTCATTTATATCTCCAGGTAATCTCACTGCTGCCCAGGGGGTTGTACCTCTCACTCTGGGAACCAGTGCTTTAAAAGTCCAAGGGAGATTCTGGCTAAAATAACAAAGTTATTTTGAGTCATGTATAACTGCTGCATTTCAGTTTTGCCTGATTCAGATTTCCGAGGATCAAAAAAAATGTGCACACCAAGCTAGACTGGTCCTTTATACATGTATAATTTCAATTTCTGTGTATCCCTGGGACTAAGAAGATGACGTTGACCTACTGAAACTCTTGGCCTTGGCTCTTATCTCTCATCCATGAGACCAGGAAACCGCTGCAGATATCATCTTTATCAAAAAGTCTGTTCCATACAATATAGGAATCAAGCCTTTAGTGTGGAACTCCCTCCCATATCTCTCTATTGTCATTTATATGTGTTTGTTGAAGACCTTCCTTTTTTCAACAACCCCTTTGAAGTTGGATATTTTTATTTGTCCCAATCCATATTTGCATCAGATCAGACCTTGTTTTCACATATGAAATGGCTTTCAATATATGGAATTGTTTTAAGTTGTTTTGACTGTTGACGCTCCATGCAATGCGATTCATAAACAGAACCACTTTTAAAAATAAATAAATAATATTTTGTCTCTTGCAGGAACTAAATTCTACGCAGAAAGTATTCATAGCTCAAGCGACCTCCAAGCTCAAGACTGGAATCCAATTTCGGGTTCCTGCATATTTTGACCTTGGAATCTGGCCTTGTCACTGTCTCTCTGTAATTAAATCTATTATGAGGACTCCGGGTGGGAAGAGGGAAGTTTCAAATGCTAATGAGTCAAATGACTTGTTCACAATTCCAACTGTATATGCATATGCTGATTTGACAGCATGTCAATCACCTCCAAGGAACAAGTCTATTTCTGACAGTACCTTTTAAAAACTGCCCTCTTTTTAGAACTTGCAAATTTTGGCATAATATTGCAGGAAATGCACCCCGTTCACCCCGAGCTTTTGGTGCTGCACCTTGCTTTCATTAACCTGGAAGAACAGGTTGGGTCATCTGTAAAAATGTTTGCTTGGATACGTTGCTGGCTGGATCAGACCCAAAGCCCCATCTAGTGCAGCATTCTGTTGTGACAGGGGCCAGCTTTCCCATGCATTAACTATTTTTACACATACGTATTTATTTTAACTGTGAGAGCTGGACCATCAAGAAGGCTGATCGCCAAAGAATGGATGCTTTTGAATTATGGTGCTGGAGGAGACTCTTGAGAGTCCCCTGGACTGCAAGAAGATCAAACCTCTCCATTCTGAAGGAAATCAGCCCTGAGTGCTCCCTGGAAGGACAGATCCTGAAGCTGAGGCTCCAAGACTTTGGCCACCTCATGAGAAGAGAAGACTCCCTGGAAAAGACCCTGATGTTGGGAAAGACGGAGGGCGCAAGGAGAAGGGGACGACAGAGGACGAGATGGTGGGACAGTGTTCTCGAAGCTACAAACATGAGTCTGACCAAACTGCGGGAGGCAGTGGAAGACAGGAGTGCCTGGCGTGCTCTGGTCCAGGGGGTCACGAAGAGTCGGACACGACTAAACAGCTAAAGAACAACAACAACTTAAAATGATTATTTATTCACAACAAACCTAATAATGCAAACACAGGTTTTATTTTATTTGTTTTTTGTTTTATCTTTTGGAAACGTACATCCAGTTTTTGTTTCTTTTACATTTTTGGGGTGGCCCCAAGAGCCTGGGGCCCTAAACTAGAGCTTGTTCAGGGAAGTTTTTAATGTGTGACATTTTAATGTATTTTTTATCTTTGTTGGAAGCCACCCAGAGTGGCTGGGGAAACCCAGCCAGATGGGCGGGGTACAAATAATAAATTATTATAATTAATTAAGGAGCTTCCAGGCAGTGGGGAAGGAGCTTCCAGGCAGTGCCGGATTGACGTACAGTATTAATTAATTACTGTAATTATACTGTATATTTTACTGTATTTTTGGTTTTTATGGAAGCCGCCCAGAGTGGCTGGGGAGGCCCAGCCAGATGGGCGGGGTATAAATAATAAATTATTATTATTATTATTATTATTATTATTATTATTATTATTATTATTATTATTACTGTACGTCAATCCGGCACTGCCTGGAAGTTCCTTCCCCGAGATGCGCTCGCTCGCTCTAGCAGCCGCCGGGTGGATGGGCGCGCGCGCGCGCGCACGTGGAGCCCCGCAGCGGCGGAAGGGTTAAGCACCTGCGGGCGAGAGGCGCGCTCCTTGCTGGCTCCACCTTTCGGCCGAGCGAGAGGAGGGTCCGGCGGCGGCGGCGGCGGCGAGGCGCTTCTCCTCCGGCTCAGAAGCTGGTGCCATCCATCCCCAGCCGCCGCCGCTGCTGCCTGCGCTCCGCTCCGTGTGGGGACCCCGAGACGCCTCTCTTTGTGCTCCTCCAACCCAGAGAAGCTTCTCCCGGCTCCGAGGCGTCCAGCATGTTCCAGTGGTGAGTGAAGCTCCTTCTCCAAAGAAACCTCTTCGATTTGCATCTTTCCCAGCTGTGCGTCGCTCCAACTCCGAGGGTCCCTTTTTGGGCTCTCCAAGACGCGCGTTTAAAGAATCGCCTCTTTCCTTCCCATCTTTCGCTGGCGAAGTTGAGCATCCCAGTTCAAGGCTCCTTCCTTCCTTCTTTTTCAGCGTGAGTTTTTCTCATCCTCCCTCCTTCCTTTGCCTTTCCTGCTAAAACACCATCCTAGGGGTTGTGATTCAGAGCGTGGAGCAGAGTGGTTTTCTTCAACTCCAGCTCTTGCTTTCAGAGTAACCCACCCCAGTACAGTGGTACCTCGGGTTAAGTACTTAATTCGTTCCGGAGGTCGGTTCTTTACCTGAAACTGTTCTTAACCTGAAGCACCACTTTAGCTAATGGAGCCTCCTGCTGCTGCTGTGCCGCCGGAGCACGATTTCTGTTCTCATCCTGAAGCAAAGTTATTAACCCAAGGTACTATTTCTGGGTTAGCAGAGTCTGTAACCTGAAGCATCTGTAACCCGAGGTACCACTGTATTCATCTTTTCTGTGCTTTGCTTCACTCGCCCCCATCTCATTTAATTTTATTTTTTTATGCTCGGGCTTCAGTGTTCTTGTAAAAAACAAAAGGCGACAAGTTATGTGGGCCTGGGGGGGGGGCTGGATGAAGATGTTGAAACTCTGCAGGGTGTAAAGTTCAAATTCCATACTAGGGGATTTGTTAAGAGGAGAGAGATCCGAATCAAAACTGGCAATATTTTAAGGCTGCTCTAGTGGCGAGACCCGGCTCGGAATTCTGTGTGCATTTCTGGTTCTTGGACCTCGAAAAGGCTATTGTGGAGTTGGGAAAATGTTCAGAAAAGGGCGAGGACACCCTCTCCGGAAAGGTTGCAGCGTTTGGGATTTCTTAGTTCAGAGAAAAAGCGAATTAAAGGGTTGGGGGGAACAATGGTAGAGATAGTTACAGATAGGTAGCCGTGTTGGTCTGCCATGGTCAAAACAAAATAAAAAAATTCCTTCCAGTAGCACCTTAAAGACCAACTGAGTTAGTTCTAGGTATGAGCTTTCGTGTGCATGCACACTTCTTCAGATACACTGAAACAGAAGTCACCGGACCTTTCTATATAGTGAGAAGGTGGGGAGGGGTATTACTCAGAAGGGTGGTGGGGTTGGGTGATTGGCAGATAGCTGCGATGAGCCTGTTGACGACTCTTAACGACTGCAATAGGTCTAACAGGAAAAAGCAAGGGGTGAGAAGGTGAAAAATGGCTTTGTCATGTATAATGAGATAAGAATCCAATGTCTAAGTTTGACCACTTGTCCTTCACTCCAACCACCACCATCAGCATCATATTTTGATTTGCAAGTTGGATTCCATTGGATTCTTATCTCATTATACATGACAAAGCCATTTTTCACCTTCTCACCCCTTGCTTTTTCCTGTTAGACCTATTGCAGTCGTTAAGAGTCGTCAACAGGCTCATCGCAGCTATCTGCCAATCACCCATTCCCACCACCCTTCTGAGTAATACCCCTCCCCACCTTCTCACTATATAGAAAGGTCCGGTGACTTCTGTTTCAGTGTATCTGAAGAAGTGTGCATGCACACGAAAGCTCATACCTAGAACTAACTCAGTTGGTCTTTAAGGTGCTACTGGAAGGAATTTTTTTATTTTGTTTTGATAATGGTAGAGATGTCTGAGATGGTGTCTAGAAAATGGACAGTGAGGCTGAAGGGTAGGAGATTCAGGACAGAAACAAAGGCAGTTTTCCAGTGGCTTGCTGGCCACAGTGGCGATGTTCAGGCAGTGCGCCTCTGAATGCCAGTTTTTGGAAGCCACGGGAGGGGAGAGGTGTTCTTGCGACTGGATCCCGCTTGCAGGTTCCCTGTGCTGTCTTGTCTGTCTGCTTGGCCACTGGGAGCACAGGCTGCTGGACTCGATTGGCCCTTGCATTGCTCTGGCAAAGTTCATATTTTCTTTTACTGGCTGACAGTATATCAATGGGTAGGACTTTGAATGCATTTAGGAAGTTAGGAAATGCAGTTCTGAGAGTCATATGCATTGCATATGAGTTGCATTGCTCCGGCAAAGTTCTTCATATTTTCTCTTATTAGCTGACAATATATCTAGCTGGCAGTACAGTGGTACCTCGGGTTAAGTACTTAATTCGTTCTGGATGTCCATTCTTAGCTTGAAACTGTTTTTAACCTGAAGCACCACTTTAGCTAATGGGGCCTCCTGCTGCTGCCGCGCGATTTCTGTTCTCATCCTGAAGCAAAGTTCTTAACCCGAGGTACTATTTCTGGGTTAGCGGAGTCTGTAACCTGAAGCATATGTAACCTGAGGCGTATGTAACCCGAGGTACCACTGTATATCAATGGATAGGACTTTCAATGCATTTAGGGAGTTAGGAAATGCAGATCTGAGAGTCCTATGCATTGCATATGAGTTGCATTGCTCCGGCAAAGTTCTTCATATTTTCTCTTATTAGCTGACAGTATATCAATGGGTTGGACTTTGAATGCATTTAGGAAGTTAGGAAATGCAGATCTGCAGCTGAGAGAGAGAGAGAAGTTGGTGGCCAAAGATGCCTGCCAACTGTAGCTTCCTGTAACGGATCCTTCTCAGAAACAACCCTATCTTTCCATTCCAGTCTTGCATTTTCTCGGTTTGAGGTTTTCATCCTGAAATCAAAAGATTACCGAGACCTACGACTTATGGTGTGATCCTGTGTATGATGATTATGCAGAAGTCTTCCTATATTTAGTGGGGCTTACTCCCGAGTAATTGGATCACAGGTGTGTGTGTGTGGGGGGCTTGTGTTCAAGCCTCTTTTCACCCATAGGGCTCCGTGGATGACTTGGTGCTGAGCGCCACACACTTTCAACCCAACCTGCCTCGCAGAGTCGTCGTAAGGATAGCCCATCCCTTGAGCAACTTGCAAATCAAAATATGATGCTGATGGTGGTGGTTGGAGTGAAGGACAAGTGGTCAAACTTATTTATTCCTTCATTATCATTATTATTATTATTATTATTATTATTATTATTATTATTATTTAAAAGAGAGAATAGGATACTAGTCCACTGGCGTGTTGCACATCTGCAGAGCCAGGAGTGTGGATCCAGTTTAACAACTGAGCTGATTTTCTGCTTGGCGATCCAGAGTATGAAACTCTTGCTTTGAAACACGAGCAATTGCTTGCTGGATCAAATCAAGGACCATTTAGGGGGTCTGCTAGAACAGGCTTCCTCAACCTCGGCCCTCCAGATGTTTTTGGCCTACAACTCCCATGATTCCTAGCTAGCAGGACCAGTGGTCAGGGATGATGGGAACTGTAGTCTCAAAACATTTGGAGGGCTGAGGTTGAGGAAGCCTGTGCTAGAACACTGGCCAGTGGTCTGTTCATGAACTACAACAGACCTTCTGTTCATCCTGGCTAAAGAGAAGAAGAGACCACTGGCACCAACCTTTTTGCAAGTTCCCTTGCACAGGATAAGTTTGGTCCATCAAGTTCAGTATTGTACGTTAGCAATATCAAAAGCAACACGATGGCCAGAAACAATTACAATGTTTTGAATTATTTCATAAAGTTTTTCACACTGTAATTGTTTCTGGCCATGGTGTTGCTTTTGCTATTGCTGGCTCATATTTTGCAACACTGGGGTTTATTTGTTTATTCAGTATTGTACATTGACTGCTAACTCTCCAGGGTTTATAGACAGGGGGCATCCCAAGTCCTACCAGGAAATGCCAGGGACTCACCATCTTGTGTTATCTGTTGGGAAAGATGGAAGCTGCCTTAGATGTCAGGCTGCTGCTGTATCTTGGCTCCTGGGGGGGGGGGGTTTAGCTCTAGGTGAATTTGCAGCAAAATCTGTATCTTCCTCTTGTAACAAAGTGGCGAGTTGATTTGGGACAAGTTCGCACAACCTCCAGAAATCGGAAGGATTGAGAGCGGAGAGGAAGACGATCCCCTTTTCTGCACCATCTCTGTATGGCGCTCCGGAGAAGTTGGTGGCTATTTTTTTTGGGGGGGGGGGTTCGGTCACCTGCCGCACAGTCAAGTTGCATCATCATCATTATTTTTTATTGAATTTTACAAGAAAAGAAAAGGAAAAAGAAACAAAAAACAATACATAGCACTGTAAACACATTTATATACATGTTTTCCAAAATGCAAACTAACAAAGAAAATACTTTTTATAACCAATAATATTACCAAATTCATGCTTCAAGCATTACAATATATAATTCTTAGTTAAAATATTATAAAAGACTTTCAGCACACGTCTCTTAGTTATCTTCTTCGCCTTTACATCTGTTCTTCAATCATTTCCCTTCCTTAGATTCTTTCATAATCAGTCAAATATTTATGTTCTCTATATTCTTCACAAGGTTAGTCTAGGCACAACCAAACTTCCATATTTGAGCCCTGCTTGTATAAATATTCGTTTAAGCATTCCCATTGTTTCTGAATTATAATTTTTGATTTATACCTTATTGAATACGTCCGTTTTGCTAACTCCAGGTACTCACATAGTTTACTTGGCCATTCCCCTTTTGTTGGGAAATAATTTCCTTTCCAATGACTGGCTACCAACGTTCTTGCTGCTGTTGCATCATTAAATAGCTGGTTGGGAGTGTCTTGTGCAACAAACCTGCTTCCCCGGAAGATCAGACTTTTTGTGATAAGGAAAGTGAAGATGTGAAAAGGATAAGGGAAAGGGCAGTGCGGAGGGAACGCTTGCTTTTGGAACACTTGCTTTTGACACATCATCCCTCTAACCTCCCCACAAACATATAAGAATTGTTGCTGTTGAGTCGTTTAGTCGTGTCCGACTCTTCGTGACCCCCTGGACCAGAGCACACCAGGCACTCCTGTCTTCCACTGCCTCCTGCAGTTGGGTCAAACTCATGCTGGAAGCTTCAAGAACACTGTCCAACCATCTCGTCCTCTGTCGTCCCCTTCTCCTTCTGTCCTCCATCTTTCCCAACATCAGGGTCTTTTCCAGGGAGTCTTCTCTTCTCATGAGGTGGCCAAAGTCTTGGAGCCTCAGCTTCAGGATCTGTCCTTCCAGTGAGCACTCAGGGCTGATTTCCTTCACAATTGATAGGTTATATAGATATAAGAATTAAGGTAAAGGGACCCCTGACCATTAGGTCCAGTCATGACCGACTCTGGGGTTGCGGTGCTCATCTTGCTTTACTGGCCGAGGGAGCCGGCGTACAGCTTCTGGGTCATGTGGCCAGCATGACTAAGCCGGTTCTGGCGAACCAGAGCAGTGCACGGAAACGCCGTTTACCTTCCGGCCAGAGTGGTACCTATTTATCTACTTGCACTTTGACGTGCTTTCAAACTGCTAGGTGGGCAGAAGCAGGGACCGAGCAACAGGAGCTCACCCCGTCGCGGGGATTCGAACCGCCGACCTTCTGATTGGCAAGTCCTAGGCTCTGTGGTTTAACCCACAGTGCAACTGCTCATCAAATAGAACACACAGTCCAATCTCCCTGCAACAAATGAAGTTGGGTGCTCAGTAATTAGGTTGTCTGGATGTGTCTTTTGACACCTCCTATTTAATTATTTTACTTCATTTTTATCCCACCTTTTCCTCCAAGGTGTTCAGGGTTAACCCTTGAGGAAGGTTAGGCTGAGAGGCAGGAACTGGCCAAAGGCGAGACCTTCATGGCCAAGTGGGGATTTGAACCTTCATGTCCCAGGTCTTAGTCTGATGCTCTGACCACTACACCACACTGTCCCTCCTAAATATCTCCTCTAAAGATCTGCTGTCACTTAATTCGGACCGCTGCTGCTTCCACGGATGAGAATCCACAGCCTGTTTTATAGCTGAAAGCTTCTGAGCGGGTGACTTAGGTTTTTTCTGTTTTCTTTTGTTCTTTTTGCATAGAGCAACAGGAAATGACAGATCTGCCACAGGGGAGATTTTGTGCATTGGGATCTAAACTGCTAGCTGAAAGCAGAGGTTGGAGGGCCATCCGCCATGGATGCTTTAGCCGAGATTCCTGCTTGCAGGGGGTTGGACTAGATGACCCCTTGGGTACCCCCTAACTCTACAATTCTATGGTTCTACGAAGGGCTTCTCCTTTTTTATCTTAATTTTTATTAAGTTTTCCATATTCCATTACATTTTCATTACACAAATCCATGACTTAAAGCATTGCTCACACAAAGCAATCCTTCCCTCCCTCTTTCTGACTTCCAAACTCTTTTACCAATTCTTCACATTTCCATAGCCACTTTTTTACCTTATATCTTCTTTTGACATTCACCTCCTTATATGCAAATCAGCTCCTTATTTTCACATTACCAAACATTTCAACTCAGACCTACAAACATTTTCAAACGTTTAGTTTTCTTTAATATAAGATATAAATTTGCTCCAGTCCTTTTGTAACAGTTTGTCACGCTGATTCCGAATCTTCCCCATCAGCTTTGCCAACTCCACGTATTCAACCATCTTTATCTGCCAGTCTTCCAATATAGGAAGTTCCTGCTGCTTCCATTTCTGGGCCAGAAGTATTCTTGCAGCCCTTGTGGCATACATGAACAAATTTACATCTTTTTTAAAAAAAATCCTCACCAATTAACCCCAACAAAAAAACCTCTGGTTTTTTTTACTCAAATTCTACTTAAATACCTTTTTCAATTCATTATATATAACATCCCAGAAGGCTTTCACCTTAGTACAAGTCCACCACATATGGAGGAAATTCCCCTTATGAAGAGCTTTCCCTTATCTTCCCCTTGCACAAGCTTTAACCTTTTTAGGTTTCATTTCATCTTTCCAGGCTGAAGTTTCATTTATTTCGTTCCAAGCATCAGCCGTAACGCATTAGGCCTGAGGGTCTCAATTTCACTTTTGATGGAAAGAAAGTGTTAATTTCACAACTGGGGAGAAAGCCACACACCTGCAGCTGGGTCAGGGCAGCAGCCTATGAGTAAGCTCTAGCTATTTAGCTGCCTGTTCCTCTCGTGTAATTTCCAGGATTGGCAGCATTCAGAAGAGTAATCTAGTAACGTGCTGGAAAGGTGGATTTCCCCACCGAAATAAAAATAAAAATAATTTATCTTTTGTGTCGTCAGAGCCTGTGTGGTGTTGTGGTTAGAGCATTGGACTAGGATCTGGGAGACCAGGGTTCAAATGCCCACTCAGCCTGTGGGGATAGCTCAGTCGGCAGAGCATGAGACACTTAATCCCAGGGTTGTGGGTTCGAATCCCACACTGAGATTGCAGGGGGTTGGACTAGATGACCCTTGTTCCAACTGTGATTCTGTGAAGCTGGGGTCACATGGGGTGCCCTTGGGCTGCCTCTGTCAGCCTAACGTACCTCACAGGATTGTTGTGGGGATTAAATGAAGAGGGGGAGAACCTGGGAAATGAAGGAGAGATATAGACGCAGTAAATAAAAGTAGATAAATATACAGAACTGACCTCCCAAATTCTCCACTTGATCAGCTACAGCAATAAGTACAAATAATGGCAGGTTGGATTTCATAGGGTCACTTAAATGACGCATTGAAAACAAGACTAACTTGTCTTTGAAAAAAAGTTGGTTAGCTTAGCATACCAGTAAAAAATGACCGCGGACAGGGTTTGCATTAAGACTGGACAAGGAGTCACATGCCACAGATTTAATAGATAAACCAAAGCTGAGTCCAGTTTTTAGAACTATCAAGAGCATGGCGGTGGTGACTCCTGCGCTGGTTTAAAATAAATTGGCATTCTTACCTTGTTTCCAAATGCCAGGCTTTAGACTGTGTGACGTGGAGGATGCCTCTGACCATGCACAAAATGTTTTTTTTTCATCTCTGCAGAGTATGCTTCCACATCCAGATGTTGGGCTTCAGGTCAGGGTTCCCAGTTTTGCGGCATGCTCAAATGCTGGCAGCTGCTCCCCCCTTTTTAAAATTAAAAATCTGTTGCTGCAGGACACTAGTCATAGTTGGCAAAAGAGCTCTTGGTGCTGCTGGAGAGAGTGGCAGGGGTACAAAGAGTGTTCTCTGTTCTGCCGCAAACCGACTGGGTGCTGGTGATCTACCGTATTTTTCGCTCTATAAGACGCACCAGACCACAAAACGCACATAGTTTTTGGAGGAGGAAAACAAGAAAAAATATATTCTGAATCTCAGAAGCCAGAACAGCAAGAGGGATCACTGTGCAGTGAAAGCAGTAATCCCTCTTGCTGTTCTGGCTTCTGGGATAGCTGCGCAGCCTGCATTCGCTCCATAAGACGCACACACATTTCCCCTTACTTTTTAGAAGGGAAAAAGTGAGTCTTATAGAGCAAAAAGTACCGTATTTTCTTGCCCTCAGCTTGTCTTCCGAAACATGGGGATTACAGCATTGGCCTACCTTACAAGGATGTTGTAAAGAGTATTTATTTATTTCATGCAATTTAAATACTGCTCCATTGTAAGAAGAAGAAAAAACCTCGAAGCTCTTTATAGGGATAATGGAACGCGCCGCGTTTTTAAATCCCCGGAAATGCACTACACAAAGGTTCTCTGGAATAAGTTGCCAACTTAATTAGACAAGAGCTGAGCACCTTGGTATTTGGGACAGTCACTTTTGTTTAAGAAGGTGATCCCTGAAGGATGGCCCAGGGCGCTTCCAGACTGTCGCTATTCCCATATCGGCAAATCCAGGCTGCACAACTGTGGGTGACAGAGAGGTCTTGCGCAAGGAACCCGCTTCTCCGACAAGATAATACGTTTTGCGATAAGGAAAGTGGTCGGGGAAATTGCCAGTGTGGGAAGAATCAGAGTGACACTTGGCCTGACGCAACACCCATCTAATCTCCCCAGAAGCAACTACCAGAAAAATTCACTGGAAAGTGTAATATAACATTTGCTTAACGCAACACTGTCTTATCTTCCCTTGAAGCAGAGCAGGATGAATGCCAAGCAAACAGCTCTCCTGGTTACAGCCACAGACATTTTAAGTAATATTGTACAACTGTAGATACGGCTTTATTGCTTTTCATTTTCTGAGTGCATCACCTTTTGCAGTTTATCTTATTTTTATTGTTTTTCACATCTTATTGTTTGCACATTATAAATCTTCAGAGTGGGGGTGGGGGAGAAAAAATGGATAGTACTTCCCTTATGCTTTAGGGCAGATTTTCCTGGGCTTGTAGTTTTCCTTTCCCATTCCTTCTCATTTTGCCAGGCTGCAGCCTAGCGTAACACAGGGCGATGGCCTCATCCAGCCACAATGAAGCCCCAAGTCTTGCTGAAAACCAACTGTGCTTGACTTTGGCTACATCACAGACCGTGTCTCTGCAACCTCTGTAATTTTCTTCAGTGGATGAAACATAGTGGTATGTTGCTGTTTTTTCAAAAAAATATTTTTTTAAAAAAAATGTTGGCACAAAGCTTGCTAGTCTAAAGTTGTGCCTTCCCTATTCATCTTGTATTTGACGTGCTGCAGCGTACAAGAGTCCCTCTGTTTTAAACTCTTGCGCCTGGCTCACAGAGTCTTCTCCCAAGCAGGGATTGCTCACTCAATGAGAAAAAGTTCAGATTGTGTGAAGAGCCCTCCTGCTGAATCAAGGGCCCCTTCAGGCCAGTAGGGTGGGTTTTCCTTTTTTTACAGGAGCATTTTTTACAGGAGCATTCTGCATTGCGTCATTGATGCAATGGTAGTTTATTAGCGGTGGATCTATGCTGGACCGTCCACAAGTCAATCTGCTTTGTCAGTTGTTCCGCGATGCACGACTGCCGTCTGGGGGGGAGCTCTCACATGATAGAGCAACAGAAGCAGGACAAAAATTAAGAATACAGTGGTACCTCAGGTAACACATGCTTCAGGTTACAGACTTCACTAACCCAAAAATAGTGCTTCAGGTTAAGAACTCTGCTTCAGGATGAGAACAGAAATTGTGCTCCGGCGGCGCGGCGGCAGCAGGAGGCCCCATTAGTTAAAGTGGTGCTTCAGGTTAAGAACAGTTTCAGGTTAAGTACGGACTTCCAGAATGAATTAAGTACATAACCCGAGGTACCACTGTAATCCCTGAATGTTTGCTGTAAGAAAAGTTACAGGATTTCAGCAGGAAGTTGCCGTATGTCTACCCTGAAACTTCTGCAAGTGCAAAAAAAATTGAAAACAAGGTCATGTGTGGCATAAATGCACATATTTGGAGGGCTCCTAGACTGGCCAGAGGCCTCCCAAAATGCCACAAGAACGACCTAGAATCAAACTTACTCTATCTTCAATTTTAAAAAAAAACATTTTATTTATTAAATTTATATGCTGATCTTCATGAAAAGATCTCAGGGTGGTTAACAGAATGAAATACTATGTGACAACCCTTCAGATACTTGATGATGGCTCTCATACAGTGGTGCCCCGCAAGACGAAAAACTCGCTAGACGAAAGAGTTTTCCGTTTTCAAGGTGCTTTGCAAGACGAATTTCCCTATGGGCTTGCTTCGCAAGATGAACACATCTTGCGAGTTCTTGCGAGTTTTTTCCCTCCCCCCCCCTTTTCCTAAGCCGCTAAGACGCTAATAGCCGCTAAGCCGCTAATAGCACTAATCCGCTAAGCCGCTAATGGCCGTGCTTCGCAAGACGAAAAAACCGCAAGACGAAGAGACTCGCGGAACGAATTAATTTTGTCTTGCGAGGCACCACTGTATCTTCTGTTAGTTTCCTCTTCTCCAGGCTAAACATATCCAGCTCCTTCAACCATTCCTCATATGGCTTGGGTTTCCAGACCCTTGTTAATCTTGGTCTCACTCTTCTGCACAGGTTCCAGCTTGTCAACACTAACTATATTGTAGTGCCCAGAACTGGACACGGTATTCCAGACGTGGTCTGACCAAGGCAGAACAGAGTGGGACAATTACTTCCCTTAATCTGGACACTTGACTTCTGTTGAAGTAGCCTAGAATAGTATTAGCTTTTTTTGCAGCTGCATCACAATGTGGACTCAAGTTTGTGATCTGCTAAGACCCCCTAGAAGATAAACGACTTATGCTCAGATGTCTGCTGCTGCTATCCCTGACCTCTTCTTGTTTCTTCCCAAGTAATGTTCAGTGAGAAGAGTAGCTAGCCATGACAGCTAAATGAAGCCTCCATGTTCAGACATGGTGTATCTCCAGATACCGATTCCTGCAGGACAAAGCAACGGGGAGGGTCATTGCTTTCCTGCTTTGCTTCTGGGCTTTTTGGGAGCACCTCGTTGGCTACTGTAGGAAACAGGATGCTAGAGTAGGTGCTCTCAGGCTCACATTCTAAAAAGTACAGCACAAGATGAAAAGAGGTTGGGAGGGAGGAAGAAAAAAGCAAACTCAGACATTAGGTCTTGGATCCGAAGTTCTTAGAAATGACCAGCTGGAATTCAAACAGACCAAGGAGAGGAGAAATCAGAAGCTGCTGATTTACCGTATTTTTCGCCCCATAGGACGCACCGCCCTATAAGACGCACCTAGGTGTTTTTTTTTGGGGGGGGAATAAAGAAAAAAAAATATTCCCCCCCCCCCAAGCACTGGGCTGGCGCGGGGGAAGCCCAAGCTTCCCCTGACCCCAGCCCCCAGAATAGGCTGCTATCCGCAAGCCTAGGGAGCCACACCGGTCTCCCCAGGCTTGCGGAGAGTTGCGCGAAGCCCGGGCATGCTCTTCTGTGCGCCCCAGGCTTCAGAATGCAGGCAGCTCTGCGCAACCCTTGGGAGACCGGCGCGACTTCCCACTGGGCTCCCTAGGGTTGCGCAGAGCTGCGGGAAGCCTGGGGTTGCGCAGAGCTTCCTGAAGCCTGGAGCACGAGAGAGGTCGGTGCGCACCGACCCCTCTCGCTCTCGAGGCTTCAGCGAAAGCCTGTATTCGCCCCATAGGACACACACAACATTTCCCCTTCGTTTTTGGAGGGGAAAAAGTGTGTCCTATTGGGCGAAAAATATGGTATCAGCTGAGCTGATGGAGTGAATCTGCTTCTCTTTTTTGTCTCTGCTGTGTGCAGTTTTATTTCTCATTCCAGCTGCCTCTTTTCTGATTGTTGAATTCTCAGTTTGCAGAGGCTCTTGAAAAGGGGAGTCTTGCTGGTTCAGAACAAGGGTCCAGCCAGCCTCAAGAGTCTGCTACTCACAGTAGCCCAGTGCAGACCAGCAGAAGACTGGTCACATAGCAATGGAGAACTCACACACAGGCTGAAAATGTTCCGTTTTGAGTTTGCAAGTGTTACCTTTAGAGGTGTGGGGAGAGTGGCGAGATAAAATGTCAAGCGTGTCCCAAAATGGTTCCCAGTACGTTTCCGAGCACAATTCACAGTGCGGGTGCTGACCTTTAAAGCCCTAAACGGCCTCGGTCCAGTATATCTGAAGGAGCGTCTCCACCCCCATCGTTCTACCCGGACACTGAGGTCCGGCTCTGAGGGCCTTCTGGCGGTTCCCTCACTGCGAGAAGCCAAGTTACAGGGAACCAGGCAGAGGGCCTTCTCGGTGGTGGCGCCTGCCCTGTGGAACGCCCTCCCACCAGATGTCAAAGAGAACAACAACTACCAGACTTTTAGAAGACATCTGAAGGCAGCCCTGTTTAGGGAAACTTTTAATGTTTGATGCATTCCAGTATTTTGGTGTTTTTTTGGAAGCCGCCCAGAGTGGCTGCGGAAGCCCAGCCAGATGGGCGGGGTATAAATAAATTATTATTATTATTATTATTATTATTATTATTATTATTATTATTACTATTATTATTAAATAAAGGGGTTGTGATGGCCCAGCATCATTTTGATTCCGCCCTCCCTTTTTCTGCGATTCAAATATTGATAAGGAAAAGGATAGCAGTCGGGGAGCCACTACAGAAAAGGCCACCCTCCAAACCTCTCTGGGATGGGGGACATAAGAGAAGGGTCTCAGATGGCAAGCGCAAGGTCCGGGTCGGTTTATATGGGGAGAGGCGGTCCTTAAGATATTGAGGTCCTGAGCCATGTAAGGCTTTTTTGTTCACACGTTTAGAGATATCTCTTCAACACTGAAAAGACCTACCTGCAGTCCTAAGTCTGGATTTTGGAATTTCAAAGGTGGAGTTGATGGGCAAAGGGTTTCCCCCTAGAGGCGGGTCTTTGTCCTGGATCTTAGAGAAGCCAACTGAATAATCACTTTTCTTGGGTGTTTTTGTAAAAAGTAAAAAAAAGAGCTCAACAAAAATAAACCTGGTCTATATTGATCCAAGTTTGAGTAAGTGCCAAACTTGATCTTTGCATTTAGGTATTTGCAGTGCTTTTGTTCTAAAAAAATAAATCTTATGGGGTACTCTCATTTTCCTACTCATATTGAAATACTGTCCCTCAATGAGGCCAAACTTTGATTCACAAAATGTTTAGGGGTAGTGTCCCCCTCAGAAAAAAGTACTGGGTATTTGAAACCTGCAGGTATTTGAGAAATGCAAATTGCAGCAGCTGTTTGGGGAATCCTTGAATCAAAGCAGGTGAGAAATTTAACCCTTTTCTCTCCTGCTGAAGTCCTGGGGAATTATCTCTTCCCTGAAGCTGCTAGTGGAGGAATCCCATGCACCCCCAGCAAATACTCTACTTCAGGAGAGCACCTAGCAGAGGAGAAAAGGGTTATATGTCCCTTGACTCAGTCTACAGATCTGTGAGGCGGCTGGCCTTGTGGAGGTTTACAAAGTCTGAGTAGGCCATCAGCTCTTGTTTCAGCCCCACATCATATCGAGGAGGAGAACGATAGGGACACACCTTTATTTATTTCCTGCCCTGCCTTCCAAAGGAGCCCAGGGTGGAAAAGGCTTCAGTAATAAAAAAATAAAATTGTTTAAATAAAATTACGGTAAGCGCCATAAAATGTCTGAAGCATGTGGTTGTTTGCCAAGATTAGTAGCAGAATGCACGTCAAGTGCTGAATTACGTATTAAATTTGTTTGCTAAGACCAGACCTTTCCCCTGAATTAAATTACGTATTAAATTTGTTTGCTAAGACTAGACCTTCCCCCCTGACAGTGGCGTAGCGTGGGGGGTGCAGGGGGGGGGCGGCCGCACCGGGCGCAACATCTGGGGGTTAGGGTTAGGGGGCGCAAATCCCCGGGTTAGGGGGCGCAAATTACTTGCCTTGCCCCGGGTGCTGACAACCCACGCTACGCCACTGCCCTCTGAACACATGCTGTAGAAGTTTCCCTGAGCGCAGTGGCCCAGGTGAGATGCAATGGTTTCTTGGCCTGATATACTCTTCTTCTTCTTCCTCCTTCCTTTTTTTCACCAGGTCTATCAAACCATAGTTTACTTCATATGGAGGTCACACTAAACTCTGGTTCCCTCAAACTGTGGAAGGAAGGAATCTGAAGAAAAAGAAGATGCACAAAGCCCAAAGCCCATTGACAATGCCCAACAGTTTTGTAATAATAATAATAATAATAATAATAATAATAATAATAATAATAATTTATTATTTGTACCCTGCCCATCTGGCTGGGCCTCTCCAGCCACTCTGGGCGGCTTCCATAAAAACAAAAAATACAGTAAAATATCACATGTTAAAAACTTCCCTAAACAGGGCTGCCTTAAGATGTCTTCTGAATGTCAGGCAGTTATTTATCGCTTTGACATCTGATGGGAGGGCGTTCCACAGGGCGGGCGCCACTACCGAGAAGGCCCTCTGCCTGGTTCCCTGTAGCTTTGCTTCTCGTAATGAGGGAACCGCCAGAAGGCCTTCGGCGCTGGACCTCAGCGTCCGGGCAGAACGATGGGGGTGGAGACGCTCCTTCAGGTATACTGGACCGAGGCCGTTTACAGCACAGGTGGGGAATCTGTGGCTCTCCAGATGTTGCAGGATTGTACCCCCACCACCACTCCTGACAATTGGCCATGTTCACTGGGGCTGTTGAGAGTCAGAGTCTAGCAACACCTGAAGAGTCATAGATTCCCCATCCTTGAAGTGTCTTGCACTATCTGAATTGATTTAGTGATCCTCTTAAAAGGCGACTCTTGGAATTCGCAGAGGTGGCAAAACTGATGGCCTTGATAAAAGATAGAATCTTTTAAAGAAGACTGGAAATTGAAGTGTCAGAAAATAGCAGAGCATATTCAGAAACATGTTAGAGAGGATGTAATTAGATAAGATGGAAGCTTGAAATGCAATTGTATGTAATTTGGGTTATAAACACCAGTGTTGGGTGAGCAGACAAAAGTCACTAGTTTTGTTGAATTGAAATAGAGTTGTTGAGTAACAAATGTAACTTTCTGTCTGGAAAAAAGAATAAAGCATTATTATAAAAAAGGTGACTCTTGGGAACGTGCAACTGCTCTTGTAGTTCCCAGGCCCAACGGGTGGAAACTGCCCTTCTGAATTGCACCAGCCACTGGGCAGGAGTGATTTCAGTGCTTGATAAGATCTGACACTAGGCTGATGCCCTCTGGGCACTTGAAATCTAGAGGAAAAATGCTTCGCCTTTGCTTTACCTGGAAATGTGAATCAAGCCAAACTGGTCTGTCCCGTCCCAACCAAGAGAACCAGCCTGATAAAATGGTCCCTGTTCTTCTACTGCAAACATTTGCACATTTAATGTGTTTCTGAGTGTTAACAGCTTTGCCTAAAGGATCCTGGGAAACGTGGCTTTCAGAGAGGCTGACGGCTGCTATCCCACACTAACAATAAAAGAAGAATATCAGAGCAGCTTGCCGGATCCGTCCAGCATCCCATACGTCTTACCCAGGGGTCAGCAAACTTTTTCAGCAGGGGGCCAGTCCAGCAGGGGGGATACAAAAAATGGGGGCTTGAGAAGGGTCTGAGGAGTGTTGGAGGGTACTGTATCCTGTTATGGTGGGAACTGACAGGTCACCCAAACACCAGCTATGGTTTATGTAACCTCAACAGTGTTTTTGTTTTTTTTTAAAAAAATATTTATTAGGCTTTTATAGAAGAAAAAACAAAACATAATCAAAAATACACATAGAACAGATGAGAGAAACAAAATACAGGAAAAATAAAATTCCACCCAACAAAAGGAAAAATAAAAACTCCAGCTTTTAAAATCATACTTAATTAACTTTCTTTCTTGACTTCCTCACGCCTCCCTTTTTTGTGTTCCTCTTTACCCAATCAGATACAGCAAATCCTTACCCTCTTTCAAAACTCATTTCTAATTATTAGAGTCACTCTATTATGTCTCCAATCTTTCCTCCTTATATTTAGATACCCTTAACATGTTTACTTTTGACATAATATAACTTTGGTCTTTTACCCTTTTTCTATTACATTTTTGCATATTTTTTTTAAACTGTATCACTAATGCCATATTATTTTCATATCCAACATCATTTTAACATTCATAACCTTTGCAGTGTTTCTGCAGATAGTCTTTAAACTTCTTCCAGCCCTCTTCCACCGATTCTTCTCCCAAGTCTCGGATTCATTTCTGCCAACTCTCAACAGTGTTTTTTGCTCTGGTAGGGATGAGCCAGCTGTGATTTCCAGAGTATACAGGTCCAAAAAACACCTGAATTCTTTGAGGTTCAGCATGAGTTATCTGGAAAGTGTTGTATACCAGCTGCAGCTGGAGTCACCCCCATTGCTGACCGAGTTCCCAGCTGCGACCCCTGCATCTCAGGGAGTTGGACTAGATGACATTTCGGGTGTCCCTTCTAAGGCTAGAATTATATGATTCTATGAGAGAAAGAGTTGGAGAGATGGAGAAGGCATAAAAACAGGGGTCAGCAACCTTTTCCAGCTGTGAACCAGTCCACCTTCCCTCAGACCTTGGGGGGGGGGGCTGGACTATATTTGGGGGGGGTTGAACAAATTCCTGTGCCCCACAAATAACCCAGAGATGCATTTTAAATAAAAGGACACATTCTACTCATGTAAAAACTACTCATGATTCCCGGACCGTCCGCGGTCCGGATTGCAAAGGTGTTTGGGCCGGATCCGGCCCCCAGGCCTTAGTTTGCCTACCCATAGTCTCATCTTTCAAATGATGGACTGATTGTGACTGATCCACAGTTAAACATTTGACTAATTCAGATGACAACCTTGAGCTCAGTCAAGAACTTTGAGAACGTAAAGAAGAAAAGTCCCTTGATCCAGGGACAGCCCATGTATATACTGGATTATTCCTACCTCTTTTTCTTAAGGTACCATTCATAATGTAACAATATTCTTCACAGCTGGGAGCAGGGCAGTGCGGTGGGGGGTGTGGAGACAAGCGACAACAATTAACGTTGTTCACTGCACCTGCTGAGGTTCACAGAAAAAGCATTTCGGTTCCCGAAATTGGTTCTGATCGTGCTGATAAAATATAATGGATAGAATTCTACGGGATGTGGTATTAGTGTGCAAAAACAGTCCAGATCCAATGATCCCTGGATGGCGGAGATGTCAAGTGCTATGCTGACACCCGGGCATCTTCACTTGGTCGCAAGTGGCCGGAAGCCAGGGGCCAAATGCAACTTTTCGTTTAGTCGTTTAGTCGTGTCCGTCTCTTCGTGACCCCCTGGACCAGAGCACACCAGGTACTCCTGTCTTCCACTGCCACCTGCAGTTTGGTCAAACTCATGCTGGTAGCTTCAATAACACTGTCCCACCATCTCTCCTCTGTTATCCCCTTCTCCTTGTGCCCTCCATCTTTCCCAGCATCAGGGTCTTTTCCAGGGAGTCTTCTCTTCTCATGAGGTGGCCAAAGTCTTGGAGCCTCAGCTTCAGGATCTGTCCTTCCAGTGAGCACTCAGGGCTGATTTCCTTCAGAATGGAGAGGTATGATTTTGCAGTCCATGGGACTCTCAAGAGTCTCCTCCAACACCATAATTCAAAACCAAATGCAACTGGTGCCTGGCTAATTCCAAACACTGCTGGGATACCATTGCTCCAAGAAATTAGGGACTCCTCCCTGCTTCCCTTTTGCCCTGTGCTTTCTCGCCCCCCTTTCTTCCCCTATTTGGACAATTTATTAGTTTGCCTGTTTTTACAAGTTTAGAAAAAGAATCCCAGGATGTTTCCTCCCGTGTGTCTTAGCCTAGCTTCCTCGTGGTCCATGATGCCAGCTGAAATTGTCAGCACAATGTACCCAAACTGGCATGAAGGTAGCAGGTTGTTCTGCCACTTTTCCAAATCCTTCAGTTGGACATCAGATCTGGGGCTGATCTCACCACACTTGTTGAGTCTGCCTGTGAGATTAACAACAATCTTCCCAGCTCTGTGATCATCAAGGATCTCAAATTCACCTATGTCACCATGCTTCATCATCACGGTTAAGAACCGGATGATAACTTTGGAGCACGGTCTGATGAGAACTTGATGTTTTCCATGCTTCTCAACATTGTTGATGCTTTTAAGAGCATCTGCCAGAACATTCATGCGCACCATGATGCCAGTGCAGCAATATGGAGGAAAAAGGCTTGCCCTGTGCTTTCTAAGGCACAGATCCACGCTGCCCCGGCCTGGGCTGGGTGCTCCTCCTAACCCCTGCCCCTTTCCCCAGGAAAACCTGCTCTTTAACGCTGAATCGGAACCAACAGCAATTCGGGTTTTCTGCAGATTGCCCTGTTCGGCGGGAATGAGCTGTTTTTCGCATGGAAAGCGCCAGGCAGAACCGAAATAAGAAGAAAAGTGCTCTAACCCAGACCTGGAAAGCCTGGCCCGCTGTCTAGAAATGCAGAGTGAAGCATGAGCCCCAGATTCTAGTCTTCCCTTTCTTTGTTTGTGTTCTGCTAGCAATTGCAGGCGTTCCGGTTTAAGCCAGTTTCTGCCGCTGTTGCTGCTTAGGGTGCTGTTATGGGTGTCACCCTTCCTGGCGTTGTCATTTTCTTGCTGGTGTTTTTAGTCTGGTAGTTTTGTGTCCTCTTGGTTGTGTTTTTGTGTTGTCATTGACATCTGCAAGTTGCTTTGAGCAACACATTGTGGAGGGAGCATATTGTGCAGGAGAGGAGCTGGGATGTCTGGCAGTGAATGAAGAATCATAATACAGTGGTACCTTGGGTTAAGAACTTAATTCGTTCCGAAGGTCTGTTCTTAACCTGAAGCACCACTTTAGCTAATGGGGCCTCCCACTGCCACCACACGATTTCTGTTCTCATCCTGAAGCAAAGTTCTTAACCTGAGGTACTATTTCTGGGTTTGCGGAGTCTGTAACCTGAAGCGTCTGTAACCTGAAGTGTCTATAACCTGAGGTACCACTGTACCATTATACAGAGCTATGGTACGACCGCATTTGAAAGAGAGTTGCACAGTTCTGGTCACCACACCCAAAAAAGGATATTGCAGAGCCGGATAAGGTTCAGAAAAGGGCCACCAAAATTATTGAGGGGATGGAGTGACCCTCTGCATGAGGAAGTATTTGCAGGGCTTGGGACTCTTAAGTTCAGAGAAAATGCAAGTGGTGACTTGATAGAAGAAGGATATGAAATAATCCATAGCATGGTAAAAGTGGAAAGAGAAAACATTTTCTCCCTTTATTATAACAATCGAATTGCTGGAACTGCTAACATCCTGTTCTCACAGTAGCCACTCAGATGACTGTGAAAAATCAGCAAGCAGGATTCGAACACAAGAGCAGGATTCAAACTCCCCTCCTGCAATACAGAAGCATTGCTGCCTCCCGACTGTGGAGGCAGAGCAACAGCCATCCTGGCTAGTAGCTGTTGATAGCCCTCTCCTCCTCCATGAATTTGTCTAATCCTCTTTTCAAGCTGCCCATGTTGGTGATCATCCCTGCCTCATGTGGCAGGGAGTTCCACGGTTTAAACTGTGCACTGCAAGAACAACTCTCTTTTACAAGAAAGGAGGTTCTGACTAAACAACAGGAAGACCTTTCTGACAGCATGAGCTGTTAGACAGGGGAACGGACTTCCTCATAAGGTGGTGGACTCTTTTTCCATGCTTTAGTTGCGATTCCTGCATTGCGGGGGTTGGACTAGACGACCCTCTGGGTCCCAACTCTACAATTCTAGGATTGGATGTCCATTAAGAGAGGCAGAAAAGCTTACACACACATACTGTATTTTTCTGTGTATAAGATGTCCCCATGTATAAGACGCTCCCTATTTTTGGGGACTAATTTTTAAAGAAAATGAGGGGAGATGGCCCAAAGTTGTTGGGCTTTTTTAAAAGGGGGAATTGCACGCATGCCATCACCCCAGCAGGGCCATTGCTGGGGGTTGGCAAAGTGGGCACCCTCTCCCCCCCCCCACTGAGGACGGGAAGCTCCCTAGACCATGGACCGCCAACCAGCTGGCTGGCGGCGTGCAACTTACCCCCCCCCCAAACGCCACTATCCGTGTATAGGATGATCCCAGTTTTTTGACATGGTTTTTGAGTCAAGAAAACCTTGTCTAATATATGGAAAGATGTGTGTGTGTGTGTGTGTGTGTGTGTGTGTGTGTGTGTGTGTGTGTGTTATAATACAGTGGTACTTTGGGTTAAGTACTTATTTTTTTATATATAAATATTTATTAAAGTTTTTGAATACAAATGCACAAATAATAAACAACCTTACTTATATCATAACGTGATTTCATCACTTCTTTGGACTCCCTCACGTCTCCCGCTCCCATTTACATCGTTAAAAGGTTTTTCCAAGCAAATTATCAACTTGTTTACGATCTTATATCCACTCATTTAAATATAATCTAGCAATTCTCCAAAAAAATTATGTTTTCTTTAATCTCACTTATCATCAAATTCAAATCTGATTTAGTGGTGGCCAATTTTTTATAATCTAGCATCCTTCTTAACATTCAACCAAATTACAATGTTTTTGTAAATACGTCTTAAATTTCTTCCAGTCTTCCTCAATCCTCTCTTCTCCCAGGTCTCGGATTCTGCCAGTCATCTCGGCCAGTTGCATATAGTCCATCAGCTGCATCTGCCACTCTTCCAGTGTGGGTAGATCTTGAGTTTTCCAGTTTTTAGCGATGAGTATCCTTGCTGCCGTTGTTGCAACTTTGGGTTAAGTACTTAATTCGTTCCGGAGGTCTGTTCTTAAACTGAAACTGTTCTTAACCCGCAGCACCACTTTAGCTAATGGGGCCTCCTGCTGCCGCCGGAGCACGATTTCTGTTCTCATCCTGAAGCAAAGTTCTTAACCCGAGGTACTATTTCTGGGTTAGCGGAGTCTGTAACCTGAAGCATATGTAACCTGAAGCGTATGTAACCCGAGGTACCACTTTAGTTGCGAACGGGATCTGTTCCGGAGCCCCGTTTGCAACATGAGCAGAATGCAACCCGCGTCTGCGCATGCGCGTGACCTCATTTTTGAGCGTCTGCGCGAGCGGCGAAACCCGGAAGTAACCCTTTCCAGTACTTCTGGGTCGCCGCGGAACACAACCTGAAAAGACGTAACCTGAACCGAACGTAACAAGACATATGACTGTATATTAAAGATTTATTGGTTTACAATAGTATGCGCAATGTCTCTCTTTTTCAAGTTACATATTCTACAGATCAGTTTCATTTGTTGAGATGTTAGTGTTACATTAGGAAGAAAAGGGGGAAAGAGGTGGAGGGGGAATGGTGGGTGGGGTGGGGTCAGGTGGCAATGCTTCTATTTTCTATCAGATTGACTCTTGTAATAACAAATTTAAGGTCTTATATATACAATAAATGTTCATAAATGTACTAACCAAGTGCATGTATAGATATATGGACCACATGTCTGGAGCAGCTCAGGAAGACCAACCTGAAACCATTTTGACCCCTAAACTGACCAAATGTTTTCTCTGCAAGGAGGGAGGGGGTGAGGGAACCTCCCCATTGTCTCAGGAATTGGGAAATCACCATCTCAAAGGAATGGCCAGACTGCCAGGAAAGGCATTATCAGATAAGTCACCATCAGATAACTTGGCAGACAGGAAAAAAACATTCAAATTTCTGTTGTAGACCGCCTTTTCTGTGATGTAGGTATGATGTTTGTGGGGGGTGGTCTTGGGTTACACCCCTTCTGTGATGTATGGAGGGGTGGTCTGGAGCTCCAGGGCAGGGAATTTAAAATGTCTATATAAGGACGGGCACACCTTGGTTCCGGGTCTTCCTCCTTTCCTGCGTGTGAGGGGAGCACCCTGTTGCAACAGTTCAATCAAAATCAGGCTTACTAGCTGCTTTGCTTCTCAATATTCTCTGGTTGGCCTCTGTTATTTTTGCCTACCGATAGGGAACCCACTTAAGGACTCTATACGAGTGCTTGGATACCCCATAAGGGAAGAAGGGCAGATTTTGTTCACAACACTCTGCAGCAGCCAGCCTCCCCCTCCTCCTTGCCAGGCGATGCTTTCATTAAGATAGCGGGCAGACGAGAGAGGAGCAGGGGAGCGTATGGCAGTTGTAGAGGGAAAACCTCCAGTTCCTGTCTGGCCGAAGTGATGGGAGGCGTGTGCCTCTCTGAACATTGCGCACTTATTCGATGCAACAAGCATCAAAGAGCCCTAATGATGAACTCCGTGTTTCTCCCCCCCCCGGCCCTTCCCCGCTTCGGTCTTGCTTTGAGGGCGAAGAATGTCCTCTGTAGACCCCCGAGGCCGGCAAACAGACCTCCTTCTATTCAGGGAAGGCCCCATTCCGCAAACAGAAACTTGACTGCTGCCTTTCCCCCCCTCCCTTTGCCGGTAGCAAACTGATGGAGAGAGCCCAGGTGACTGGAATGTGAGGGATTTAGAAACACAGGGAGGGATGTGTGTGTGTAAGCCTGCGGAAATTGGACACTGCCCTGGGTAGAAGTTCAGTTTTTTGCTAATGGAATAAATTTTGGCTGCTGACGTCTCTGGTGGGATGTCTCAGGTCGGGTGGAAAGTACTGAAAACTTGCAACGATTCCCCAGCACTTGGGGACCATTTTGTTCCATCGGCAAAATCGCACTTAGGTTGTCGGTCCTTTCCTGTTATTTTCTCCTCCTTGGTTTTCATAGCTAAACTTAAATTTCTTCAAACCTGCGTGGAAATGACTGATCAAACCTATCTGTGGCTCCTCTTGGCTTTTCACTCCTGATCTCTGTAAGCCTTTTTGGCTAAAGCTAGGGTTTGGCGCTGTGGGTTAAACCACAGAGCCTTGAACTTGCCGATCAGAAGGTCGGCGGTTTGAATCCCCGTGACGGGGTGAGCTCCCGTTGTTCGGTCCCTGCTCCTGCCAACCTAGCAGTTCGAAAGGACATCAAAGTGCAAGTAGATAAATAGGTACCGCTCCGGCGGAAAGGTAAACAGCGTTTCCGTGTGCTGCTCTGGTTCGCCAGAAGCAGCTTAGTCCTGCTGGCCACATGACCCGGAAGCTGTACGCCGGCTCCCTCGGCCAGTAAAGCGAGATGAGCGCCGCAACCCCAGAGTCGGTCACGACTCGACCTAATGGTCAGGGGTCCCTTTACCTTTACCTAGGGTTTTGCCAGACATTACCTGGATTTCAAAGGCAGAATTGACGTCTGGGGGGATTTTTGAAATGTGTTGCTTTGTCCTGGATCTCAATCGAAAATTCGTGTTTTTGTAAAAAGAAGCTCAATAACTTTGGGGGTTGTCTAAGAAAAGCGCAACAATTTTGGGGTCTTCCTAAAAAGCTTTGCAACATTTCGGTTTGTTTGGTTTTGAGCCATGTTTCCCAAATTTGGGTCTTCAGTTGTTTTTGGACTACAACTCCCATCATCCCTAGCTAGCAGGACCAGTGGTCAGGGATGATGGGAAGTGTAGTGCAGAAAAAATAAAATCTGGAGACTCAAGTTTGGGAAACACTCTTTAGAGAAAAGGTAAGTGAGAAATGACATGACAGAAGTTTATGAGAAAAGCTTTCCTCCCTCTCTCATAACGCCTAGAACACAGGCACATCCCCTGAAGCTTTCTGTAGGAAGATTCAGAAGACATAAAAGAAAGTCCTATACTTGGGGCAGCAGTTTAGGAGGTCCAGGATGAGCAAGGTGGCAAACAGAACTCTTGTCTTCTAGTTGAAGGGATCGGCTTGGGAGAAACAGCCAGGGGTGGGTGCGTGCTGTGTCTGCTCTCAGCACCTGCTGCCTGAAGCAAACTCCTCACTTTGCCCAACAATAGGACCGGCACATCCCTTCCAACTTACTGTAGCCACACATGTCTGCCCAGAACACCTGGAAAAGGATATCAATGTACATCAGTGTGAGCAGGGCTCGTAAATAATTAGACCAATACGACGTCACCATTTTCTTATTCCAAGGATTTTTATAGCCTGCTTCCCAGGCGTAAGCAACTTCACAAAGAGATTTAGGGTAAAATTAAATCAAAGCACCTATCAGGAGCTCACAGAATAAAGATCAGCAGTGCGGGGTTGCGGAAACTCTTATAAGAGCAGATAAAACCATAGTTATAAGTTAAGGAATAATTTTGATGCAACAGGATAATTTTGATGCAACACTAAACAAGTAATAGTTTTTGGAAACCTGTCTGGGCTATCTAATCTCCATTAATATCTTTTCTGAGTAAAGTTTTTAACTTGCTTCCCCCCCACACCTCTTTTTGAAAGTTGTCATTCAAATGAATGTACCTGTGAGGTTGTTAAAAAGAACAGAACAAATCAGGGCTTCTGACACCAACGTTATGTAGGAGAATAGCCAAAGTTTGCCATCTATATGTATTCAGCAGTCAGTTACAGTATTTTTATATTTTTTGGGAAGCCACCCAGAGTGGCTGGGGAAGCCCAGCCAGATGGGTGGGATATAAATAATAAATAATAAATAAATTATTATTATTATTATTATCTAATCATATCCTTTCTCCAAGAAAATGACTAGAGTGTGTTAGTATTGTTAGTGCCAAGTGCCTTCTGGTGGTTCCCTCCCTGCGAGAAGCGAAGTTACAGGGAACCAGGCAGAGGGCCTTCTCGGTGGTGGCACCCGCCCTGTGGAACGCCCTCCCATCAGATGTCAAGGAAATTAACAACTATCTGACTTTTAGAAGACATCTAAAGGCAGCCCTGTTTGGGGAAGTTTTTAATGTTTGGTGTTTTTAATATTCTGTTGGGGGCCACCCAGAGTGACTGGGGAAACCCAGCCAGATGGGCGGGGTATAAATAATAAATTATTATTATTATTGTGTTGCCCCCAGCTTTGACCCCTTGCTTTGTTTTTACCATAGGAAGAAAACCCTCTACAGAAGCGTCTTCCTCTCCTTCCTGCTGGTGGTGACGGTGACGGTTTTGCAGCGGGGAATGGCGCCCAGCCAGTTGCTCCAGGGCCAGCCACAAAAAGAACTCGTGGCCCAGGAGTCCGTGAAAGCTCAGAAACGGGACGGCGTGCTCCCCGTTGCCAGCGACTTCTGGAAGAAGCAGGGCCCGGCTCTCAAGGCCGTGGAAGCGACGGAGAAGGCGGTGCGGTCTTGGGACGTCACCTCCGTCAACTGCTCTGCCAACCAGAACTTCAGCAAAGAGGACTGGTTCAAAGGCCTGGAGCCCAACTTCCGGCAGTTCATGCTGTACCGCCACTGCCGCTATTTCCCCATGCTCATCAACCACGCGGAGAAGTGCCGTGGAGACATCCACCTGCTGATCGTGGTGAAGTCCATCATCACCCAGCACGACCGGCGAGAGGCCATCCGTAGGACGTGGGGCCAGGAGAGAGAGATGGAGGGCAGGAAGGTGAGAACCCTCTTCCTCCTGGGCGTGGCCTCCAAGGAAGAGGAGCGGGCCAATTACCAGAAGCTCCTCGACTACGAGGACCGCATCTACGGGGACATCTTGCAGTGGGACTTCCTGGACAGCTTCTTCAACCTTACCCTCAAGGAAGTCCATTTCCTCAAGTGGTTCAGCATCTATTGCGACCACGTGAGGTTCATCTTCAAGGGCGACGACGACGTCTACGTGAGCCCCAGCAACATCCTGGAGTTCCTGCAGGACCAGAAGGCGGACAACCTGTTTGTGGGGGATGTCCTCTTCAAGGCCCGGCCCATTCGCAAGAAGGAGAATAAGTACTACATCCCCAATGCCTTGTACAACAAGAACACCTACCCGCCTTATGCAGGCGGTGGTGGCTTTGTCATGGATGGCCCTCTAGCCAAGAAGCTCCACAGAGTCTCGGAGAGCCTGGAGCTCTACCCCATCGATGACGTCTTCTTGGGCATGTGCTTGGAGGTCCTCAAGGTGATGCCCGTGGCCCACGCCGGCTTCAAGACATTTGGCATCGTGAAAAACAAGAACAGCAAGATGAACAAGGAGCCATGCTTCTACCAGAGCATGCTGGTGGTTCATAAACTCCTCCCTTCAGAGCTGCTGGCCATGTGGGATCTGGTCCACAGTAACTTGACGTGCTCCAGAAAGCTCCAGATCCTTTAGCTCTCCCTGTTATCTCTGTCTGAGGGGGAAACGCTTAAGGGGAAGACATTTGTTGCTCAGAGCCGTGAGCCAACACCCAACACTGTCTTTTCCAATGGTGTTGAAGAAGGAACCATATATTTTTGGGAAGGGGGTGTTTGAAGGGGGACTGGAAGCTATGAAAAGTTTATTTTGGGGGTATTTTATTCCCCTTTTGGTGGGTTTTTTTTGGATGCCTCGGAAGAGAGTTTGACAAAGACGGGCTGCTCAGGCCTGGAGGTTCTTCTACCAGCTTTCTTGCAGAGATACCGGAAGGTTCTCTGTGGTGACCAGACCAAAGTAGGGCAGAGATGCCCCTTTTGTTGCCGTTCGTTTTGCGGCATACTTTTCAGCTGAGGGCTGGTCCCGAAGCTAAGACACAACTCTGTGTGTGCGTTTGCGTATGTGCGAAAGAGCGGACCGTTCAAAAGAGAGTGGAACGAGTTTTCGAAACGACACTTGAAGTTTAAACTCTTCCTCTCCCTTCCTTGCTGTTTGTCGCGGGGAATTTCAGAGAAAGAACGGTTTGGAAATTGCTCTGCTTGGGGTGGGAGGTGATGTTGCTAACAGGCCAGCGTGCATCTCCTTCGGGCATGGCTGGCTGCAGAGGTGCCTGTGCGTCTTTCTCAGAGAAATTCCTTCACGAGGGAAAGACCAGCCCTCTCTAAGCTGTGTAACACTCGACTGCCATCTTTGCCAACCTGGTGCCCCGATGTGTTGGCACTATAACTCCCAGCGGCACTGGCTGCGGCTGACAGAAATTGTAGTCCAAAACATCTATCAAAACGACACCATCTATAAACCGAGGCCAGTTTTGTTTTAAAGGGGGAAAAAAGTGTCACCATGAGGGGAGAGGGATTTTTGTGTGTGTGTTTTCTCTCTGTGTGGTAACTTAAAACAAGAAACGCATCCAAAATTGAAAGGAAGAAAACCCATCCAACAATTGTCTTCCAGTTGAGGGGCAAAAGCAAGTCCCCCCCCCCCCTCTTGGCTGACTGTATCACATGGGGGGTATATTTAACTTTTAAAAGATAAGTTATGGTTGAATAAGAATGCATTTCTTACCTAGAGTTTTCCCTGTAAAGCAGGGATCTGTCTGTGTGTTCCAGATGCATTTTTATCCTTGTGACCTGTCTGGGCAACAGCCAATGCCACGACCTCGAGCCGGCTCTATTATTGGGCGGAACGTACATCGGGCACCATGTGCCTCTTTCATAGAAGTTACGAGGTGAGAAACTGCTTCCTCCCAACGCCCTGGTGTGAAACCGGGCAAGTTTTGCACACACAGGTACATTTGTACGCTGTTCCAGCCCCTGGCCACCCACCCACCCTTTAGTCCTATCCCAATCCCATATTTTAAGTCCATACTTAAAATAAAATAAAAAGGAACAGGCAGAATCCAGAGTAATAAAATAAGATTGATCCAACGATAGGCAGGGGACAAACGCTTCTGACAAATTATAAGAAACTCCAAAATTCAACAAAGGAAGATTATTTAGATAAGGGAAAAGCCATGAGGTGTTTTTGATTGCCTGCCAATTGTAACTTAGCCATTGCCATTTCGCGCCCAGTATTGACTAGGCCCTAATCAGCCAACCTCTTGCTGTTGAAACTACAATCTCCAATTAAACGCTACCTCGAATTTTGCTGTAATTGACTCTCACCTACTTCACTCCCCTTGATGTCGGGCAGGGGCGGCCCATCCTATTTTGCCACCTGCGGCAAAATGGGAATTGGCAGCTCCTGCCCTGCTCCCTTTTGCATCCCACCACTTCTGCTGCCACCACCGCACCCTGGTGGGAGCCGCGGTGCTCCCCTGGGGACAGAAAAGATGAGTGGCAATGCCGTGCGCCAGAACAGCTCCCTCGCTGGCAGAGCGCCGCCTCTCGCACTTGTACCGCCTGAGGCAGGCGCTTCCTCCCGGCTCTGATGTTGGGGAACCACCTCATCTTGCTTGGTCCCCTACAAGTGGTAAATTGGGCAAAAGATTCCGCCTCTCCTGTCCTGTCCCATCTCACCCCAGCTGTACCAGAGGTTTTGTTCCTGCTGTGGCAGAGTTGGCTGTCTTCGTTTTAAGAATGTCCTTATCCAATAAGTAAATAATATACATTTGGCAAGCCGGTCCTTAAGACATCTTCAAAGCGTCATCCAATTTCACTTGATTTTAATTAAAAGTGCCCCTGAAGTGCTAAAATTCAGGAATCTTCATTTTATTTGGAAGGAGTGCAAAGAGATCCTTTGGGCGCGATTTGCTGCGATGCAAAGGGGGCTTGGATGTGTTGGGAGAGGCATGGGGCAATTCTGACCCACATCCCTTCATGTTGATTGGAGAAGAGTTGGAAAGCTTTAGGATGTGGCCGGTTGCTTGAACAGGTGGAAGGCAGAATGTTTCAAAGAGGAGCTTGAACATGTGTCAACCAGCCCACAGCGTGATTGGGGACTTAATATTGAGCGATGCCACAGCCAGGAACAAAACAACAGGTACAGCTGGGGTGAGATGAGTTTTGCTCATTGGCTGTTCTCTGTAGCCACCTGCATGATGTTTCCTTCTTTCCTTAGTGTAGCAGTTGCATAGAAAAGTTGTTCACACTCCCCAACGACAGAGCTGGCTCCAGGAAATGGCTCCTTGTGCTGTGGGTCGTTCCAACGACAAAGACTCCGGTCAGACTTTTGAGTGACGCTTATTACTGTGAAACTTTTAATTTATGATGATGATTTTTTTCCCAAGGGGGAGGGGAGGAGGGACACTTGCCCCTCCCTCCAAGAAGCAACAGATTTTTTTTATTCCTGCTCAGTTTCACTTCCAGTGGGAGCGGCTGGCACGGTATCTCATCCCGGGCTGCGCCTGACGACCATCGCCTGTGGTGGAAATCCTTCTGCAATCTCTATTTATGAGAAGACACACGTGCTATAATTTATATGTGTCTGCAGTGTCTCTGAATGTCTATTATTTATAGCAGGTTCCGTTGCACACTCAGAAACAGTGTGGATGCTTGCAGATCTCTCTCTCTCTCTGTGTGTGTGTTGCTTCGACATAGTGGAGTTGTACATATGATTGCCATAAGATTTTTGGATATTTTTGGGGTTTCTAAATAAAGGTTTGTGCTAAAAAGAAGAAAGGAGATTGGTTGCAAATGTGAGAGCGCCGGCGTGGAAATGCAAAGCAAGCATGATTCCGCTGGGTGTTTGGAAAGGGGGGTTGTTTATTCATAGCCAAAAGTTCCCTGCAGGTTTTACGCCGCAATTCTGTGTTCGTGTAACAAGAAAACCCATTGGATCTCATAAGACGCATGTAGCAGAATGAGGCAAATAAAACCATGCGCAGCACTTAGGACTGCAGCCAGTCAGTCAGTAGACCTGGTTGAATGCTCCCCCAGCATTAAGTAAATGGACACCCACCCACACCCCTGCCCTACCCCGCAAGTAGAAAACTAGTGTGTCAGTGAGAGAGAGCCTGTATGATTATGATCTGCCAGAACTTTCTGACGGTAAGAGCTGTTTGACTGTGGAATGGACTCCCTTCAGAAAGTGGTGGACACCCCCTTCTTGCAGGTTTTAAGCAGAGATTTTATGGCCACCTGTCAGGGATTATTTAGTTGGGATTCCTGCATTGCAAGGAGTTGGGCTAGAGGAATTTTGGAGTTATTTCTAACTTTGCAATTCAATAATAATAATAATAATCATCATCATCATCATCATCTAAAATTGTATACTGCCCTATGCACGTAGATCTCAGGGTGATTCACAACACAAAATCACAACATAAAAAACACAAAATATATAATCAAAATAAGAACAACCCAATAATTCCATGTTCCACAACACAAAGGGCATGGATGTCAATCAGCCAAAGGCCTGGTTAAAGAGGAGCATTTTCACCTGGTGTATAATGATATATCAATTATACACCTGGTGTATAATTTGTATATCAAATACAAAGGAGCCCAGGCTAGCAAACATCAAAAGGCTAAAACAGTGCAACTGAAAATAAAACAAAACCTGTTTAAGGGCATGGAAACCATCTGAGACATTTTTTTTAAAAAAAAATCACATGCCTTCCTTCCCAGTTGCTAATTTCAAGGTTGCGGTGGGCAGCTGTCAAGTGTTTGGTATGAACAGGAAGGTATTGAAATTTCTCCCAAAAATCAGTAGAGAAAGAAAAGAACGTGTCTCACCAGAGAGGGCATCCCACAAATGGGGAGACACCACCGAGAAAGCCCCGTCAGGGGGTCAGTGGCAACTGGGCAGCAGTTTGAGGAGATACTGCCAACAGGGCATAGTTATTTAGCTGGGAGGGGGGGGGGACAGTTCAAAGTGGCAACATCTCCTTCGACTTCATCTACAGGTCAGGAACATGAGATGTTGCCTTCTGTTCAGCCTGCCCATTTGTCTATCGCAGGGCGGACTCAGACCAAGTGAACTGCAATAGGATTTGGGCACAGAAGCCGCAGACCACATCCTGAATTAAATTTCCGTGTCATAAAGTGTTCACAGTACATTTAATATACACAGTATATTTAATTAAATACAAGGTGTGACCAGAAAGTTCGGTGAATGGTCACAGAAACAGGACAGCGAGAAATATTCAAACATACACTTGGCGTCGCAAACCCACGAAATGTAACTCGAAAGACGGTGTGTGAATGGTTTAAATGTTTCCGTGAAGGGTGGCAAACCACTGAAGATGACCCTCAGTCTGGCAGACCGTCGACGAGCAGAACGGCGGCAAATGTCGACAGAGTCCATGAGTTTGTGGATCGGCGTTTGTCCATCTGAATGATGGCGGAAGAATTGCATAAATCGTTACTGAGGTTACTGAATTGTCCTACCGTCCATATTCACCTGATCTGTTCCAATCAGATTTTTTTCTTTTTCCGAAACGGAAATCTGCACTGAAAGGGCACAGATTTTCCAACGTTTCACATGTCCGAGGGAACTGAAAGCGTATGAAAAGAGGGACTTCAGAAGTTTCCAACAGTTCTACTAACGTTGTCAACAGTGCATTGTATCAGAGGGGCCCCACTTTGAAGGCCGGTAAGGTGTGTATGTTTGAATATTTCTTGCTTTCCGATTTCTGTGGCCATTCACCAAACTTTCCAGTCACACCTTGTATATAGTGAAATACACATTTAAGAGATTTAATGATTAAACTAAGGCACAAACAGATGTATGCTTGTTAAACGCAGGACACGGACCTTGATTTTAAATGGTTTTTAAGATGTTTTTTTCTTGAATGCTGCCGAGGGCCTCCAAAATAGGATTGGACCACCCTGATCTTGTCTGCCCTGACTGGGCGTAGCTGTCAAAGACTTCAGAATGGGTCTCTTCTGCATGCAAAAGAGATGCTCCATCACTGAGCTGAGTCATGAATGGCAGCTTTATAGCCTCTTAACAGTCTTGCTTGACACTTACATGAAACAGATAAGACTAGAAACCCAACAGGGAAGAACGTCAACTGGAAAAGGACAGGGCAGGTAAGGTAACTGACTAACTACACCTGTTCCGGGCACATGACCTGTTGATGATGCTGATCAAATAACTTCAGGTGGAAGATGGAGGCAGGGAGTAAGCTGGTTTTCTGCTGCTCCAAAGGGCAGGACCCGACCGAACCAATGGATTCGGATTTCAAGAAAGGAGATTCCCGCTGAACTTTCTGACAGAACTGACAGTGGAACGGTCTCCCTCGGGAAGTGGGAGGTTTTTCCTTAGAGGTCTTTAAGCTGAGGTGGGGTGGCCATCTCTCAGGAATGCTTTAGCCAAGATTCCTGCATTGCAGGGAGCTGGACTATAATAATAATAATAATAATAATAATAATAATAATAATAATAATAATAAAGGTAAAGGTACCCCTGACCATTAGGTCCTGTCACGGACGACTCTGGGGTTGCAGCGCTCTTCTCGCTTTACTGGCCGAGGGAGCCGGCATACAGTTTCCGGGTCATGTGGCCAGCATGACTAAGCCGCTTCTGGCGAACCAGAGCAGCGCACGGAAACGCTGTTTACCTTCCCGCCGGAGCGGTACCTATTTATCTACTTGCACTTTGACGTGCTTTCGAACTGCTAGGTTGGCAGGAGTAGGGACCGAACAACAGGAGTTCACCCCATCATTGCGGGGATTCGAACCGCTGACCTTCTGATCAGCAAGCCCTAGGCTCTGTGGTTTAACCCACAGTGCCACCCGCGTCCCTATTATAATAATAATTTATTATTTATACCCCGCCCATCTGGCTGGGTTTCCCCAGCCACTCTGGGCAGCTTCCAACCGAATATTAAAAACAATACAGTACCAGACATTAAAAACTTCCCTAAACAGGGCCGCCTTCAGTTGTCTTTTAAAAGTAAAATAGTTGTTTATTGCCTTGGCATCTGCTGGGAGGGTGTCCCCTGAGGAATCTGTTCTGTGGTTCTACATGAATTGAACTGAGACAATCACTCCATCCCCGAATAGGAAAGCAGAATGCACGGACTGCACACTGGATTGGTGTAATCCAGGGGCGTCCCAAGTCCCAATAGACTGCGATCTACTCACAGTATAAAAAAACTGGCAGTGATCTACACATTGTTGTAAAAAGACTAGCAGTGATCTACCCAAAGTTATGGAGTTTTTTTTAGGAAACCAAAGTTTGGGGTTTGTTTGTTTTTTGCTCTTTTGTAAGGAGATTGCTGAAGGGCCAGAGATTGACCAGGATCTACCAGGAACACCTTGTGATCTACCAGTTGGACATGCCTGGCTGTAACCCAACAGTCCTAGTGAACGAGGTGCTGCAGGAATCACTTGCTGGATTCCTGGACATGAAAAAACCATGTGTTTTTTTCAGCAGTGATGTAGGTGTAAAAGTTTTCCCAGATACATGCCAAGAGTACGTTAATCAACTGGAATTTGACCTCCATCCAGGAATAAATATTGAACCACATGAAAGCTCTAGGGCTTGCGTACACAAACCTACCTCGAAGCACTCCCACAAGCGGTGTCTGCATTTTGAGCTCTGCCTTGAATAATTTTGCAGTTGTTCAGCCCACTGGGTGATATTGGGCCAGTCACAGCCTTTCAGCTTAACCTGCCTCGCCAGGTTCTTGTGAAGATGGCATGGAGACGAGGTGGGTGGGGAAGAACCATGAGCTCCTTGTAAGATATCTCTTTGTATCTCTGAGTAAGATTGTCTTCCATGAACACGGTTTTAACAATGAGTCCGTAAGTGACTGTGGAGGCCAGTTCAGGATCCACACGTCCTTCCACAGTGGGGACAGAGGTTTCCGGGTGGGAGTTGATCACGGTGTGGATTTGCCAAGCGTGCCTTCCTCTTAGCACTTTTCTCCCTTGCGTCCTGAGTTCGAGTGTCTTCAAAACCCATGACACCTTTCGTCAAGGTTGTTTTCCAACTGGAGCACTCACAGCATTTCCCAATTGTCGGTGTTTATACCACATTTTAAAAAATTTGTCCTGAGACAGTCTTTAAACCTCTTTTGTTGACCACTGGCATTACACTTTCCATTAAGTTCGGAATAGAATAGTTGCTTTGGAAGACGATCATCAGGCATCCACACAACATGACCAGTTCAGCGAAGTTGATGTTGAAAAATCATTGCTTCAGCACTAGTGATCTTTGATTCTTCCAGTACACTATTAGTTTGCCTGTCTTCCCAAGTGATGTGTAAAATTTTTGCATTTTAAATAAAAGGACACATTCTACTCATGTAAAAACACGCTGATTCCCGGACCGCCCGCGGGCTGGATTGAGGCTATTGGGCCACATCTGGCCCCCAGGCTTTAGGTTGCCTACCCCAGGGTACTGCCAGCAAACCAGTTCCGTTGGGTACTGCTGCCACCTAGTGCTCAGCCCATAGAACAACACCTTTCCTACCATTTCAAGAGGGTCTCTGGTAACAACTTCCAAAATGGCTGAGTGCTTTGTGTCCATCCACCAATGTGCGGTGTGGATCAGAGCTAGTTGGGTCATTTGCTTCGTTATCATTCATACTATTAATGGATTGGCAGCTGTTTTTTCTCATAAGGCGGTAGAGGAGAGGGCTGCCTCCAAGGTCACGTCACGTCACGTTTAATCCCTGGCATCTCCAGAGAAGGGCTGGGAACATCCTGCCTGAAACCCTGGAGGGCCATTCAGCAGCTGGTTTAGAGTCGCCAGATGTTGAACTACAACTCCCATCAGCCTCAGCAAGTCTGGCCAAGAAGCAGGTCTGGTGGGACTTGAAGACACACTGCTCTGGCTTTTCTAACTTGGACTCTACACCTCCCTCGTCCCTTTCAGTCCCTCCTCTTCCCTTATTGCATCCACTTTTTGCACCTGTAAGCTTCCCTTTCCCTCTTAATTCCAAGTTTTAAAGACATTAGCCTCTTCTCTTTCTGGAGAAAAACCACCAGCAGTCCAGACTTCCTCCCTGCTCCCTCTCCCCCCCCCCCAAGATGGTCACAAGACCCATTTTATTTGTTTCTGCCTGCTAAAGCCTTCCTTGTTGCTTTGTCTGATGCCATGGACTACAAAGAAAACACCTAAAATTATCAGTCCATCTGAAGGGCAGAGATGGCCTGCTGCATTGAGGCAGACTAGCAGAATTTAACGTGCTAAAAGCCCAAAGCACATTTCTTTAGCTGCTACTAATGCAGAGTCCAAGGAGATACCTGCACAAAGCAAGCAACCCCCTTACTATTTTGCCTCTGAAGAAATTGGGAATATAGATTCTCAGCTTTGCAGGGCAACCAGAGCGTAACTGAACACACACAGTCCTCAATAGGTCTTTGTGCAGGAGTCCACAAGCTTTCAACGTACACTGGAGTTCAATTTATTATGTAAGTGTGATTTTTATCCTGCCTTTTGCAGCTGCACTTCCTCAAGCTCCCCCTGCCCCAAACAATCCCGGGAAAATGGGACTGGCCCAAGGTCATATTATACTTTCTTCATACTCACAAGAGACAAAAAAATGCCCATAACATTAGGTTTTAATAGGAGCAGCCAACCAGGATTTATAAGCCCCATCTTAGAAAACTCCTACTTGAAAGGCTCTAGCACACAGCTACATCATTAGAGGGCAACACTTTGGTTCTAGAGAAATATTGTTAGGCAAAGAGCAAGGTAGAAATTCATAGCCGGAAGTTTCCCATTTCAGTTGAGACAACACAATTATGTCTCACTTTGAAGGCACCAAACTTACAACAGAACATTCGACCCCTATCTGGTCCTGCTTAAAGCTGGTTTCCACCCATTTGTGCATGTTGCACCACTTTTGAGAATATTTCTGAGACCTCTGCCACCTGAGAAATTCACAGCATAAAATTATGTGCCCGCTTCGAAAAATGAATTAGGTGTACTAAAGAATCACTGATGGCATCTCTGCCTGTGATGGCAGCTTAAGCACAATTTCAGGTGTTGGGGGTACAAAGGTATGGAGCAGGTGAAGGTACACAGCCACTTTCTCTCCCCGTTCCCAGCAATCCTTCAAAGCTTTGTGTAAAACCCCATTTGCCTGGCTAGTTTGTGGATTCCCCTGGAACTTTGCTGAGAAACACACAAGAAATCTGTTTAGGCCCTTTAATCTGTCCAAGACAGTGTGCCAAGACACAAATGATAAAACATTTTTGCATTTTTACAGCAAATAAACAAAAAACAAAAAAAGGAGAAACCCTACAGAAATGTATAAGGAAGTTAATTTTGTACATGGGGTAAAACGTTATAAATTCAGGACAAATGCACTGACACAGGTCAACTCCCACATTTCTTGTTGCTTTTTAAAAGTTCATATGCGTGGCCAGGCAGTCAGATGGCTGTTTCTTCATTGAAAGGAATTTTTCCAAGTAGCTCTTAAGAGGGACTGCAACGCATCTTGGAATGTCCTCAGAAGGCTCCGTCATACTGGTAGTGACAGAATTAAAAACCCCAGAGTCCTTTCAGATATAGGGACAAGCCACTCAGTCATCAAATTTTATCTTTTTCCCTTGTGGTTTGTGGTCGCCACCTCCTCCTCTGCCTCCCCTGAAGCCGCCGCCTCTGCCTAAAAGAGATAAAGAGGGGGGAGGGAAAAAGAGCATTTTTTAAAAATCCCAGCTCTTCACACACTGCCATTCAAATATGGAAGGTAAAACAGCATCAGCGCAAGTACCTCCAAATCCTCTGCCGCCACCCCGTCCGCCAAAGCCTCCTCTGCCACCCCGGCCTCCTCTGCCGCCACGACCGAAGCCGCCGCCGCCACGCGATCCATCACCCTTGGGCTTCGCAAAGTCGAGGGTCACTTTGTTTCCATCGATCTCTCCATCCTCCATGGCTTCCTTGGCTGCTTTGGCTTCTTCTGGGGAGCTGAAGTCCACAAAGCCAAATCTAGGAAAGAGCAGGGGACAGTTTCAACACTCTACCCTGTTGCTGAAGAACAACAACAGATGGAGGGATCTTTAATACCTGCAATCATTACAGCTCCCTTTGGAGGAATTATAGGGCCAAATGAGACACAACCAAGCAGTGCTTCACAAAAAAAAACTGGGAGCAATACAAGCACAGACACAGCAGGTGCCCTTCTGGGTAGAAAGAGGACAAACTCAGACTGTCCCAAGTTATCTACAATACACCCGAGGCATCTAATTTCCTAGCCCACCTTCCTGCTAAAGGGACTCAAAGGGTGTCAACTAGGTTTCAACAGAACAGCTGCTCTGCACTCCTGAAGTACTTAGCCTGAAAGAGCAGCAGCAAAAAAGCCACATATCAGCTAACTTTCTGCTGTCTAAGGAAATGCATACAAAAGGCAGGTCTCTCCTGTAGAGGATGGCCAGATTTGTTTTGAAATGCAGGTAAGCACCAGCTAATAGGGATGCGTGTGGCGCTGTGGGTTAAACCACAGAGCCTAGGACTTGCGCGTCAAAGTGCAAGTAGATAAATAGGTACCGTGTTTCCATGCGCTGCTCTGGTTCGTCAGGCTTAGTCATGCTGGCCACGTGACCCAGAAGCTGTCTGCGGACAAATGCCGGCACCCTTGGCCTATAGGGCGGGATGAGCGCTGCAACCCCAGAGTCGGTCACGACTGGACCTAATGGTCAGGGGTCCCTTTACTTTTAAGCGCCAGCTAAAGTTATGTTCAAAGTCAATTGAACTACAATAAATATTACATTTAATGCTGGTGTGGTAGTTCTGATTTCTGCATGGCTACAAACAACGTGAGACTAAGGGTCTCCTGCTCTACTCTCTAAGCTTCTGACTACACTTCTGAAAGCCACATAGATGGGGATTTTGCCCGTCCTAGGCATAGATATCCACAAACTTAACTGCAGGCTGCACTGCATGCTATGAATCTGCAGGCAGGCAAGTTGCAGGGTTGTCCCACAGCAATGACTGTTGCTCATCTGAAGCAGACAAGGCACCCAAGGTCAGGCTGCAGTTTTACTCTTCTTCTCGTGCGAATCCATAGCCTGCCACTGGATTATCAGCAGGAAGGAGCTCATTGAGAAGGCAGGAAGGCTCCTGAGTTTACAACAGAGAAGCTCAAAGCAGAGGCCTAGTGGAGGGTGGGATCAAGGGGAGGTCAGCAGCAGTGAGACTTTTGTGCCTGCCATCATGTCAAAAACTCTGGGGCAGAGGGAGCTTTATACCTACCCTTTGGATGAGCCAGTATCTCTGTCAGTGACTATTCTTGCAGTAACGGAGCCTTCAAACGACTCTTTCAAGGTTTCTTCTGTTGTTTCCTCAGACAAGCCTTTGACAAACAATGTTTTGCTTTGCTCTGAATAAAAAACAAACATAAAATTTTAGCCCTGTTGATACAGCAAGGGCTAATTAAAACACCACCCCCACCCTCAAATGATTTTAAGTTAGGGCACGGAGAAAGACTTACGTCCAAATCCTCCTCTAGCATTGAAATTCCTGTTTTGTCCCCCTGGTGTGCTGAATTCCAGCCTGATTGTCCGGCCTTCAATGTCTGTGTTGTTGAAAGAATTCATTGCTTCTTTTGCATCCTCGGTTGTGGGGAAGTCTATAAATGCGTACCTGCAGAAAGAGAAGCCAGAGTCAAGTTAAGAAACTGAGTCACAGGGGTGGATGGGGAAACAGCTTCAGCCCAAGCCAGTGGTGGGTGCAGCCAGGGGCAAAAGTGAGCCCAACAATGCATGTTATTTCCTTTGTTTAGCAGCCTAGCTTCTAAACCACCCACTCTGTCCTCCAGCTAAACAAGCATTAATCATTATCTGAATCCAAAGACACACTTCAGCCAGGCAAGTCTTAAGGAGTTCTAACTTCCTAGGGAAATGACATTTAATGTTCTGAGGGGTTGCCTAGTCAAGAGAGAGGATTTAATCATCAAGTCGCCACACGCCTGCTCCTACATACCCTTTTGGCCTCCCCTGGTTGTTCTGTGGGATCCTGATTGCTGCTGCTTTCTCAAAGACTTCCTGGAGAGATTCTTCTGTCGCATCATATGAGAGGTTGTTCACAACAAGGGTCTTTGACTCTCCACCTGCAGAAAAAAAAGGTTCATTGTAGGGTCACTCCAATATTTTCCACTGATTCTTATTATCATTCTCCTCCATCTATTAACAAGAAACAGAACTGCCTTTGACAAACTGTCAAAGAAGAAAGAACATTTTGGTTAGACTAGTTGCAGATGGGGTGCAGGTGTTTGTTGTTACCTTTCCTGGTTGCCCATACTATGATGCAATGGCTCTCGTGGAACGTTATGTACGGTTCAGAAAGCGCTGGTGGCTGAGGCTGCAGAAGGCTAAAGAAATGTTTCCAGGAAAGGAAAACACAAACACCCAGCCACACATACATAAGGTAAGCTGAAGCCCCACAGCAACCAAAATTCTAAAAGGTCATCAGAAGGAAGCAGAAACCAACTAAGCCTCTTTTTTCAAGGCAAGATGCCTTTTGAGAATTGGGAGTACAGTGGTACCCCGGGTTACATACGCTGCAGGTTAGACTCCGCTAACCCAGAAATAGTACCTCGGGTTAAGAACTTTGCTTCAGGTTGAGAACAGAAACCGTGCTCTGGTGGTGCACCTGCAGCAGGAGGCCCCATTAGCTAAAGTGGTGCTTCAGGTTAAGAACAAACCTCCGGAACGAACTAAGTACTTAACCCGAGGTACCACTGTATGTCACTGTAATGACCGCAGCTTCTCTGCAGTCACCTTTCAGTGTTTTGTCATGCCAAGCCAATTCCAACACCAGATAACAACTGAATGTACCAAAGCAGATTACCTGGCTGTCCTCCTTTACTGAATTTTCTGCCATCCACCTGGCTCTTCTCACCAGTGTAGTCAAGCATGATGGCACGGCCCTCAATCTCCATCCCTTGTTTTTCCTCCATCGCTTTCTCTGCGTCTGCCTCGGATTTAAACTCAATGTAGGCAATCCTGAGGGATGGGGAGAACACAAAAATGGCAAGTTTGTTCTGAAAGTCTTGGGGAGAAAATTCTCTAGATGAAAATAGCTAGCAATGATATTGAACCTTGCAGGGGAGTGAAAAAACTCCGACAGACAGATACAGCCCTGTTGTAGTACAACAAATTTGAAATCGTGTTGGGTAGAGAAGGAGGGTCAGAACTTTTAGGATTTCCTGGATAGAAAAGCATATGCAGAGTAGCTGGGGAATTCTGCTGCTGAATGGCAGGGTTCACAACAATGCGGCCCACAACCTTGTGCTAATGGAGCTACATACCCTTTGCTATTTCCATCCTTGGACACCAGCCTGACTTCCAGGGCATTGTCAAAGACTTCTTGCAGGTCTTCTTGGGTTATACTGTAAGAAAGGTTCTTCACAAAGATAGTCCTCGCATCTCTCTCTAAAAAGCAAACACCACAAGAGGTTATAGACCCAGAGAAAAGTACTTTGAACACTCACACTCTGTGGCATCTATTTGGAGGAGAGTCGCAGGAACATGCGCAGGCAAAGGCTGCTTCAAAGTCCTTCGTCCATGAGAACAGTAAGAGGGTCCAAGAATACCAAGAGAGCTTACCTTTCTTGTTCTCTTGGATGCACTCCCTGGTCTTTGCTTTTTCCAGTTTTATTTCCAAGCCCAATAATTTCTTTCCATTTAGCTTAAGAGCTTTATCCACATCAGCTTCCGATGAGAAATCCACATAGCCAAACCTCCTGCAGAACAGAAGGTTTATTTTCAGTGTTCAACCCAAATATCCACAAGGTAACCAAAGTAAACAACAGCCTTAATGTGGCATCTAAAAACTAGCAGGTCTACCCAATGAACATGACTAGGCTGAACATGTGTAGTATTTGCAAGGGGACACAGAAACTTGCTTGGCAGGGGGTTGGACTCGATGGCCCTTGTGGTCTCTTCCAACTCTAGGATTCTATGCTATGATTCTAACCTTGTCACATTTAAGGTGATGACTGCTTGCAGAGCTTTAAAAGTTAACATGCTTTACAGCAGTCTCATTCAAAATCCTTTTAAAGTATTATCCTTCTGCTACCCACTCTTCTCCTGGAAGAACGACTGTAAGATGCAGCAGTCTCCTTCTCTCCGGAGATAAGGAGATCTTTTTGCACAAGTGTCTAATTCAGGGATGGAGAACATGTGTCCCCCCCCCCCAGTTGCCAGAGATGATAGGAGTTGCTGTCCAACAAAATATGCTCTTCATCCCTAGACCGAAGAAGCATTCACTTCCTCCTTGCCACAACAGAAGGATATTTTAAAGTGAAGTTTTTACTTTTAAAGAATTCTTAAGATTTCGTAATATACACTTTGTTCTTACTTTGAGTTTCCAATTCTGACTTCTTGCACTTCAAGATCCTTTTTGGCAAAGAAATCCTTGACGGCAACTTTCAGTTCCTCAAAGTCTTTGTTTCCATTCAGGTTGCCCATGAAGATGGAGAAGGCAGCTTCTAAAAAGTTAATGGGAGATTACATGAGTTATGCAAACACTTCTAGGAAATGACTACAGGAAGGGCTGGTGGAGCCACCTGTGCAAAACTCTTAATGCACCAAGCCTGGGAATCTCTCAACATTAGCTGTCATTTCCACTGGTAACTGTGTTACACTAAGAGTATACTGCACACTCACTGGAGCAGTGCAACAAGGACCTTCCACTCTCCCTAACACATACCAAAAGAAGTAGCCCTTATTCTTCCTTTACCCACCTCTTCTAGTCTCTTTTTCTCTTAATTCTCATGCTCCATAGCACCCTTTTAAAGCCTCACAGATGTCCATTTTAACAGGCAGCGTGCTAATAAGTAAAAGGATCCTTGAAAAAAGGCCACTATAGGATCCCTGAGATGTGACACAAACAGTATGTGGGCGCTACACTTGGCTTCAGCACCCCAAGAATCAAACCCACTCCTACTTGAAGAGGCATATCCTTGGATTTAACTTTTAGGTTAGGTGCTGATTGGCCTTACTCTGCACAGAGGCATTATGGGATAGGTTACCATGCTTTTTCAAGGGCCAATCAAAAGAACAAGTGAAAACATGGTGGATTTCTCACCTTCCATTTTCTTTTTCTTGGCATCTGGGGCTCCTTTCTGCTTGGCCATTTCCTTCTTTCTTTTTCCAGACATTTCTTGCACATTCTCTGTAGTGGGAAGAGAAGCAAAGGAGGTGTCAGAAAGATCCCAGAGGGTGCACGGAGCACACCAGAAGGGGGCAGCTGGATCAGGACTTGACTATCTTTAGGTTGTGTTCATATGTGATTGGTACCACATCAGCTCAGCGAGAATTCATCATTTCCAGCTCTAGGACCAAAGCAGACGGCAAGACAACTGCAGTGTTTTGAGAGCTCTGAGGGACTTCAGAGATGGCCAACTCACCTTCCTCCTCTTCATCGTCCTCTTCGTCGTCGTCATCCTCCTCCTCGTCATCATCTTCCTCATCCTCAGAATCTTCTTTGGCGGCTTTAGCAGGTGTGACTTTTACTGGTGCCGTTTTTGCCAGTGCAGCTTTTTTCCCTTTTGCTGGGGTGATCTCCATGGGCTCATCTTCAGATTCTAGAACCACAGGGAGCTCTTTTAGGTAACACACTCAGTGCATAGCCACTGTATCAAAGAGATGCACTCAAGAACAAATCCTCTTGCTCACTTTGACTCCTTAAAAAAATTATGGTTGTTACTACAAAACTATGCTTATGAACATGAGAGTCACGAGCCTCGGTGATGTCACTGTGCAACGTCACAGAATCAGACAACTCAAAAAGCAAGAACTGTGCAAACCACAGTTTGGAATGTGAGTCAAGCCTGCCATTTTGATGTGCCAGTGTGTCCAGATTTAAGTTTATTGTGTCTTGATTCAGCTGGGAAGCAGGATTCGTATGCCCCCGCTATGGGCGCTGTTTATACATCCAACACATCAGCTCATACTAGAGACATCACAAGATCAGTATTAAGTCCCAATAATCATCATCTGTGCTGGTATCTAGACTCAATCAAGGCAGCAAGTTATCTCAACCTATTCTGCTTTTTCCAACCAACTATTTATTCTGAAACTGGATGACTCAGAATAATCCCTGCATATGCTTCTCATAAATGAAAGAGCCTTACCGTCTTCCTCCTCATCTTCGTCGTCTTCATCATCCTCAGACTCCTGTTTGGCTGATATGGCAGCTACAGCAGCTACAGGCTTTTTCCCTGCCGCCTGCACGGCTTTCCTTACTGGCACTGCAGGCTCCTCCTCAGATTCATCTGCATGAAGCAATTTATCAGCAGTTGTTGAAAGATCAATACTGGAACATTTATAAAGGCCTACTGAACCTCTAACTGCATGATGGGAACCAGAAACCATAATTCAAGACCTAACTACCTAAAGGATTGAAACGAATCATATGGTGCATGCAAGGCAGCAGACTCCAAATGGTGACCATCTTGTACTACAAAACTTAGTAACACACACACACATTATGTGTGTGTGTGTGTGTGTGTGTGCGTACATACATATATATGCAGGTTTTGGTGTCCTCGGGTGTCTTCCCGTGTAAAAGTTGGGGTGTCTAGGCGACGTTTCGACGAGGTCTCAAGATGACGAGTGAGACCTCAAGATGACGAGTGAGACCTTCAAGATGACGAGTGAGACCTCGTCGAAACGTCGCCTAGACACCCCAACTTTTACACGGGAAGACACCCGAGGACACCAAAACCTGCATTCCTGTACCCGTGAAAATCTACGAAAGCAAATACATACATATATATATATATATATATATATATATATATTGCAAGAAAAATCATGCTGTTCTCGTGTGTTTTTGCTTGTTTTGAATGCTTTACTGCTTTGCTGTAAAAGCCAGAAACTTTTCTGAATCTGGCAATAGCAATTTCAGTTTACTAAAGTAATTTACCCCACCAAATTCACCTTCATCCTCCTCGCTATCCTCCTCCTCATCTTCCTCCTCTTCACTCTCTTCTTTCTTGGCGTTCTTCCCATTTTTTGCTCCTTTGGCAGGAACCGGTGTCTTCTTCAGTGGAGTAGCGGCTTTCTTTGCTGGGGTAGCCACAACTTTTTTGGCTGGGGTAGCCCCTATCTTCTTACCAGGAGTTGCTGCTTTTTTGTTGGGAGTGGCTACGGCGGCTGCTTTTGCTGGGGTAACTGCTTTCTTCTGGGGAAGCATCTGCGGGAAGAGAAATATTCCAGTCAACAAGACACCATGCAATCTAAGATGGATGCAAAACTGAGAATATTGTTATGATTCATGCTTCCTTACTTGGGAGTAAGCCCACCTGAACACAGCAAGGTTTGTTTCCAAGTCAACATGCAAAGGACTGCATGGTACAACAATCTCTAACCACTAGTTTGCTCCACAAATTAACACAGTTGGATCTCCTTAGGAATTACCACTAAGGACTACTATAAGGTAACATATATAGATGGGACTTAGGAAGAGAAATTAACTTAAGACTTTGACCTTTGCCCCTAGGAGTGCCTTCCATTTCATGCAATCTTTTTTTCTCTGCCCAAAACTTGATTTTTCAGCCAATGAGCTACTTTAACCCTAGTAATAGTAATATAATATATAAAATATGTATTATTTGTACCCTGTCCATCTGGCTTGGTTTCCCCAGCCACTCTGGGTAGAAACATAAAACATTAAAAACTTCCAGATACAGGTCTGCATTCTTCTAAAAGTCAGATAGTTTGTTTATTTCCTTGACATCTGAAGTGTAAGGATTTAGGCAGAAAAGCAAGATTTGGCTCAACTTCAGGCTAAATATTGACAAGCACCTTAAGACATTGGATTTAAGGTTACACTAACCGGCTTCAAGCACCAAAGGCCAAATTCTTACCTCTTCCTCACTGCTCTCCTCCTCTTCTGAAGATTCTTCCTCTTCACTGTCGTCCACATCCTTTGGAGGAGGAGCCATTTTCTTCTGTTTAGGCTGGCTTTTAACGTTCTGGTGGGAGACAGAGTAAGAGTTAGAAGTCTGTTTTTCCCAATGCTCAAAATTGCTGCTATCAGGATACACTTATAGTAAGTCTCCTTACTTACTGAAAAGCGTGCTACTCCTTTTAATAGTTCACAGTGAAGCGCAATTGCTTAAACACCCATACCTTATACCTTCCTCTTTTTCATACAGGAGATCTTCCCATCTGAATGGGAATGCTTAACTAATTAACAGGAAACATTCTAGCCTTGCTTCCCTCTTACTACCACAATCCAACCACAGGCAGGCAATGCAAAGCCCCACTGATCACTAGCACATGGCAGCTAAGTCCCACTGATCCCACTGGAACTTAACACCATGTGCTTAGTTATATTACAAACACCAGCAGGCCTCCATTAATACAGACACATTCTGCCCAACCATATGCAAGCTCACTGTGCTACAGGAGCAAATCCCCACCACCTCTGAAGCATCACGTACAAGCACTTCAGACGGCATGTGGGATTCACTCTCTAGGCTATTCAGCAATTATAAAAATGTTATTTGCTCCCGCCCGTTTTACAGCTTTACTCCCTCGAGGGAGGACGTGTTTTTGCGCCTGGCGGAAGATCCCTAAGAGAGACGGGGCTGCAAACTGGTCGGCTGCCTCAGGATTCCCGTGAGGAGCCCTCCGAGGTACGAAGACCGGCGAAAAACCAACCCTCAGCGGCTGCTTCCCCCGGGAGCCCCGTGGGCGCCAAAAGCAGCCCCAGCTCCGCTTGCCCCGCCACCCGTCGTCGGCTGACCCGTCGCTCGGTTCCTTTCCTAAAGATACCTCGCGTGAGGCTTCCCTCCGCAGCCGCGTGGCCGGAGGGACCAGAGCCAGGAGGCGGCGGCGGCGGCGGCCGCAAGGCCCGCGATGCCGCACCACGTGGAACCCCCCTGGAGAGCGGCTTCCTGCACCCCTCCCACGTGCTCCGCTACGCACGGCCGGGATCACGTGGCCACGGCGCGGCGACGCCGAAGCGCGCGCGGCGCCCGCTCCCAACGCCCCCCCCCCGAAAACCGCTCGCTCGCGCGCCCGCCAAGCTAGGCTGCGCTAAGCTAAGCTCGGCTGACCCGCGTATGCGCGCCGCGCCCCCCCCGCCCCGCACGTCGAGCGCCTTTAAAAGATTCCGGCTGAGGCGGGGCGGAGGGCGCCTAGAAACTCCTCGCGCGCGCCCGCTCTTTCCCTCTCGATCCCGTTGGAAGAGAAAGGGCGATGGGCCTCTAGAAACCGCCCGACGTTCTACTACCGCGGCGTGCGCGCGCCGCTTTGAGAGGCCGTTGGTTTTGCGGGGGGGGGCCTTGAAACCGCAGCATCTTCTTCTCCTCTCTCCCACCCGCCGCTTAATTCCCCCTCAGTGAAACCTGCGGGAGGCCTCGAAACCGCCGCGCGCGCGCGCCAGGCCGCCGTCACGCCGCCCTCGTTTCCCCCTCCCTCAGAATTCCGCGCGGGCCAAAGAAAGGGGCCTCCATGTTGTGTCTCTTTCTCTCCCTTCCCGCCATGTAGGCCGCGGCGCTCACCTTGGCGAGCTTCACCATAATGGCGGCGGGGTTGTCCGGATGTGTAGAGCGTCGAAAGAAGCCTCCGCTCGCTCCTGGCGCCTCGCTCGAGTCTCGGCCCGAACCGAAAAGAGTGAGGTCGAGGACTAGCTTAACTCTTTCTCCCGCCCCGCGGCGCTGCCTTAGCCAATCGGCGCTCGCGGAGCCCACCGCCCGCCCCCTCGCCGAGGTGAGGAGCCACTCCTCGGGCTCTTTCGGAGTAGGCGGGGGGAGCCGAGAGCAAGCAAGGCCCGCCCCGCCCAATCAGAAACCGCGCCTAATTCGAAGGCGGGTCGAAGGGACGCAGCCAATAGGGCGGCAGCGCTGGTAAGTGCGAGAGCTGCGATAGGCCTGCGCTGACGGGCGGAAGTGGCGGAGTGAAGGAAGAGGAGCACGTGGCGCTGGTCTGTCTTCAACCATGTGGGGCTGCCCATTTTGTGTGCTGGTTTCTCGGGGGGGGGGGGGGTTGGGAAACTGCCTAGCGAGGTGGGAGACAAGGATCCAGCACTCTGCAGACTTACCTGGCAGTAAGCCTAGCCCTAGATCACAGCGCTGTAAAGATGTGTTGGTGGAGAAGCGGGTGCTTTAGGAATTGGGCTTCATCTATGCATGGCTATTAACTGGGTTCAGTGGGGTTGACTTCCCGGAAAGTACGCGCGTCCTTGCAAGCATCTAGGTGAAGCAGAGATTTGGGGAGGCTGGAGGGGGGGTTAGGGACCCGCTGGGTTGAGGGACGCGTGTGCGTTCCTCATCCTCGGCTGGAGAGTCAAAACCGAAGGAGAAGTTAGGTCAAGCCCGGAGACAGGCAATCAGTATTTATTCTGTAGCTATCTGCTGCACGGTTCTAGTATGGTTCTAGCACACAGTGATCCGGACTGAAGAGGTTGGTCTAGGGTAGTTGGCCAGGGGCAGGAATAAACGGGGTGTGTGTGTGTGTGTGTGTAGTAGATACCATGCCTAAGCCCTGGGGGATCAGAAGGAATTGTATTGTATCCTAGACAAAGTATTCAGGCACGTGCGACAAAAAATATGCCTTCTCCATAATGGGTGATCCTTTCTTGGAAAGGAAGCAGCTTTGGGGGAAGACCATGTGGTAGACCATGTGCTTTGCATGTAAAAAGTTCCAGGTTTGATGCCAAGCGCTTCCAGGTAGGGCTGGAGAAATCCCCTGTTTGAAATACTGCCAGTCAGCATAGATGGCACTGAGTTAGATACGTAGACCATGATCTGACTTTTCATAAGACTGCTTCCTTTATTCCAACATGTTGGGGAAATATTGTGTATTTAAGGCTGTGTACACGCCATACATTTAAAGCACATCCCCCCCTCCCCAAAGAGTCATTGGAATGGTAGTTTGTTAAGGGTGCTGGGAATTGTAGTGCAGTGAGGGGTAAACTATAGTTCCTGGGAGCCTTTGGGGGTGGTGGGTGGTGAATATGCAGCTTAGGCAATGTGAATTTATTTGGAGATTGTATTAACATATAGGATTTGGGAATTCAGTTTCAATCTCCTTTTTCCTCTTTGAGTCATTAGATGGAATATGGAGTTCTGGGCACCTTTAATTGGATCTGTGCTGAAAATATTCCAAAGCCATCAGCTCATCGGAAATATCTAGGGTGAATGTATTCTGTGTGCTGCTGCTGCTGCTAAAGAATGCTGGGTAGAAAACAAGCAGAATCCGCCTGCTGGAAATTCTACACAGCTTAGCTGACCACACTGTGAAATCTATTTGTCAAGGCAAACATTTCGCTTTGCTAACAGACGGTGTACCTTTTCTCCCTCCTCCCAGCAAGTAAAATAATACGACTTCAGAATTGTTTTAAATGTTTCAACAAGTTTCATTTTCAGTCGTCTTTTAATTGCAACTCTTCTCTCGTCATCTGAAGCTTTCAAAATTGAGATGGTTACTGTTCCCTTTTAAAAATGAATCTGAAGTTGCTTCCCTGCCCTTCCCCCCTCCCCCATCCACATGGGGAATCCTCAGCAAGGCAAAGAAGTTGTTGGGTGATTTTAATAGAATCATATAATTGGAAGGGACCATCAAGTCCAGCCCCCGTCAATGCAGGAATATTTTGCACAACGTGGGGCTTGAACACACGACCCTGAAATTATTATTTCAGTATCCTATTCAGTGCCAGATTTACGTACTATATAAGCTAAAGCTTAGAACCCCACTCCAAAAAAACCCACAAAACCTGGATGTACATTTCCAAAATATAAGATAAAAAGCAAATAAAACCTGCATACAGCAACAGTGTTTTGTGTGGTGTAGGCTCCTATGATGTAAGTAATGGGCCTCGCCTGCTAGCCTGTTCCCTAAAACATCACTGGCTTGCTCATTTCTATATACAGTGGTACCTCGGGTTACAGACGCTTCAGGTTACAGACTCTGCTAACCCAGAAATAGTACCTCGGGTTAAGAACTTTGCTTCAGGATGAGAACAGAAATCGTGGTGGGTTAAGAACAGACCTCTGGAACGAATTAAGTTCTTAACCAGAGGTACCGCTGTTTAGGGTGCCTACATTCTGCATGAAGGTCGGCGGTTCGAATCCCCGCGACGGGGTGAGTTCCCGTTGCTCGGTCCCTGCTCCTGCCAACCTAGCAGTTCGAAAGCACATAGTGCAAGTAGATAAATACAGTGGTGCCCCGCAAGACGAACGCCTTGCAAGACGGAAAACCCGCTAGACGAAAGGGTTTTCCGTTTTGGAGGCGCTTCGCAAGACGAATTTCCCTATGGGCTTGCTTCGCAAGACGACAGCCCATAGGGAAATCTCCGGGACAGTGGGGAAGCGCAGCTCGTCTTCCCCGCTGTCCTCGGACCTCCTCCGAAGCCTGGCGGCGGGGCGGGGACACCTCCTCCCACCGCCGGGCTTCGGAAGGATGCCCCGATGCCGGGCGGCGAGGCGGGAAAGTCTCCCCCCGCCGCCCGGCATCGGAACGATGTCCCGAAGCCGAGCGGCGGGGCGGGAAAGTCTCCCCCCGCCGCCCGGCTTCGGGGCGGGAAAGCCTCCCCCCGCCGCCCGGCTTCGGGGCATCGTCCCGATGCCGGGCGGTGGGGCGAGAAAGCCTCCCCCCGCCGCCTGGCATCGGAACAATGTCCCGAAGCCGGGCGGCGGGGCCGCGAAGCCTGGGCGCGCTGGCAACTCTCCGCAAGGAGCGCTCCCGCTGCTTGCGGAGAGGTCCGCGAAGCCTGTCCTGGACCTCTTCTGAAGGCAGGCGGGGGGCAAAAGTCTTTGTCGCCCCTGCTTGCCTTCCCAGGGGCTTTTAAATCGCCCGGACAGCGGAGAAGTCCTCCGCTGTCCCGGGCGATTTTAAAATGCCGCCCGCCAGAAGAGGTCGGGGGAAGGCGGTTTCCATAGGAACGCATTAATTGATTTTCAATGCATTCCTATGGAAAACCGTGCATCGCAAGACGAAAAACTCGCAAGACGAAGAGACTTGCGGAACGAATTAATTTCGTCTTGCGAGGCACCACTGTAGGTACCGCTGCAGCGGGAAGGTAAACGGTGTTTCCCGTGTGCTGCTCTGGTTCACCAGAAGCGGCTTAGTCATGCTGGCCACATGACCCGGGAAACTGTACGCCTGTAAAGCGAGATGAGCGCCTGAACCCCAGAGTTGTCTGCAACTGGACCTAATGATCAGGGGGCCCTTTACTTTACATTCTGCATGGACTTTGCATTCTGCATGGACTTTGCATTCTGCATGGACTTTTCAACAATTACTTTAATAAAATACATGTTTTGTTATGTGCAAATGGCTTGAGATACCTATTAAGTCCATCAATTACTATATAGCATATATTCAACACAAAAAGCAGTGACAATTTGTTGTTGACAAAGGACAGCTGCACATATAAAGGGCTCCGTTATCACCAGTAGCTTAGGCCTCATCAAACCTAAATCCGGCGCTGATCCTATAATTAGAGAGTTCAAAGGATTGTATGTGTAAAATTGTAATTCATGTTCTTAAGAACAGGCAAGGCTTGGCCATTTGATGCTTCCTTATAAGTGGATCGTTTCCAGGCAGGCACATGTGTATATGTATATATTTATCTTTACCCGCTACCTGTTCCTTTTAGCTGTAGATGCCAGATATTGAACCTAGAACCTTCTGTACACAGAGTACTGTACATTATTTATTCCTGGAGTGGGCAGAAGGCAGGTGAGAATTGACTGTCAACTCTGGGTGATTAGAAGCAGGCTGGTGAGGACTTCTGGCTCAAAGCCACACGCCGCCACAAACTGGGTGGGTAACTATGGAGAAGTATTCCCAGTCTGTGAATGGGTCAAGCCAGTACCTTGCCTTGGGCTGAAAGCAGAATGGTGTGATGTGCCCGTATAGTCCCAGTTAGTTGACTAGCAGCCGTTGCCTGTAATACATGAGGTTTCTATAATGTTTTCAAGGGCAGCCCCATGCACAAAGCACTTTAGTAGTCAAAAAGGGAGTTTACTATACAGTGGTGCCTTGCAAGACGAAATTAATCCGTTCCGTGAGGCTCTTCGTACAGCGGTTTTTTCGTCTTGCGAAGCAAGCCCATTAACAGCTTAGCGGATTAGCGCTATTAGCGGCTTTTAGCGGATCAGCTGATAAGCGGCTTATCAGCGGATCAGCTGATAAGCGGCTTAGCGGCTTAGAAAAAGGGGGGGAAACCCGCAGGAACTCGCAAGATATTTCGTCTTGCAAAGCAAGCCCATAGGGAAATTCGTTTTGCGAAGCGCCTCCAAAACGGAAAACCCTTTCGTCTAGCGGGTTTTCTGTCTTGCGAGGCGTTCGTCTTGCGGGGCACCACTGTACCAGGGATGGAGAACCGAGGCTAACTCTCCTTGCCCAGGTTGGAGCTAATAGCCATGATGGCTAAAACTATGTCCCCACTGGGGAAGGACGTGTGGACCCAGAATAGGCCTCCGCTGTCACTACAGACTCGCTGTTAAGACTGTGTTCATGGAAGACCATCTTTCTTGAGCTAGAGCAATAATCTGCCAATGAATTTGGGATGTGGAACTGCAATGCGACGTGAGCGAGAGGAATAAACACCCGGCAATAAAAGATAATGGGGGAGGATTTACCCCAGCAAATTATCTGTCAAAATTGCAAATACCTAAATACAGACGGTCATTTACCCTTGCTAGATTCAATGTGTTGCCATCTGCCTTATTGCAGGGCAGATTTGAGGGTAAATCATACACAAAATGAGTCTGTCCCCCCTGCAGATGGATGGAGGTAGAAACTGTCTCCCATGCCTTGTCATGCTGCTGTTTCTACAGGGATAGACTGGAAAGAGAAGCTGCTGAATTGCAACTTATCACCAAACTTAAAACTATAGAGAGACCTGGTTTGAACAAAGACATTGGATTCTTATCTCATTATACATGACAAAGCCATTTTTCACCTTCTCACCCCTTGCTTTTTCCTGTTAGACCTATTGCAGTCGTTAAGAGTCGTCAACAGGCTCATCGCAGCTATCTGCCAATCACCCATTCCCACCACCCTTCTGAGTAATACCCCTCCCCACCTTCTCACTATATAGAAAGGTCCGGTGACTTCTGTTTCAGTGTATCTGAAGAAGTGTGCATGCACACGAAAGCTCATACCTAGAACTAACTCAGTTGGTCTTTAAGGTGCTACTGGAAGGAATTTTTTTATTTTGTTTTGACCATGGCAGACCAACACGGCTACCTATCTGTAATTGTTTCAAAAAGATAGCCTGCAGGCAGGGACAGTGTTTTTTTAATTTACTGCCTGAATGATATGATAATCTTTATTGTCTATGTCCCATACAGAACAATGAAATTGAAAAATCTACATAGGACATTCAAAAGCCAACAAGCCTGCTAGCCCAGCTATCCCAACCTGGTTAGCCCCCTAAAAACTCATACCCCATTTTTAAATACAATATACTCCCATAGATACTCCTTACACTGCATTTAAAACCAAAATCGCATTTGGATAGAAACTGTTTCTCAGGTGGCTAGTCCTAGTCTTTATAACCCTGTACCTTCTTCCAGAAGGCAGAAGCTGAAAGAGATCATTTCCGGGGTGCGCACTATCCTGCGCTATCTCTGCAGCTTTCTTATGGCACCTGGAAGCATACATTTGATCCAAGGTGGGAAGAGTGCACCCAATTCTTCTCTCCACAGTCTTTTCAACCCTGGACAGTATTGTTTCCCCCCCCAAAAAAGCTACTCTGGGAGCCTTTTTGCCTGAAGAGTGGGCTACAATTGCTCTAAATAAATAGAGGCACGTGTGGGACATCCCAATGAATCTTTGAGCATCCATTCTGTGCTGGCTGGGGCTGATGGGAATTGTAGTCCAAAGCGCCTGGATGGCTCCAGGTTGGCCAAGGCTGTGTGTGTTTAGTTGTTTAGTCGTGTCCGACTCTTCATGACCCCCTGGACCAGAGCACGCCAGGCCCTCTTGTCTTCCACTGCCTCCCACAGTTTGGTCAAACTCATGCTGGTAGCTTCGAGAACACTGTCCAACCATCTCGTCCTCTGTCGTCCCCTTCTCCTTGTGCCCTCCATCTTTTCAGGGTCTTTTCCAGGGAGTCTTCTCATGAGGTGGCCAAAGTCTTGGAGCCTCAGCTTCGGGATCTGTCCTTCCAGTGAGCACTCAGGGCTGATTTCCTTAAGAATGGATGAAATCCTTCATAATATTCCATTTAAATCTCTCACCAGGAGTTTAATCAGGCCTGCCACTTTGGGGCATAATAAAGCCAGAACTGGGATGGATGCTTGGTCAGACACCGGAAGGCCTTTGATTCTTCGCTTCCTTTGGTTAGATTTCCAGGTGTTCATTCTTCTTTTCCACTAGGTGGCAACAGGCGGCTGCATTATGACCATTAGCTCAGAGACTCTGCTGAAGGAGATGTTGGAAGTTGTATTGTGAAAGCAACAGGTTATTTGAGAAGGAGGAGGAGTGCTGAAAACAAAAGCAAATCAGTTGAATAAACTTAAAAACAAAAGCAAATCAATTGAATAAGCTTTTCAATAGGAGCAGATAGGCAGGTGGGCTTTGTGGAGCAGAGGAGGGGGGCATGTGAGTCAAGCAGATAATGGAATCCTGATTAGTTTACCTGTCAAACATATGGGAAACTGGCGGTGGGAAAAAAGGCCGACTGATTTAAAAGGATGTTTCTATGCACCTATGCAAAACTGTCTTATCTCTGCATCCGTGGCTTTCAGATTTCTTAGCTTCAGGGATCCCCTCTGCCCAGGAACTCGCAGATATGGGAAGTCTTTTGTGGCTGCATTTTAGAGCAGGACTCCTTGCATCTTCTTCGCTTTCTCTTAGAAGAATCCACCCAGCTCCTCCACCCAGAAAGACAGAGCGAAAGGGCAAAGCTGCCTCTGAGCACATTCTGAGCCTATGAATTGCTTCTCAGTGCCAGAAATGAACTCTCTGGTCACACAAAAGTGTAGGGCAGCCCCAGCACTTAGGAACTCCAAAGCGAGTTTTAATCAGCCTTTTGCTATTTTATATTTCTAAAAGTCTTAAATAGTTATTAATTCTTCTTATTGATAATTTTATTGCTTTGTCTTTTTGGTAAATCACTTCTGAGGGTTTTGGGTTTTTTAAAATAACAAGTGATGTATAAATTGTATGAAATAAATTAATGGAAGCCCACTCCTGGCTCACGTTCTTCGTGAACAGCCCTTGGCGGGCAGAGGAGCAAGTAGACCAGACCACATGGGGGGCGCTTGCATAAGTGTGCCTGGTTCACGCGCCTTCAAAATTTGTGTGCCTGGGGCCACAGTCTCCCTGGCACCCCAGGCCCCTGGTCAGACCTTCTGGTCCATCCCACTCAGTATTGCCTACACGGACTGGCAGCAGCTCTCCAGGGTTTCAGACCAGGGACTGTACCTGTCAGTTTGCACTTCTTAGTGCAGAAAGTATTGATCTGATGTGTGATTGATCTTTCCTATTCTAATTAATTCAGGGGGGTTCTGGAAGCTTCTCTGTGTGAGAGAAGCAAGCAGGAGGTTCATGATGTTTGGGCTATTCCTTCGGAGAAGCTGAGCGCAGCTGGTTTCAACTGGCTCTGTTATCTCTTTCTGTCAAGGTCATGCTGACTATAATAAGAGGACCAAAGGAGCCTGGGTTTCACACTCTATCTCTCTTCCTGCTGGTGTAGTGTTCTGTACGTAGATAGTGTTAAGGTTTAGACTTATTGTAAGATTAAGTTAAGTCTGCTGCATCTGGATTTCTTATGGATGGGGCCAATCCTGAATGCATTGGATTTGTGACGATGATGCTCATTTGCCTCCAGTAGCAGTAAAGCTCTGCCAGATGAAATATCAATTGCCTCTGGTCTATTTTGGGGGAATCCTGTTTAAGCTTTTACTCTGCTGACTATACATTGGAATCTGCTCTGGATCAGTATTGAGTAGAATTCCATGATGGTACCATGCACCTATGGCCCATCAAGGAAAAGAATTCGTCTGTGTTTGACTCAGAGCAGACAGACTGAAATGAATCAGTGAGGTCCATTAATTTCTGAGAAAAACGTGGTTGACTACCACCCTCTATCACTACTGTTTCCTCAAACACCCTTAATTTTGAGAACACCCCACTAGTCTGAGGTTCAGCAACTACTTGAGTGAGCTTTCCCATGTCCTCCAAGCTTTGCACAAATGTGAAAAGGCGGGGGGGCTGAGATCCAAAAGGAGCCAGCACCACACCCCTCCCATCACTGCAGGCAGAATGAACTCTCAAGTTAACCTTAGCCGACCCCCTTTGTGCGTGGATCTCCGAGGTAAAGCAGCTGCAATTGGGTGCTTGGCCTTTGCACCTGCCGTCTGCTTTCTGCGGGGACCTGGAGACCTCTCCAAATGGATCGGGAGCCAGAAATGTGTCTTAACCAGGACGTGAAGCTGTTTTCTTATTCCATCCCAAGTTTCGAAAGTCTTGACAACAGAGAATAAGCGCCCGTCTGTTAGGAATGCACAAGCAGCAAGTGAATTAACCGTCCTTTGTTCCCATAGCACCTGCCAAAGTTGGACTTACGAATTTCCCTGCTGGATCTGAGAGTCCCATGGACTGCAAGAAGATCAAACCTCTCCATTCTGAAGGAAATCAGCCCTGGGTGCTCACAGGAAGGACAGATCCTGAAGCTGAGGCTCCAATACTTTGGCCACCTCATGAGAAGAGAAGACTCCCTGGCAGCAAGAATACTCATCGCGAAGTATTGGAAGAAACAAGATTTACCCACCCGGGAAGAATGGCAGATGAAAGTGATGGACTATATGGAACTGGCGGAAATGACTGGCAGAATCCGAGACCAAGGTGAAGAGTTGGTGGAAGAAGATTGGAAAAAATTTAAAGTTTATCTACAGAAACATTGCAAAATTAAGGAATGTTAGAAGGTTGTTGGAATGAAGTAATGTGGTTTTAGCAGAAATGATATAAAGGATTAGGTTAAAATTGATTTTTTAATTGGTGAAAGACGATAATTACAGTATAGTAAGATAAATTATGAGGATAAAAACAAAGCTGGAAAGGATTTGCTGAAACATCTAATTGAACTAGAATACAAAAAAGGGAGGTGTGAGGAGGTCAAGGAAATAAGCAAAGGAAAGAAAGTTATGTAAAGGTTTGATCTGCTTTTTCTTTTTTTGTCAATTGTATTTTTTCTGTCTTTTTTGTCTTTTTAATTTTTATCTTTGTAATCTTTAAAATTTGAATAAATACTATTTTTTTTAAAAAGAGAAGAGAAGACTCCCTGGAAAAGACCCTGATGTTGGGAAAGATGGAGGGCACAAGAAGAAGGGGACGACAGAGGACGAGATGGTTGGACAGTGTTCTTGAAGCTACCAGCATGAGTTTGACCAAACTGCGGGAGGCAGTGGAAGACAGGAGTGCCTGGCGTGCTCTGGTCCAGGGGGTCACAAAGAGGCGGACACGACTAAACGACTAAACAACAACAACCTAGCATCTTCTTCTGGGGGGGTACCAGATGCCTCTGGGAGGCTTGGCAACAGCACCTGAGCAGGGCAGCAGCTCTCCCCAGATTCCTTGCAACTGGTGTTCAGAAGCGAAGTGCCTTATGCTCAGAAGTTTGCAGGTGTGCATGTGGATTTTTGCTGCTGCTGCCTAAATTGCTTAGGCAATTTAAATGCTAAATTAGCCAGAAAGCACATTTGCATTACAAATCCTCTACTTTCCCTTTCCATTCCTCGTGAAGGGCGGCACAGCATTCTCAAATAGAGGTTCGCCTGCGATTTGAAATTGTGAATGTGTCCTTAGGCTGCTGAGCTGGTGCCACCGCTCATCTTTATTTTAGTTCAATTTGCCTCTCTTTCACCCAGCGTGGCTTCTCTGTGCTTGGTTGTTTTTCTGCAAATTTACATGGCCGGCCCCTGCCCACAGCTCCTTTCAGGTTTTCTAGCAAGGCTCCTGGTCTGCAGGCGAAAACATTGATGCGAAAAGCTTTGCATGTTCATTTATGCAGACTGAGCTGCTGTTAGAATTAGAGGAGCACATCAGGCATGTGTTTTTCTGGACACTTGGCAACCTGAATTATGCATAGCATCACGGGGTGCCTTCAGACCACCTGCTTATTGAGCATTCATCCTGATTTGTTTGCAGGGAGAAAATGTTGGCTAGTCTATGAACATTCACTCTGATCTGTTTGCCGGAAAGTTAGAAAATTGTGCCATACACTTTGCGGTGTATCTTCCCATCATTTTCCTTATCACAAAACGTCTGATCTTTCGGGAAAGGTTGTTTGCTACACAATACCTCCTGATCAATTGTAGTAGCATAAGATGAATTTTCCAGGGTGGGATTGAATACCTCCTGAACACAGAGACAGTCCAGCAGTGCTCCAAGAGAAAGGTGCACATTTGAAAGCAGAGTCCAGCCTTAAAAACCACTGCTAGGAAATAATAATAGTAATAATAATAATAATAATAATAATAATAATAATAAACTTTATTTATATCCCGCCCTCTCCAGCCGAAGCCGGGCTCAAGGCGGCTAACAACAATAAAATAGTACAACATTCTAAAATCATTTCATTATAAAATTAATTCAACTCAAATTGATAGCAACCATTAGGCCAAAGTTCTGTGGAGATTGCCAAAGGAGGGAGTCAGAGTTTGGGGTGAATTAGGAGGTGCACACTTAAGTTTTTGTACATTAACTGTATCACAAACAATATCACAAGTGTTGTGACATTTGCTTGCGCCTCATAAAACTGAAATGCCCCTGCCCTTTTTTAAAACCATATTTTAAGTAAGAGATATTACTCACTGATTCCTAGATGAAGTACCAATATGTTCAGAGGCCAAAAGAAAAAGCACCAGAGATGTTAAAAATATTTAGCCTTTAGGCATTCATCATATTTCACAATTAAGTAAGCGACCCAATCGGATATCTCATTATAATTATATATGTTCTCTATTGTATTTTTCAAAAGAGTGAAGGAATTTAAGACGTCTCTCAATTGCCCATATCTCCTAACGTGCGCTTTCTTTATCAAATCATGTATCCTTTTCTGTAAGAGACTCCTAAATGGCTTGCAATAAATCTGGTCAGATTTGATTCAAATAAATTGGTATTTTGATACGCTCAATATTCTTCTGCTGGTGCTCCATAGATCCGCCCCCCCCTCTTTCTATAGCTCCACTGCTGTTTCCTTTGCCGCCATCAGAGAGAGATTCAGTTTCCAGATGTTATCAATTTCATCAGGATGGTTGATGGCTCAGAGATCAGGTGAGAAGCGTCAGGACCCAGGGCCCAAACGCATCCCTCCAGACCTCTCTGTCTGGCCCTCGGGAGTCTCTACAAGCCACACCTGCCATTGGACTACTCCACGGCGGTGGAACAGGACCGTGATCGTGCCTCTTGCTTGCTTGGTGAAGGATGGAGAGGTGTGTGAGGACAGAAACCCCTGATTTTTGTAGGATGTCCCTATTTTCATTAGAGAAATGTTGGAGAGTATGGGGTTATTCAACCCCTAAGCCAAGGAGATAAGTAACACTACAACCTTTAGAAGACATCTGAAGGCAATCCCCTATAGGGAAGTTTTTAAACGTTTAATGTTTTATTATGTTTATATAAGGTAAAAAGGTAAAGGACCCCTGGATGGTTAAGTCCAGTCAAAGGGGTGTGGCACTCATCTCACTTCAGGCCGAGGGAGCCGGCGTTTGTCCACAGACAGTTTTCTGGGTCATGTGGCTAGCATGACTAAACCGCTTCTGGCGCAATGGGACACCGTGACGGAAACCAGAGCGCAGAGAAACGCCGTTTACCTTCCCACTGCAGTGGTACCTATTTATCTACTTGCACTGGTGTGCTTTCAAACTGCTAGGTTGGCAGAAGCTGGGACAGAACAATGTGAGCTCACTCCATTGCGGGGATTCAAACTGCCAACCTTCTGATCAGAAACCTCAAGAGGCTCAGGTAGTTTAGACCACAGTGCCACCTGCGTCCCTAGATATGTTGGAAGCCGCCCAGAGTGGCTGGGGAAACCCAGCCAGATGGGCGGGGTATAAATAATAAATTATTATTATTATTATTATTATTATTATTATTATTATTATTATTACTACTACTACTACAGTGGTACCTCGGGACGCAAACGGGATCTGTTCCGGAGCCCTGTTCACATCCTGAACAGAATGTAAGATGCGACTGCACATGTGTGGGTCATGTTTTGCCACTTCTGCGCATACACGTGACATCATTTTGACCGTCTGCGCATGCACGAGCGGCGAAACCTAGAAGTAACGTGCTCCGTTACTTTGGGTCGCCGCGGAACCCAACCCGAAAATACTTATCCGGAAGCGTATTTATCCCGAGGTATGACTGTATTAAGGGACGCAGGTGGCGCTGTGGGTTAAACCACAAGCCTAGGACTTGCTGATCAGAAGGTCAGCAGTTCAAATCCCTGCGACAGGGTGAGCTCCCGTTGCTCGGTCCCTGCTCCTGCCAACCTAGCAGTTTAATAACAGGACTTAATAACAGGACTTAGGGTCTTAGTAGACCACAAGCTAAACATGAGTCCGAGGGTTGCAGGTGGCGCTGTGGGTTAAACCACAGAGCCTAGGACTTGCCGATCAGAAGGTTGGTGGTTCGAATCCCCACGACGGAGTGAGCTCCCGTTGCTTGGTCCCTGCTCCTGCCAACCTAGCAGTTCGAAAGCACGTCAAAGTGCAAGTAGATAAATTGGTACCGCTCCGGCGGGAAGGTAAATGGCGTTTCCGTGCGCTGCTCTGGTTTGCCAGATGCGGCTTTGTCATGCTGGCCACATGACCCGGAAGCTGTACACCGGCTCCCTCGGGCAATAAAGCGAGATGAGCGCCGCAACCCCAGAGTCAGCCACAACTGGACCTAATGGTCAGGGGTCCCTTTACTATGACAGTATCATTATTATTATTTATTTTCACCGGAAAATGGTTGAAGGGTATACAAGATTTCAGCCTTCCAGAACTGAATACAAATGTTTCTTAAGCCTTGTTGAAAGGAACTGCAGTCACTGAACACAAATAAGCTGCATGTATGTGTGTTTATTGAAATAATTCCCGCACTAATTTATGCAAAAGCCCTCTAACATAAAGCGCTGGTTATTTAGCAGGGAGCAAGAGAGTGTAGGCACCAGAAATATTAATAGTATCACGGCACATGGCCTGCGGTTGGAGATCCATCCTCTTGCTTTATTAATACCATAGATCATTTTCCAGCCCTTTCGTCTCCCTGATAGCCTTTGCTCATTAGCCCTGTGAAAGAGCATCCGGGTGGCAGGCTGTGTGTGCTCACGCCTCCATTTCTGAAGGCATAAACGCACGTGGAAACGAGATGATGAGTTGTTTTTCATGGAAGTGGCCAGATTTGGGGTGGATTCATTTTCAGGCACCAGGTTGGCGCAGCGGCAGGTGACCCCGACGGCAGGCACCATGGCGACACAGTCACGTATGGTTTCGATTTCCTTGCCCTGGCTGGCGAGAAGTCCTCAGCGAGCCTTCTCAGCTGCTTTGGGGAGGAGAGAACGCAGAGGCTTCTATAAAGCAGCTTGCAAATTCACAAGCTGGGGATGAACGACACGGACACAGAGTAGCCGGCAGAGGAAAACCTCATGCTAAGTGAAAATATGGAAAGAGACGCAGGAGGCAGCAGAGGTGGCCAACAATTCGGATGGCTTCCTTTCATTTATTTATTTTACAATTTGTTGTTTATTCTTCTCTTCAACAGCAACAAATAACAAAAATAATGGACAACTATGGTAAAATGGAGTATGACAGAATTACATAAAATATTAAGTCTAATAATAGTAGTAAGGTAAAGAGGTAAAGGTACCCCTGCCCGTACGGGCCAGTCTTGCCAGACTCTAGGGTTGTGCGCCCATCTCACTTAAGAGGCCGGGGGCCAGCGCTGTCCGGAGACACTTCCGGGTCATGTGGCCAGTGTGACAAGCTGCATCTGGTGAGCCAGCGCAGCACACGGAACGCCGTTTACCTTCCCGCTGGTAAGCGGTCCCTATTTATCTACTTGCACCCGGAGGTGCTTTCGAACTGGTAGGTTGGCAGGCGCTGGTACCGAACGACGGGAGCGCACCCCGTCGCGGGGATTCGAACCGCCGACCTTTCAATCAGCAAGTCCAAGGCACTGAGGTTTTTACCCACAGCGCCACCCGTGTCCCTAATGATAGTAGTAGTAGTAATAATAATAATTATCCTGGGCTGCGCTCTGCTGCCCAGGAGGACTCCCCTGTGTGAGTGCCTGAGGGCCCTGCTCCTGGCACTCACCACCTGGCCCAGGGCGGGGCCTGACAGGCCTCACAGGGACGGTTGCTGTCACTGCTGCTGCGGCCCAGGGGGATCCGGAGGGGCGCAGAGTTCTTTTTAAAATGTTTTAAAATTTTCCTTTTCCTTTTTATTTTTTTGTATATGCGGGGATGGGGGTGGGATGGATGTTTAGTTGGGAATTTGTTTGATTTTGATGGATTTGTAATTTTTACAGTTTTTATTTGTATTGGGTTTTTTTGGTTTTTTTTCTGGGGTTTCTTTTTGTTTTTATTGTTTTAAGGTCTTATTTTGTTCTTAAGGGGAGGGGTCAGGGCTGCTGGGGAGTGGGTCCCAGCCAACAAAATGGCTGGGGCATGTTCCACAGAGGGGGATGCGCTGGGACAACCGATCTCAGTGATCAAGGGTAGGAGGAGGAGTTATGCTAAGACCAGACCATGTCATTACAGAGGAGGCAGGTTTAGTCGTCTGAGGACTATCCCTGCCTCCGGGTCTGGTCCTGACTGGACGGATACTAGAATCAGCAAGGGATACCCACATGACCTGAAGGTGCTGCTGTGCAATGCCAGGTCAATGATTCATAAGACCATTGCCATCCATGACTTGATCATGGATGGAGGATTTGACCTGGCATGTGCAACAGAGACTTGGTTGGATGAAGTAGATGGGCCTGTTCTTGCCACTGCTTGTCCACCAGGTTTCTCTTACGCACAGCAACCCAGGCCTTGTGGGCGGGGAGGGGGGGTTGCAGTGATTTTTAGAAAGTCATTAGTTTGCACCAGGCGTCCTATTGGGAAAACCCAGTTTTCCGAGTGCATGTTCTGGAAGTTGGGCAATAGGGGCAGTACAGGATTCCTTTTGATGTACCGACCTCCCCGCTGCACCAAGGATTCCCTGCCCGAGCTGCTTCAGGTCGTGGCGGATGTTCTCCTGGAGACACCTAGTTTGGTCGTCCTAGGGGATTTTAATATCCATGCCGACACGACCTTACAAGGGGCCGCTCGGGACTTCGTGGAAAGCATGGCCTCCATGGGGCTGTCCCTGAATAAGTCTGGCCCAACCCATAGCCGCGGACATGCCTTGGACCTGGTGTTTACCTCTATGGATGTTGGTGATCTGACACTAAGTAAAAGCAAAACGAAAGAAGTGCCATGGTCAGATCACTTCCTGGTGCAACTAGACTTCTCCGCGACCCTTCCCCTCTGCAGGGAGGTGGGACCAATTCGGATGGTCCGCCCCCGCCACTTAATGGATCCAAATGGTTTCCAGAGAGTGGTAGGGGATGCTTTATCCCATGTTGATGGCCTTTCAGCTGATTCCCTGGTGACCCGCTGGAATGTGGAGTTAACCAGGGCTATTGACTGTTTGGCTCTGAAGCGCCCTCTCCGATTGCATGGAGCCCGGACAGCTCCATGGTTTTCCACGGATCTGAGGGCAATGAAACAATCGTTGAGACAGCTAGAGCGCCGGTGGCGGATGACCCATTCTGAAGCTGACCGGACACAGGTTAGAGCTCAATGTCGAGCCTACCAAGTGGCGGTAGCGACGGCAAAGAAGACTTTCTTCACCGCCTCTATTGCATCTGCAGAAAACAGCAAGCAGGAGACTTTTCCAGGTGGTCCGCAATTTAGCGGAACCACCTGTTACATCAGGGCCCAGTATGGGCCACATGATCTCCTGCAATGATTTTGCAAAGTTTTTTGCAGATAAAGTCACTCAGATTCGGGAAGAGGTAGACGCCACCGTGGGAGCACGGCCGGGGCGGGAGAGTGCTAGAGACCTGTCTAGTCAAATTGCGTGGGATCAATTCCAATCTGTTACCTCCAAGGATGTGGACAGGCTGCTTGGACGAGTGAAGCCAACCACCTGTCTCCTGGATCCTTGCCCATCCTGGCTTATAAAAGCTAGCCGGGAAGGACTGGGCGATGGGCTTCGTGGGGTGGTGAATGCTTCCCTCCGTGAGGGAGTCTTCCCAGACCCGCTGAAAGAGGCGGTTATTAAACCGCTTCTTAAAAAACCATGTTTAGATGCGGCCACGATGGCCAACTATCGCCCAGTCTCAAATCTTCCATTCTTGGGCAAGGTGATTGAGCGAGTGGTTGCTGAACAACTCCAGGCACGCCTGGAAGAAGCGGACCATTTGGATCCCTTCCAGTCGGGATTCAGGCCTCATCACGGGACTGAAACTGCCTTGGTCGCACTGGTTGATGATCTCCGGTGGGCTAGGGACAAAGGTGAGAGCTGTTTCCTAGTTCTGCTGGATCTCTCAGCGGCCTTTGATACAGTCGACCATAACATCCATCTGGACCGTCTTGAGTGGCTGGGAGCTGGGGGCACTGTCATACAGTGGTTCCGCTCCTTCCTCCTGGGCCGTGTTCAGAAAGTGGTGGTGGGGGATGAGTGTTCAGACCCCTGGGCTCTCACTTGTGCGGTGCCTCAGGGTTCTGTCCCCTCCCCCATGCTTTTCAACATCTACGTGCAGCCGCTGGGAGAGATCATCAGGAGGTTTGGGCTGGGTGTTCATCAGTATGCGGATGATACCCAGCTCTATCTCTCTTTCAAATCAGAACCAGTGAAGGCGGTGACGGTCCTGTGTGAGTGTCTGGAGGCGGTTGGAGGATGGATGGCGGCTAACAGATTGAGATTGAATCCTGACAAGACAGAAGTACTGTTTCTGGGGGACAGGAGGCGGGCAGGTGTGGAGGACTCCCTGGTCCTGAATGGGGTAACTGTGCCCCTGAAAGACCAGGTGCGCAGCCTGGGAGTCATTTTGGATTCACAACTGTCCACGGAGGCACAAGTTAAATCCGTGTCCAGGGCAACTGTGTACCAGCTCCATTATTAATTATTATTAATAATAATTTATTATTTATACCCTGCCCATCTAGCTGGGCTTCCCCAGCCACTCTGGGCAGCTTCCAACAAAATATCAAAATACCGTAATACATCAAACATGAAAAGCTTCCCTAAACAGGGCTGCCTTCAGATGTCTCCTAAAAGTCTGGTAGTTGTTGTTCTCTTTGACATCTGATGGGAGGGCGTTCCACAGGGCGGGTGCCACCACCGAGAAGGCCCTCTGCCTGGTTCCCTGTATCTTGACTTCTCGCAGCGAGGGAACCGCCAGAAGGTCCTCAGAGCTGGACCTCAGTGTCCGGGCAGAACGATGGGGGTGGAGACGCTCCTTCAGGTATACTGGACCGAGGCCGTTTAGGGCTTTAAAGGTCAGCACCAATACTTTGAATTGTGCTCAGAAACATACTGGGAGCCAATGTAGGTCTTTCAAGACGGGCGTTATGTGGTCTCGGCAGCTGCTCCCAGTCACCAGTCTAGCTGCCACATTCTGGATTAGTTGTAGTTTCCGGGTCACCTTCAAAGGTAGCCCCACGTAGAGCGCATTGCAGTAGTCCAAGCGGGAGATAACTAGAGCATGCACCACTCTGACAAGACAGTCCGTGGGCAGGGAGGGTCTCAGCCTGTGTACCAGATGGAGCTGATAAACAGCTGCCCTGGACACAGAATGGACCTGCGCCTCCATGGACAGCTGTGAGTCCAGAATGACTCCCAGGCTGTGCACCTGGTCCTTCAGGGGCACAGTTACCCCATTCAGGACCAGGGAGTCCTCCACACCTGCCCCCCTCCTGTCCCCCAAGAACAGTACTTCTGTCTTGTCAGGATTCAACCTCAATCTATACCTCCAAAAGCCCAAACTCCATCAAATAACCCTGCCATGAAGATGACTGAATCACTGGAGGCTGTCTAAATCCACGCCCATCCTTAATAAACTTTCAAAAGGGGAGCCATTCTTTGTGAAAGGAATTGAGTTTAGTCTCCCTTGAATTACTTGGAGGTGGTTTGTTAGGGGTTCCAAGAGAGCTATAATCCCTTATGGAGTTATACCACATCTCTTTGTAATATAGTAGATTCTAACAAAAGGGTTAACCTGAGCCCTGAGCTCAAGTTGCAAGTGGGTGTGGCTTAGCAGGACTCAGTAGCCTCTGCTCCCCCTCCCCCCTCCTCAGTTTTTTTTCTCTTCATGCCTCCTGGAACTAGCAAGGAGCCATGCAGCTATTGGCTCCCAGCTGGAAGAAAAACCAAGTGAACTGAATCTCTCCAAAAGGGAGATTTTAAAGCCTGCATCTTTGCTAGCCTGAATATTGCACAATCCTTTTGTAAGGCACCTACTTCATCTTCATTTTCATGTTGACGGATGGAGACTTGTTTGCTGTAACTTCAGGAAACCCTGTGAATAAAGCATTCACTTATTTGCAAAGACAAGTGTCTTGTGATTTGTTCTTGCCTAAGTGAGAAACGTTTGTTTAAACGTGGATGAGGGCTGGTGCAAATCTAACCAAGTTTTAACATGTTTGAAGCAATCACCACTGTGCCGCTGGAGAGCAGCAAACTCTGTCCCTAAGTTCTTCCTCCAACAATCTCTTGTGGCATTGACTCTTGAGATTTCCAGTGGGAGGCTATTTCTTGTCTTGTGGGAAGTAAAGGTAAAGGGACCCTGATCATTAGGTCCAGTCATGGCCAACTCTGGGGTTGCGGCGCTCATCTCGCTTTTATTGGCCGAAGGAGCCGGCGTACAGCTCATGCGGCCAGCATGACTAAGCCGCTTCTGGCGAACCAGAGCAGCGCACGGAAATGCCATTTACCTTCCCGCCGGAGTGGTACCTATTTATCTACTTGCACTTTGACGTGCTTTCGAACTGCTAGGTTGACAGGAGCAGGGACCGAGCAACGGGAGCTCACCCCGTCGCGGGGATTCAAACCGCCGACCTCGTGATTGGCAAGTCCTAGGCTCTGTGGTTTAACCCACAGTGCCACCCACGTCCCTTGTCTTGTGGTAGCTAATAGCAAGAAGACCAAATACGAGATTGGGTGTAAAACACAACAAAGATAATTACAAAATTGTATTATTTGTGGATGATATCCTTTTATTTATTACAAAACCAGAAGATACAATTCCAAAAATTATGGAGAAAATAAAAACCTTTGGCAGAATATCGGGATATTCTATAAATTGGACAAATCAGAGATTTTACCAATTGGGCCAAGGGCTACATTGTATAGAAACCATCAATTTCAGATGTACAAAGACTTTATTAAATACCTGGGTATAATGATTTCATCAGATATAGACCAAATTGTAAAATTAAATTTGAATCAAATTATAATTGAGATTTCTTTTGATATTGAAAGGTGGGGTCCTCTAAACCTCTCCCTTTGGGGAAAGGTTAATGTCCTCAAAATGAATGTCGTTCCAAAGCTTTTATACATTCTTAGAGGATTACCAATACATATTCCCAAATTTTACTTCCAAAAAATAAATCAGCTATTTAGATCATGCCTGTGGTGTACAAAGCCAGAAAGGTCGTTTTGGTCTCCCAAATCTGGAACCATATCACCAGGCCTACCTGCTGAGTAATACTAATTTTTGGAGAGTTAACAGGAATCCCAATTGGGCTACTCTCCAATATAGTTTCTTTGAACCTCTTGTAGGGTGGACTAAACTCGGCTCCAATTTTATGAAATATCCTATTATCCCGGAGACTATTAAAGCACCTATAAAAATTTGGATGAACATATAAATAAAAATAATAAGGATGACCCCTATCAGCACGAGAAATTAACAATATGGGCCAACCCAAAATTAAAAAAATGGAAATCAAGTAATAATTTGGCAAAATTGGATGAAAAAAGGTATTTTGACATTAAATCCCTTAATTGATGAAAATTACAAATTTGTGGAATAGAAGACTTTGCAAGTAAAGTATGGATTAACTAGTGAAACACAATGGCAATACATCCAATTGAAACGTATGTTGGGCTCCCTCTGCAGTCAAATGTTGTGTGTTTCTGTATGCGCTCAGATCCTGGCTGCAGGTTTCTTGTAAGCATCTAGTTGGCCACTGTGAAAAGAGGATGTTGGACTAATGTTCTCATCTGACCTGGGGGGTGGGGGAGTATTTTCTAACCTCCCTTTAGAAAATGCTTTTTTTTCATCTGCTTCACTGTGTTATGAATTCCGTTCCCCATTCATTACATGTCTCTATTTCTGTTTCCACAAAGGTAAAGTCAGGCATGAATAATGCTAAACTTTATGAGTGTTGCTGTCATTGGGTTCTATAAATTTTCTGCTTACACCATGGGTGCATGGATCTGCCCATTTTGCACTCCCTCTCTGTTCAGTTTGCAACATCTGTTTGCAATTTGAAAAGGGAAGATAATTAACCAGCATTTTAGAGCAAATTTATCTTTACATACTCATTCTCTCAAGGAAATTTCCCTAATTTACAGTGGTGCCCCGCAAGACGAAATTAATTCGTTCCGCAATTTTTGTCGTCTAGCGAATTTTTCGTCTTGCGAAGCACGAAATCCCATAGGAATGCATTGAAAATCAATTAATGCGTTCCTATGGTCAAAAAAAGTCCAAACAAAGCCAAATTTGGTACAACAACAGTTTATTAACTGCTCTTTAAAGTCACACATACTGTAAAGAGCAGTTCAAAAATTGAAGGGAAAATAAATTAACTTTATAAACATGACAGAAAAACATTTAAAAATCAACAAAGTGTACAGTACATTTTCTAAGACTCTGGGGGACCACTCGAAGAAGGCTCCTCTTCCACTCTTTGCTTCTTGGTCAAGAACCTGTCCATAGTCTGCTGCTTTATCCGCCTTTTCAGCAGCTCCCTGAAAGACGACATGACCCTCGTATCATAAAAGTTCCCAGCGTCATGTGCCACGTGCTTCTCATGGTGGTGTAGATCTGCAAAAGTCTGCACCTCCATCCACTTCTGGCAAATGTCCCTCAGTCTTTCGGAGGACAGCCGTTCCTCAGTTGCTTCCTCCTCTTCCAGTGAGGCCTGCTCCTGCGCAGTCTCTGCCTGCAGAACGTAGCCCTCCGTCGTCACAACCTCCAGGAACTCCGCTGCAAAGTCTTCAGCCGCAGGAACATCAGAACTGGCAGCCTCTCCATGCCTGACCACACTGTGGATGCCAGATCTTGTCTTGAACCGGTCAAACCAACCTCTGCTAGCCTTGAAGACTTCTGGCTCGGCTGAGGTTCCTGGCTTTTCCCGGATGAGGTCAGCGTGCAAGGCCTTGGCCTTCTCACAAATGACGGCCTCAGACACTGTGTCCCCTGCACGCTGCTTCTCTTCTATCCAGATGAGCAGCAACTTCTCGACCTCCTCCAGGACAGCTGGGCGGTTCTTCACGATCCTGGTGACTCCCTTGGCTGCATCAGTCGCCAGGATCTTCTCCCTCATCTTCAGGATGGTCCCGATGGTCGATGGGTTCCTGCCGTACTCCCTGGCGATGTCCGTCACACACATTCCGCCGTCGTGCTTCCAGATGATCTCCTTCTTCATTTCCAGCGTCACCTTCTCCTTCTTCCTCTCGCCGGCCACCGCAGCAGCAGTCTTCTTGGGTCCCATGGCAGCACAGCTCCTACCTTCGTAAACTCAGAAACAGAAAAAAAAAATCAGTGATGTGCTTCAAACCCAAAAAATACAAAAGCAGCCAGCCACCCACCACACAGAAATTAAAACCCAGAACCAAGGTGTGCTGGTCCCGGGGAAAGGTACCGTGGGTGTAAGCAGAGTCCACACGAAGAGGGGCGAGGTCCAAGACGGGGAGCCGGGCGGGGAACAGGTACGCTGGAACAGGAGGCCGAGCTGGGAACTGGAACACCGGATAGTCAGGAACAGGAGGCCGAGCAGGGAACAGGAGCACCGGATGGTCAGGAACAGGAGGCCAAGCAGGGATCAGGAACACAGGAAGGTCCAAAGCCAACAATGACGTTGCTCCCGCAACCTGGGGCCAGGCTGACTGGGCTTTTATCCTCTTCTAAGGCCGGGGGCGGTCCCGACCCCCAGGAGCCCCGCCTCCTCTGGCCTTAAGGCGAGCACTCCTCCTGGGGGCAACCAGTTCCCTTCGCCTCTCTGCCCTAAGCCTCTGCAGATCAGGAGAGGCCGAAGGGTTACTGGGCCCTGGAGGAGGCTCACCTGTGGCCACTGAGTCGTCAAGCCCCTCTGGGGCCAGAAGGGCTTCACCTGGGGCCAGCTCCTGATGCTCTGTCACAGGTGCAGGCTCTTCAGCATCTAGGCCTTGCCCCAGTTCAGCCGGCCCTGGAGGCGGGGACTCCTGTGCAGGCTGGGATTCCTCTGGTTCATCCTCTGAATCGGAATCCCAGGCCATCACACCATCCCCCCTCCCAGGCCCCCCCCTCAACCGAGGGTCCGGACCCGGCTTGCCGGGGTACGTCGCATGGAACTCTCGGAGGCAGGCAGGTGCGTGGACGTTGGCCGCTGGTTCCCAGGAACGGTCCTCCGGTCCATACCCCTTCCAGTCAATGAGATACTGCAGCTTTCCCCTGCGGTATCGGGAGTCCAGGATGCGTTCCACCTCATACTCAGGCTCTCCCTGAACCAACACTGGCTGCGGACGGGGACGGTTCGGGTGGAACTCGTCGGGTGGGGCCACCGGACTCAGCAGGGACCTGTGGAAGACCGGGTGAACCTTCAGGGTTGCGGGTAACCGGAGACGGAATGCTACAGGAGAGACTTGGTCCACGATAGGGAACGGGCCGGTGAAGCGGGCGTCCAACTTCCGCGAAGGTCGAGAGGGGTGGAGGTGGCGAGTGGAGAGCCAAACCAGGTCACCGACGCGAAGTTCCGGCCCCACCTGGCGGTGGCGGTCGGCCTGGGCTTTGTACGCTTCCTTGGCCTGGTGCAGTTGCTCCACCAAAAGCTGTTGCTGGGACTGGAGCTCTTGAAGCCACTCCGTCACCGCCGGGACCGCGGATGCCGGCAGCACATCTGGAAACAGCCGTGGATGATAACCGTAACTGGCCTGGAACGGGGTTTGCTGGGTGGATGCATTCACCGCGTTGTTGTAGGCGAACTCCGCCAATGCCAGGTGGTCGACCCAGTCATCCTGCTGGTAGCTGCAGTAACACCGGAGGTACTGCTCCAGCACCGCGTTCGCCCGTTCCGTCTGGCCATCGGTCTGTGGGTGGTAGGCTGACGAGAGGCAGACCTCTGTCCCGAGGGTCTGGTGTAATGCTCGCCAGAACCGGGATGTGGACTGAACGCCCCGGTCGGACACCACGCGCTCTGGTAGGCCATGCAGGCGGAAGACATGCTGAAGGTACAGCTGAGCGGTTTCCTTGGCTGTGGGTACAGATGGGCAGGGGGTGCAGTGCACCATCTTGGTGAAATGGTCGGAGAACACTAGAAGGCAGGTACAGCCACGAGACGGGGGTAAGTCCACTACAAAGTCCAACGAAACCGTGTGCCAAGGGCGCGGTGGAACTGGCAATGGCTGAAGTAGGCCGGGGGGTCGCCCGGTAGGACCCTTGGCGCGCCGGCAGACATCACAACCAGCAACGTAGCGAGCCACGTCGGCCTTCAGGCGGGGCCACCAAAACTCACGACTGACCAGATGGGTGGTCCGATACCGTCCAAAGTGCCCCGCTGCTGGGGCATCATGGGCCATCCGGAGAACCTCCAGCCGCAGTGGCCCTGGCGGGATGTACAGACGGCCGTGGTGCAGCAGAAGGCCCTGATGCAGGACCAGCCCCGGATACTGTGGGCTGGACCCTTCAGCCAGCTCCCGGAGTCGTTCCTGGGCCCAAGCGTCGACCCGCTGCTGTTCCCGCACCCGAGCCTGCAGTGGTTCCGCCTCCTGGGTGGCCAGGAACGCAGCTGGAGGTAGGATCGTGGTGGGTTCTGCTTGCTGTACCGTGTCTGCGTTGTCTTCAGGTTTCCGGGACAGGGCATCTGCCTTCTGGTTCTGAGAGCTAGGGATATAGCGGATCCGGAACTGGAACCGGGAAAAGAACAACGCCCACCGGATCTGTCTTTGGTTCAGCTTGCGGGTGGTCTGGAGGTACTCCAGATTCCGGTGGTCGGTTCTCACCTCCACCGGATGTCGTGCCCCCTCAAGATGGTGGCGCCAGACCTCAAAGGCCACCTTGATGGCCAGTAGTTCCCGCTCCCACACAGTATAGTTACGCTCCGCTGGTAGGAGCTGGCGGGAATAGAAGGCACAGGGCAAGAGTGGCGCTTCAGGTCCATTCTGTTGAGACAAGACGGCACCGAGAGCCGTACTGGAGGCGTCGGTCTCCACCACAAAGGGTCGAGAGGGGTCAGGATGTTGTAAGATCGGCGCCCTCTGGAAACAGGCCTTCAACCCCTGGAACGCCTCCTCTGCCTCCTCGTCCCAGGAAAACGGCGTCTTTGGGCGCAGTAGCCGGGTCAACGGGGTGGTGCGATGAGCATAATCTGCGATGAAGGTCCGGTAGTAGTTGGCGAACCCCAGGAAACGCTGTAGGTCCTTGCGGTTCCGGGGTGCCGCCCATTCTCGAACCGCTGCCACCTTCCCAGGGTCCATCTGCACCCCATCTGGAGAGAGCCGGTGACCAAGGAAGTCCACAGTCCGCTGATGGAACTCGCACTTGCTGAGCTTTGCGTACAAACGGTGCTCACGCAAGCGCTGCAGCACGGTCCGGACATGTCCCTCATGGCGAGCCGGGTCACGGGAGTAAACCAGTATGTCATCCAAGTACACCACCACGTACTTATCTAACAAATCCTGGAACACGTGGTTGATGTAGCGTTGGAACACAGCAGGCGCGTTGCATAAACCAAAAGGCATAACCAAGTATTCGAACTGCCCGTACCGGGTCCCAAACGCTGTCTTCCACTCATCCCCGGCTCGGATCCGAATCAAGTTGTAGGCCCCCCGGAGGTCCAGCTTGGTGAACACCTGTGCCCCTTGCACCCGCTCCAGCAACTCCGAAATAAGGGGCAAGGGGTACCGGTCTGGGATGGTGATTTTGTTCAGGGCTCGGTAATCATGGCAAGGACGGAGTTCCCCACATTTCTTCTTAACAAAGAGCACTGGTGCCGCAGTAGGCGAGGTGGAAGGCCTAATGAACCCACGCTCCAGGTTCTTGCGCAAGAAGTCCTGCAAAGCCTCGCGCTCTGGCTCTGTTAGAGAGTATAAGCGACTCACCGGTAGGGGCGCTCCGGGCTGGAGGTCTATGCCGCAGTCAAAAGACCGATGCGGCGGCAGCTGGTCTGCCCCCCGTTCCTCGAACACGTCTTGGTAGTCCCGGTACACGGCTGGGAGCGTGGGTGCTGCCTCCTCCGTGGGTGCGGCCGCTAGCATCTGCGACTGAGCATGGGAACATGGATCTGGGAAGTGTACGGTCCGTTTGACCCAGTCAATCTGAACGTTGTGAGCCTCTAGCCAGTCCATTCCGAGCACCAGGGGGAACCGGGGCATGGAGGCAATGTCCAAGGTTCGCACCTCCCGGTGCTGCTGGAGACACAGGACCAAGGGCTGGGTCTCCCGAGTGACGGCACCCGAACGCAGGAGCCGTCCGTCAATTGCCTCCACCTGTACCGGTTCTGGTTTGTTCTGAAGTGGCACCTGATGATGCGCGGCAAAGGCAGCGTCCATATAGGAGCGGGTTGCCCCCGAATCTACCAAAGCGTGGGTAAGAATCCAGGGCCCACCTGGAGGGTAGAGACGCACCGGTACCATGAGATGTCGCAATTCTACTGGTGAGGGCCCTTCTTGCATGGTTTGGGACCCCACGTTGCTAGGGCCTTCGGCTACCGAGGTTGGCGGTTTCCCTGCGACTGGTAGCTTCTCGGGACAGGAACGGGCGTAATGTCCACCCCCACCGCAGTAAAGGCACAGGTTCCCCTCCCGACGCCGCGACTTCTCCGAGGGGGAGAGCCGAGGTCGCGCAGCCCCGAGCGGCGTTGGCTTGACTGGCAACTCGGCTGTGGGCGTGGACCTGCTGGGAAGGACTGGCGCCAGGAGTCGGGAGTGCTGGCGGTCCCGGGTCTGGCGACGGTCCTCCAACCGATCGTCTATCTGCAGGCTCCGCTGAATGAGGGTATCCAGTGTGGTGGGACGATCCATCATGGCCAACTGGTCCAGTATCTCGTCCGACAGTCCCTCAAGATACTGGTCCCGTAGTGCAGAGTCATTCCAAGACAAGTCTTGTGCCAACAGCCGAAATTCTGTGGCGTAGGCGGCGGCTGTGGACTTGTCCTGTCTCAACCGACGAATCGCCCGATTGGCTTGGCTCTCCTTCAGTGGGTTACCAAACGCAGTCTCTAAGTGGTTACAAAACCCCACATAGTCCGTTAGCAAAAGAGAGTCTTGCCGGAGCAGTGGCAAAGCCCACTTGGCCGCCTGGTCCTTTAACAAACTGATTAAAAAATGCACCTTGGTGCGGTCGTCAGGGAAGTTCCGGGCTCGCCCCTGAATGTACAACTTGGCCTGGGCGAGGAACATGGGAAAACTGGCCTGGGTCCCATCAAATTTCTCTGGCAAGGCCACTGGGTACTTGCCTGGAGCTAGGGCGTCGGCCCCAGGATCTGGAAAGGCTTCCAACCGCTGCTGAAGCGCCGCAACCACATCGCTTAGCTGCTGAACGGTGTGGGTCAAGGCCTGGTTTTCCTGGGCCAATGCCACCAGCGCAGCCGCCTGGTCAGCCATGGCCTCTGGCTCTTCCCGAACGCACCCCAACGAAGGGGGAGTGCGGGTGTGGCGGGAGCAAACTGTGCTGGTCCCGGGGAAAGGTACCGTGGGTGTAAGCAGAGTCCACACGAAGAGGGGCGAGGTCCAAGACGGGGAGCCGGGCGGGGAACAGGTACGCTGGAACAGGAGGCCGAGCTGGGAACTGGAACACCGGATAGTCAGGAACAGGAGGCCGAGCAGGGAACAGGAGCACCGGATGGTCAGGAACAGGAGGCCAAGCAGGGATCAGGAACACAGGAAGGTCCAAAGCCAACGATGACGTTGCTCCCGCAACCTGGGGCCAGGCTGACTGGGCTTTTATCCTCTTCTAAGGCCGGGGGCGGTCCCGACCCCCAGGAGCCCCGCCTCCTCTGGCCTTAAGGTGAGCACTCCTCCTGGGGGCAACCAGTTCCCTTCGCCTCTCTGCCCTAAGCCTCTGCAGATCAGGAGAGGCCGAAGGGTTACTGGGCCCTGGAGGAGGCTCACCTGTGGCCACTGAGTCGTCAAGCCCCTCTGGGGCCAGAAGGGCTTCACCTGGGGCCAGCTCCTGATGCTCTGTCACAGGTGCAGGCTCTTCAGCATCTAGGCCTTGCCCCAGTTCAGCCGGCCCTGGAGGCGGGGACTCCTGTGCAGGCTGGGATTCCTCTGGTTCATCCTCTGAATCGGAATCCCAGGCCATCACACAAGGCCTTGAATCCCAAGCACCCCAACCCCAAATCCAAAATCCAAAAACCCCCAAAAAAGTTTTAAAAGTTTAGCTTACCAAATGGATGAAAGAGAAGTTCTGGAAAAGCTTCAACAATCAACCACCGAAGTCCTCAGAAACCTCAAATGGCTGCAAAATAAGTTTAGGAAAAGCTTCAAAAATCACCAATGTCTTCAAAAACCTCAACTGCTCCCACAGACACGCACCAACCCACCCACAACACAGAAATTGCAAACCCCTCCCCAACTGCTCCCCCAGCCCCTCCCCAACTGCTGCAAACCCCTCCCCAACTGCTTCCCCACCCAGACAAAAAAAAATTTCAAAAAATAACAACATGGCCAGCACTCAGAAATTCAAACTCAGAAAATTTTTCAAAAAAAATCAACCTGGCCCAGTGGTCACAGAAAATCATAAAAATTCCCAAAAAAGGCCCACAAGCCCCCAGATTATCGCAAACCCCTTCCCAACACCAAGTCCTTGAATCCCAAACACCCCAACCCAAAATCCAAAACCCCCCCAAAAAGTTTTAAAAGTTTAACTTACCAAATGGATGAAAGAGAAGTTCTGGAAAAGTTCTGGAAAAGTTTTGGAAAATCTTCAAAAGTGAGCAAAGTCTGAGAAAAGGCTACCAAACCACGTGCTAACAGTTGCTCCTCGAAGTCAAGTCGCAACTGCAGCTGCTCAAGCTAAGCACCCTTGGTTTTAACGGTTTTTACACAAAGGAAACAAAGTCGCGAGACGTTTTCTTTTTGCGAAGCAAGCCCATAGGGGAATTCGTCTTGCGAGGCAAATCGCGGGCGAAAAAACCTTTCGTCTAGCGAGTTTTTTGTCTTGCGAGGCATTCGTCTTGCGGGGCACTACTGTACTGCATTTTGGTGTGCTATTTTTGCCACTCTGAAGGTGGTACCTGTTGTGTTTGCAGGCTCCTCTACACAGCGGAAGGATGAGGAGTACGTGCCACATACTTTACTTTACTTTATTTACACTTCAATGCTGAGAGATTACAAACATGCATCTTGCCTCTGCGAGAGCAGAGAAGCAACTGCCCTCTCGGAAACAAAGAACCACCGAGAGAACTGAAAAACAGGAAACCAGTGTACGTCACATCCAGTCTCCCATTCCCGTGGGAAACCCAACAGCAACTCTGACTGTGGAATGTAAACAACTGTCTTGTGACAAGCATTTCGCTGCACAGTGAAGAAAGCAGAAACCAACAGTACCCTGGGACAGTGTGCAAAGCTGGGCTTTGTCAGCATAGAACACCTGTGGCTCAGAGATCTGTACTGGTTGCAAATTTGCTACTGCGCTGAGTTCAAGGTGTTAGTATATGAAGCCCTTAACAACTTGGGGCCAGTTTACCTACGAGACCGTCTTACTCCACATATGCCAACACAACTGCTTTGATTGGCAGAATTGCCATATTGCAGGTGCCACATAATACCCATGCCACCTTTGTAGGAACTTGACTGTTTAGTGTGACAGCAGCTACACTTTGGAACTCCCTGCCACGTGATAGCAATCAGGCGCCTTCAGTGTATTCTTTTCTGCACCTGATAAAAACATTCTGGTTTAGACAAGCCTACACAGAGAGCTGGTGTGAGTTTTAATTTCTTTCCGTCTATTGTGGCTTTAACTTTTTGTACGTTTTAAATTATTGCTGTAAAAATGAAATTCAGTGAGTATGTTTTGGTTTCATCCGTTTTGGAAACTGCTCCAAGGTTCTTTCTACAATCAAGCGGTATATAAATTTTATCAACCAAACCAACCAACCAGACAGACAGACAGACAGACTTGATCCTAGCCACAGCCCTGAGACACTTGGATGGAAGCTCTGCCTCAGTTCTTCTGCACATGAAATGGGTACAGAATGATACAAGGCTGAAGAATGATAAAAGGAGAGTTACCAGTTTGCACCTATAAAGTACCATTGAGACTGGGAATTTGACCACAAACTCAAGGTGGTTTCTGAAAGTTAAGAGACCGGGCTGAAAAGTGATATGAGTTGGTCTTGCAGGTCTTCAAGATGTCGAAGTCAGATTGTGTTCCCCTTTTTACTTTTTAATAGGCTGTTACAGGCCATTACCAAATGAGAAGATTTCACATTAACCTTGGGGAGATTAAAGGGCTGTCGGCTAAGATTTATTCTCTTCTGTTGGAAAAAGGACCAAGGGAAGGCAATTGGTAGTTTTGTGAGGTGAAACATTCTCAGCAGAAGGAAGACCAGGGATTTAAAGGGGGAGGCGCAAAAAGTAACAGCAATTCTCATGGGCTCTTCCTCCATTATTACTATTTTTTAGAAAGCTCATTGAATCATTATACAGAGCGTATCGCATTTGCCTGCCTTTGAAAAAGTTCCAGATTAATTGAATTCTGGAAGTCAGGGGATTGGAGATGTATTTGGTGGACTTACAAAATCAACAACTAGTCTCTGGGAAAGGATAATGAAGATTAATTATAAACCACTGGAAGTAGATGATCACCTAGTGTGCTTGATACCCATGCCTCTCCCTCCTCGGCCCAATCTCTGCCTTCTTTTGATTGTATGCGCCCTGAGGCAGGGGCCTAACTTTTGCCCGATGACATTGTTGGCAGTAGTACTGTTAAATAGACATAAACACAGTAATTAATAGCCTTGCCGTGGCTTTCCTGGTGGGCTGTGGGAGGCAGGGTTGGAGTAGGGCCTGGGAGACCTGAGTTCAATTCACTACCCAGGAATGAAGTTCACGAGGTGCCCTTGGGTAGTCAGTGTCTCTCAGCCCAACCTACTTCGCAAGGTTGTTGTCTGGATGAGATGGGGAGGGATGAAACATACTGTTATGTACTGAAGTTCTCACCCTGGGCCAGCAGGGGGATACTGTAGATAGTTCAGGTCCACATATGCAAATAAGGGATCGAAAGTGACGTTCAGTGATTGGATAGTTACAGAAAGTTGTTACAGTTACGTTGTACTGGAGCTCTATATAAGCAGGCTGGCTGAACCCTTCAGTTCAGTTCTGTTCTGCCTGTGAATAAACAAGAACTGTTGAAGAATCGCTGTGTCGTCTGATATGTTCACCTACAACTTAACATGTACGTTGAGCTGCTTGCAGGAAGGGTGGGAGAGAAATGTAATTAGGAAGGAAGGAAGGAAGGAAGGAAGGAGAAAAACTTTCTGCACCCACTTTTTCCAAAGCATGCATAATTTTTATAAACACTAATCGTGCCCCCTCTTGCCCCCAATTAAATAATCCCCGAAAGTCGCAAACATTTCTTATAGAGGAGATGCTTCAGCACATTAATCTATTTGAAGAGCAACTGTAATCAACAAATCACACTAGCAGCTCTTGTTTATTCACAGGCCAGGACAGAACTGAACTGAAGGGTTCAGTCAGGCTGCTTATATACAGCTCCAGTACAATGTAACTGTAACAATTTTCTAAAACTATCCAATCACTGAACGTCGCTTTCAATCCCTTATTTGCATAACTATCTACAGTATCCCCCTGCTGGCCCAGGGTGAGAACTTCAGTACATAACAGGTATCTATTTATCTACTTGCACTTTGACGTGCTTTCGAACTGCTAGGTTGGCAGGAGCAGGGACCGAGCAACAGGAGCTCACCCTGTCGCGGGGATTTGAACCACCGACCTTCTGATTGGCAAGTCCTAGGCTCTGTGGTTTAACCCACAGCACCACCCGCGTCCCATTAGATCTGGTATACCCCTCCCTTGTTCTCCTCCTTTCCCTGGGAGTCCGTTGCAAATGGCAGCTTGAGGCTTATGGGATTAACATTAAGGTGTGCATGCTTAGTGATGGTTCACTGCCCGCATATGCATAACTTTGCCGTCCGAAGCACCGCACATACGCTCTGCCTTCTTTCATTTCTGTGTAATAAACCAATCTTTTTATGCTTTCATAGAATTGTAGAGTTGGGTGGGACTCTGAGGGTATTTACGGGACCGCCTTTCCTGGTCTGCCCCACAGAGGACCTTAAGGTCCATGAATAACCATAGTTTAGAGGTCCCGGGCCCTAAGAAAGTCAGATTTTCCTCCACCAGGGCCAGGGCCTTCTCAGTGAAGGCTCCGACCTGGTGGAATGCTCTGTCCCATGAGACCAGGGCCCGGCAGGATTTAACCTCCTTCCGCAGGGCCTGTAAGACAGAGCTCTTTCGCCTGGCCTTTAATTTGAAATCAGCCTGATCTTTTATTCCCCTTCCTTCCCTCCCCCTCCCCTTTTTATGAAGATTACCCGCTCTGGGATCCCACAGCTAATTTTCCCCTGGTCTCCTCACTGGCCCAAATAGGACTAATTTAGCCAGCTAGCCCTGGTGATCATCTAATGTTTATTGGATGGATTTTCTCCCTAAATTAATTTTTGAATTCTGAATTTATTGTTATTCACATTTTATACTGTCTTTTATGCTGTTTTTTGTTGCATCAATTAAGTGTTTTAAATTTGTTGTTAGCCACCCTGAGTCCGGTTTTCTGAATCAGGAAGGGCAGGGTATAAATAAAAATGTATTATTATTATTATTATTATTATTATTATTATTATTATTAAGCCCAACCCCCTGCAATCCAAGAATCCCAACTAAATCATCCATGACAGACAGCCTTCCAACCTCCACGTAAAAACCTCCAGGAAAGGAGAGTCCACAACCTCCAGAGGGAGACCTTTCCACTGTCTCTTACTGTCAGAAAGTTCTTTCTGAGGTTGAAGGCAGCTATCAGATCACCCGTCAGTCTCCTCTTCTCCAGGCTAAACATCCCCAACTCCCTCAACTCTTTCTTATCAGGCTGGGTTTCCAGACCCTTGATCACCTTGGTCACTCCCCTCTGCACATGTTCCTAAAATTCTGACGTCCAGAACTGGACACAGTATTCCAGGTATGGTCTGACCAAGGCAGAAGAGTGGGGCTCTATTATTTCCCTTGATCTGCACAGTATGTTTCTGTTGAGGCAGCCTAGAATAGCATTTGCTTTCTTTGCTGCTGCATCACACTGTGGACTCATGTTTAAAAGTAAAGGGACCCCTGACCATTAGGTCCAGTTGTGACCGACTCTGGGGTTGCATCGCTCATCTCATTTTATTGGCCAAGGGAGCCGGCGTACGGCTTCCGGGTCATGTGGCCAGCATAACTAAGCCGCTTCTGGTGAACCAGAGCAGCTCACAGAAACGCCGTTTACCTTCCTGCCGGAGTGGTACCTATTTATCTACTTGCACTTTGACGTGCTTTTGAACTGCTAGGTTGGCAAGAGCAAGGACCAAGCAATGGGAGCTCACTCCGTCGCGGGGATTCAAACCACCAACCTTCTGATCGGCAAGTCCTAGGCTCTGTGGTTTAACCCACAGTGCCACCCATGTCCCTTAGACTCATGTTTAGCTTGTGGTCTACTAAGACCCTAAGTCCTGTTATTAATCAGCTGATTGTCTATCCTCGCTGTACATCAGGGAGGGCTGTGTGGAGAGAGTCTTTTCCTTTCAATTCCTAGGAGTTTATCTCAGTGAAGACCTTACTTGGAAAATCAATACAACCCAGGTGGTTAAGAAAGCCCAACAGAGACCCCATCTTCTCAGAGTATTGCGAAAGAACGATGTCAATCAACATTTGATGATCTTCTTCTACCGGTCCACAATAGAAAGTGTCCTTTCATACTGCATCACGGTGTGGTACGCTGGTTTGACATCAACTGATAGGAAGTGCCTACAGAGGGTGGGGAATACAGCACAATATATTATGGGCTGTCCCGTGAATCCGCTGGATGAAATAGCGGAAGAATGTTGCCTCAGGAGAGTGAGGAAAAATCTCAGGGATGATTATCCACACCCTGGCCGGCACTTTCTTGATCTCCTGCCCTCAGGCAGAAGATATAAAAGCAGGATTAGTTGCCTCAACAGGGTAAAGAACAGCTTCTATCCGTGGGCTGTTAGGCTGCTGAATGAAAAGATAACAACAGGGCAACTGACTTTCGGGTTTGGTGGGTGTGGGTCAGTAAACGAGGGGAATTAAGACTAAGATTGCTGAGTGGCGGGTGCTCGTGTAATCTCACTGTATACAAGTTGTACAATAAAGTATTTCAATTGTCCCTGCAGCTGGAGCTCTGAGGTAGAGTGCCTCTGAACAGGGAAGCTCCATTCAACAGCTCTTAATAAGGCACTTTTCCTCTACAAATTTGTCCGCTCCTTTTTAAAAAAAGAAAAAAGAAAGCCATATAAAGTAGGGGTCATCACCTCCACATCTCATCGTCCTATAACTACAACCCATAATATATGCAGCTTTACCACACCCCTGGAGGGACGATCAGAAGGTCGGCGGTTCGAATCCCATCGATGGGGTGAGCTCCTGTTGCTCGGTCCCTGCTCCTGCCAACCTAGCAGTTTGAAAGCACGTCAATGTGCAAGTAGATAAATAGGTACCACTCCGGCGGGAAGGTAAACGGCGTTTCCGTGCGCTGCTCTGGGAGTTTGGATTTGATATCCTGCCTTTCACTCCCTTTAAGGAGTCTCAAAGCGGCTAACAATTTCCTTTCCCTTCCTCCCCCACAACAAACACTCTGCGAGGTGAGTGGGGCTGAGAGACTTCAGAGAAGTGGGACTGGCCCAAGGTCACCCAGCAGCTGCATGTGGAGGAGCAGAGGTGCATGTGGTTTGCCAGAACCGGCTTAGTCATGCTGGCCACATGACCCGGAAGCTGTATGCCGGCTCCCTCAGCCAATAAAGCGAGATGAGTGCCGCAACCCCAGAGTCGGTCACGACTGGACCTGATGGTCAGAGGTCCCTTTACCTTTACCTACCACATCCATAATCATCGTTTCAGTTCTTTTGGCTTTACAAAAGGCTCTCTTTTAACCTACAGTTGAAGCCACGATTAATCTGCCAGAGCTTGCCTGCTCCTTGCTTCCCCTCCCCCTGGATAAAATAAAATAAAAAATCTCTTCAAACTTCATATTAATTGCCATCCCTGGGGTGGGGCAGGGAAGCATTTTAATATTCTACCAAACTTCCCTCTTCTGCTTACATGAAGTCAGAGAGGAGAGACGCTGTTCTGTTCTTCTCTGAAAGTGCCCCCGGAGGATCTGCCTTATGATAATTTCCAGCCCTGCAGAACCAGGGGGCACATTTTGACAGAGCATGCCATCTCCTGGAAGGCAACCCTCTTTCAGAGCCAGCGGCTGCTAGCAAACACTCCTCAACCTGCATTTGTTACCCTCCTGATTTCCATGTTTGTTTGCTGAAACCGAACGAGCACTTTGCATTTAAATGTGCCAATGGGTGCAGAGTAGGCCAAAGCGGAGGGGGAAATGGGATGGGAAAATGACTATTAATGCACTATATCAGGTGGTTTTGATTTTTTGAAAAACATTTTGTTCAGTGCAACAGCACCTGTGCCTTCATGGTGCCACCATACTTCTCCCTGTGTTCAGGGTCCAAACTCTCCCTTGTATTTTTAAGGGGTTCATATATGCAGTAATATAGTTCATGCCTTTTTACTGCAAGTCTTGTGTTTTTGACTTTTGCCGTGGCATTTATTCTTCTTATGCTGTGAAATGTGCTTAAAAAACCCCAAACCTTGGCATAGTAAAAGGTAAAGGGACCCCTGACCGTTAGGTCCAGTCGTGACCGATTCTGGGGTTGCAGCGCTCATCTCGCTTTACTGGCCAGGGAAGCCGGCATCCAGCTTCCGGGTCATGTGGCCAGCAGGACTAAGCCGCTTCTGGCGAACCAGAGCTGTGCACGGAAATGCTGTTTACCTTCCCGCTGGAGCGGTACCTATTTATCTACTTGCACTTGGATGTGCTTTTGAACTGCTAGGTTGGCAGGAGCAGGGACTGAGCAACGGGAGCTCACCCCGTCGCGGGGATTCGAACCGCCGACCTTCTGATCAGCAAGTCCTAGGCTCTGTGGTTTAACACACAGTGCCACCCGCGTCCCTATGCTGTGAAATGTGCTTAAAAAAACCCAAAACCTTGGCATAGTAATCATCGCAATTAACGAGACTTTATTTAAAAATTATTTCTTAAAGGTATTAGTAAGAGCCTGTGTGTGTCTGTGTGTGTGTTTATGTGTGTTTATTACATCCACAGAGCACCTTTTCTTCGAAGGAGCCCGAGGTGTGCACATGGTTTTCCTCCTCTTCATTTTCTCCTCACAACAACCCTGTGAGGTAGGCTAGGTTGATAGATGGTGACTGGCCCCAGGTCACCCAGTGAGTTTTATGACTGAGTGGGGATTCGAACCCTGCTCCCCCAGCTCCAAATCCAACACTCTGAACCACTACACCACACTGGCTCTTATTTAAATGTTATTTGAATTTGAAGAGTTGGTGTGGTTTTTGTTTTTTGTTTTACTAAAATTTTATTGCTTTATTCTCTTTGTAAATCGCTTGGAGGGCTGTGTGTGAGTTTTGCAATCAAGCGATGTGTGAATTTTCTGAAGTAAATAAATAAAATACCTCTTGGGGTGGCTTGCAAAGCTGGAGCTTTTGACTTCCCCAAATCAGCCCCCTGCAGCTGCCCATCGGGGAGCGGAGAAGAGAAGGGGAGACTTGCACCAGCGAGTAGACTCTGCTCTTCCCCCTTGGAGGGTGTTGATGTGAAGCACTCTGTGCGTGCTTATGAGCCATGGCAGGCAGAGTTTTAAAGAAAGGCAAGGGCACATCATTCCCCCCCCCTTGCCTTTCATATTCCCAGTTTTGTACTCTTGGGTTTGTAGGCATGGTCTGTTTTGGTTTTCCTCCTAGTCAATTTCACAGCCCACTTCTTCAGCAGAAGCTTAAAGGGGCTGCGATTTCCTTGAGACACAATAGCAGGGTGGCAATGGGAGAGAGAGAATTGTTGGGCTGTGAGCGGAGAAAATTGCCTTTTCATAGTTAAAGGCTGTCTGAGAGCCAGAAAAAAACATATATTATTTTCCTCTCTCTTTACTATAAGTTTTTGGCCTTTTAAATAAATAAACACCAAAAAGAAAGGAACAAGTCTGGTTTTATAAAACCGGAACATGATTTACTGTGAAACTGCTCCGTAGCACTTCATCAGTTAGAGGGCAACAAGTTAATAAGCATGGGGGCGGTGCAAATTGGAGTGGGGTGGGGGAATAATCCCACACATGAGTTGTGAATTGTGGGGAAGGAAGTCTTGAAATCAAAGCAGGAAAATGAAAGCACTGCAGCACCAGGGAACTGTAGAGTTGTAGATATGATAGCAAAGCAGTTGGCTCCTTACCTCTCTCGCCCTGACCTAGCCACTGTGATCCATGCGACGGTCACCTCCAGCCTCACTCTACGTGGGGCTGCCCTTGAGACTGACCCAGAAACTCCATCGGGTGCAGAATGCCATGGTGAGGCTCCTTACTGGGTCCTCACTGCGGGATCACATTCAACCGGTGCTATACCAGCTGCACTGGCTCCCGGTGGAGTACAGGATCAGGTTTAAGGTGCTGGTTTTAACCTTTAAAGCCCTATATGGCCTAGGACCCTCATATCTACGGGACCGCCTCTCCTGGTATGCCCCACAGAGGACCTTACGGTCTTCAAACAAAAACATCTTGGAGATCCCGGGCCACAGGGAGGTTAGGCTGGCCTCAACCAGAGCCAGGGCTTTTTCGGCTGTGGCCCCGATCTGGTGGAATGCTCCATCACAAGAGACTAGGGCCCTGATGGACTTGACATCTTTCCGCAGGGCCTGCAAGACAGAGCTCTTCCACCAGGCCTTTGGCCAAGGCACAGCCTGACCCCCTCCTTTGGCAATCCTCATAGAACTCTAGCCCAATGGTTGCCATTAATTTGATTTTGAATTGATTTTAGAATGAATTGATTTTAGAATGCTTTATTGTTGTTAGCTGCTCTGAGCCCAGCTTCGGCTGGGGAAGGCAGGATATAAATTATTATTATTATTATTATTATTATTATTATTATTATTATTATTATATCTGCAGATATCCCAAAGGCTGTCACATGGAAGGTGGAGCAAGCTTGTTTTCTCCTGAACCAATAGATTCATCGAATCAAAGAATTGTAGAATTGGAAGGGACCCCAATGATCATTTATTCCAACCCCCTGCAATGCAGGAATGAAAGCTGAAGAATCCCTGACAGATGGCAACCCAACCTCTGCTTAGAAACCTCCAAGGAAGAAGAGCCTACAACTTCCCAAGGGAGTCTGTTCCGCTTTTAAACGGCTCTTATTGTCAGAAAGTTCTTCCCAATGTTTAGTTGAAATTTCTTTTCTTGACATTTGAATGCTTTAGCTGAGATTCCAGTATTACAGGGGGTTGGAATAGATGACTCTGGGAGTCCCTTCAAACTACAGTGGTACCTTGGTACTAGAACGGTTTGGTTCCTGAACAAATTGGCTCCCGAACGCTGCAAACCCTGAAGTGAGTTTTCCTGTTTGCGAACTTTTTGGGGAGCTGAACGTCCGAGACAGCTTCCACAGCTTCCGATTGAGTGCAGGAAGCTCCTGCAGCCAATCGGAAGCCACGCCTTGGTTTTTGAACTGTTTTGGAAGTCGAACGGACTCCCAGAACGGATTAAGTTCGAGAACCAAGGTACCACTGTATACAATTCTATGAATCCATTGGCCCAGGTCCTCCCTTCTGGAGCAGGAGAAAACAAGCTTGCTCCCCTTCGACGTGACAGCCCTTGGGACAACTGCAGATGGCTATCATATCTCCTTAGTGTTCTTTTCTCCAGGCTAAATATCAGAAAGGCGGACGCTACAGAACATGAGAGTGTTAGAATTCCTGCTCCGTGATTGCAGTCATGGGATTTTTGTCAGTCGCATGACGGTGTATGTTTTGACTCCACAGAGTGGGAAGTGACGGAGACTGTACAATTAATCACTCTGTGGAACTGAAAGTTCATCTGCTTATTCCACCAGGCCAATTCAGTGGCGCGTTTTAGGTAACCCATTAGGAACAATTGCAAAAGTGCCACAGAAGTAATCAGGGAGGAAGAGGAGCCCAATAAAGATAATGAAGGGGTTTATTAGCACATCCAAGCCTTGCCTCTGTAGAGCTACCTGGGGAGAAACCGTTACGCTCAATGCATGATATGGGAATAACAAGTGAGCAGGCAAGCGAGGAAGAGAAGAAATGATTATTAAACACAAGGCTGTCAGCTGGGCCCAGTGGTTCCCTCCAGTCGCCTCAGGCTGCAGCTTCCCAGTGGAGGATTCGCACGGCTGCAGCGGTCCCCAGCGTCATTCGCACCCAGAGCTGGGCAAGGGGCTGGCCTGCCACTGCCACTGCCGCTGCTGCTGCTCGATGCTGGTGGGGCTGCAAGGAAAGGGAAGGGAAGCGATTCTTCTGTGTTTCGCATATACCATATTTTTTGCTCCATAAGACTCACTTTTTCTCTCCTAAAAAGTAAGGGGAAATGTGTGTGCGTCTTATGGAGCGAATGCAGGCTGCGCAGCTATCCCAGAAGCCAGAACAGCAAGAGGGATTGCTGCTTTCACTGCGCAGCGATCCCTCTTGCTGCTCTGGCTTCTGAGATTCAGAATATATTTTTTCTTGTTTTCCTCCTCCAAAAACTAGGTGCGTCTTGTGGTCTGGTGTGTCTTATAGAGCAAAAAATATGGTATTAAAAAATCCCCCTTAGCAAATTACGGTTCCCGGAAGGGGCACCATTTTCTGATTCGCCTCAGGCGGCGAAACATATTGGCCTGGCTCTGGCTGGCATTCAAGTCAGGACTGGGCTGGAGGAGGGGGCAGGCAGCTGAGTCCCCCTGCCACGACTCAGTCAAAACCCCAAAGAACTCGCAAGCCTGCCGGCTCTCTCTTTTTCACCGCCGATTCATCCCTCCGTTCTTACACACCGCCGATCGGCTTTTAATTGCGCTTAAGCAATCTGCACAGAATTAGAGCAGCATTGGGGGAAATGAAAAGAGCAAAAAAACCCAAGTAAGCCCCCAGACGGAAATGAGGGAGAAGAACCAAATAGCAGAGGGATATCAAGGCGCTAATTTAGCCCATAAAGCCAGGGCCAGGGGAGGCCCCGTCATACCGTTGAAAACGATCTCTCTGAGACTTGGCAATTCTCTGCCAGCCCCCAGCCCCCCCTCAGCCGGGAGAAACACATCAGTGGTAATTATGCACAACAGATGTCTCTCCTGCCAGTGCTTTTGTAATCTTAGTGAAGACATTCAACACTCAACCCTTGGCGCGGTGCGTCTCTTTCCAATTTCGGAGTTACAGAATGAACAGGACAAGCTGGCAGCTGGCCCAGGTCGGAAGGTGAAGAGAGAGAGAGCAATTCCTATGGCCTCAGGGTACCAAGGAGGAGATAGCCACATGACTGAGGCGTAGGGTGAACAGGACAGGAGCATCCCAAACCCTGAGATTACAGGGTTCAAATCTCAGACCTAGAGGCAGCGGCGTAGCGTGGGTTGTAATTTGCGCCCCTAACCCCTAACCTGCCGCCGCTGCCAGCTTCTTCTTGCTGCTGCCTGGGCTGGGGTATTTACGGTAAGGTAGCCATGGCGGCGGCGGCGGGTCCATGTCAGGTGATCTGAGGTGAGTTGCCGCTGGCGCTGCCGCCCAAACGACGCCGCTTGCCCGGAGGGAGGAGGAGGGCAGAGAGGCGAGGAAAATGCAACATGGCCCAGCAGCTGCAGCTGCAGCGACGGCGGCACTGTGAGGAGGGGCTGCCTGGCGCGCCCTCCGCGGCCCGCGCTGAGAGCCGCTGCCTGCCGAACGCCTTCAGCCCGGACGCACGCACAGCTCGTCAGTTCCGCGAGACATGGGGCTCTGCTACAGCCTGTGCCCCAGGCTCTTCGGCGACTCCGGAGGTGGCGAGCGCGCCCCCCCAGATGTTGCGCCTGATGCGGCCGGCCCCCCCTGCACCCCCCACACTACGCCACTGCCTAGAGGCAGCACCTGGCGATGTTCTGTGGCAGCCTCCAGTGATCACAGAATAATAATAATACAGTGGTGCCTCGCAAGACGAAATTAATTCGTTCTGCGAGTCTCTTCGTCTTGTGGTTTTTTCGTCTTGCGAAGCACCCCTATTAGCGGCTTAGCGGATTAGCGGTATTAGCGGCTTAGCGGCTATTAAAGGCTTAGCGGCTTAGCGGCTAAGCGGCTATTAGCGGCTTAGCGGCTTAGAAAAAGGGGGGGGAGCGAAAAAACTCGCAAGACTCGCAAGACGTTTTCGTCTTGCGAAGCAAACTCATAGGGAAATTCGTCTTGCAAAGCGCCTCGAAAAACGGAAAACCCTTTCGTCTAGCGGGTTTTTCGTCTTGCGAGGCATTCGTCTTGTGGGGCACCACTGTAATAATAATAATAATAATAATAATAATAATAATAATAATAATAATTTATTTGTACCCCACCCATCTGGCTGGGTTTCCCCAGCCACTCTGGGCAGCTTCCAACAAAGATTAAAAATACATTAAAATGTCACACATTAAAAGCTTCCCCAAACAGGGCTGCCTTCAGATGTCTTCTAAAAGTTTGGTAGTTATTTTTCTCTTTGACATCTGCTGGGAGGGCGTTCTACAGGGTGGGTGCCACAACCGAGAAGGCCCTCTGTCTGGTTCCCTGTAACCTCACTTCCCGCAGGGAGGGAACCACCAGAAGGCCCTCGGTGCTGGATCTCAGTGTCTGGGCTGGACGATGGGGGTGGAGATGCTCCTTCAGGTATACTGGACCAAGGCCGTTTAGGGCTTTAAAGGTCAGCACCAACACTTTGAATTGTGCTCAGAAACGTACGCAATGTACGGAAATGATTGAGGTTCCCCTAGCGGTTCCCCTATGAAGAAATGTTTGGGGACTTTTTAGTTTAGAGAAAAGTCAAGGAAGAGGTGGCACGATAGAAATTCGTAAAAGTATGCATGGCTTGGGGGGAAGAATTGATGCTTTTGAATTCTGGTGCTGGAGGAGACTCTTGAGAGTCCCATGGACTGCAAGAAGATCCAACCTCTCCATTCTGAAGGAAATCAGCCCTGAGTGCTCACTGGAAGGACAGATCCTGAAGCTGAGGCTCCAAGACTTTGGCCACCTCATGAGAAGAGAAGACTCCCTGGAAAAGACCCTGATGTTGGGAAAGATGGAGGGCACAAGGAGAAGGGGACGACAGAGGACGAGATGGTGGGACAGTGTTCTCGAAGCTACCAGCATGAGTTTGAGCAAACTGCGGGAGGCAATGGAAGACAGGAGTGCCTGGAGTGCTCTGGTCCAGGGGGTCACGAAGAGGCGGACACGACTAAACGACTAAACAACAACAGCAACATGTTTTCTTGCAGCTGGGGCAGATGAAGGTGTCCAGTTGTGTTGCTGCGGATGCACCAGGGTGTTTTTTCTCTCAGCGCTCCACCCAGTGGTCATTCCTCCTCTGGTTACTGCTGTTGATACATGACCTTTTGAGGGAGGTCTACTGTTGAACAGCTCCTACTGTCAGAAAGTTCTTCCTAATGTAAAGTCAGAATCTCCTTTATGGTAATTTGGATCCATTGGTTTGAGTCCCAACCTTCTGGAGCAGCAGACAGCAACCTTGCTCCATCTTTCATGTGGCATCCCTTCAGATATTTGAATCAATCGCACACACGCCACCTCTCAGTGTCTGAATAACTGTGGTTCAGCTACGTAACAACTTTTCTAAACAGCATTCTCACTTAGGAAATAACTACATTATTTAGAAAAAGCATTCTCATAAATTGCCAGGCTGGTCTCCTCCATAATGCGTCTTTTAATGAGCCTCTTGCTTTGGTTTAATCGTTCTTTTAATTGAAAAAAATAATTCTATGGCTCCTGAAAGCTGTTCTGTTTGCCCTTAAACTGCCCATCTGAGTCCTCACCAGCACCTCCTTCCAAGTCTTCTAGGCTGGCTGGACTTCAAGTCCTGCAACAGGCTCATAAATGTACAATTAAGTGCTAACTGAAGCTCCATGCAGATAAGCAAGAGACTCTGTTAGTTGGTGGTTTTTCCATCCAGATATGTAAAGGAGCAGGCTGTTCTGATTCGAGGGGTCCCACTCCCCAACTTGGGGGTACATCAAGATCCACCACTCTCGTTGGAGGCACAAGTGGTCTCTGTGGCAGTCGCCCCTGCCCACTCCGTGGAACGCTTTCCCCAGAGAAGCTGATCTGGTGCCAACACTGTCATCTGGTGCCAGGTGGAGACATGTTTATTCTTCCAGCCTCCCTGGGCATTTGGGCAATGACATGGCTTGGGTGGAGCAGGCTAGCTTCTGCACATGTTTGCACAGCCCTCCCTGACCTCCGTCCAAGCAAGCAGAAGGCATTGACTAACATTAGAGGATGCGTTCCAACCAGGCAGAAGAAGAGAGTTTTAGGGGCCAGTTGGAGAAAACGGAAGGGTCACATTCTGTGCTGGGGCCTGACGTTCTCTTCTCCTGCCATAGACTAGACTAGACATTTTATTCTATTCTATTCTATTCTATTCTATTCTATTCTATTCTATTCTATTCTATTCTATTCTATTCTATTCCCCGCCCTCCCTGGCCAAGATCGGGCTCAGGGTGGCTAACATCAGGTATAAAAACAAGATTAAAATACTTCTTAAAATGCAGCCTCATTTTAGTGGGAGCCCAGATCAAAAACTGTTTGGGGGGAGAAAACGTCAAATCTTCACCAAGGCCAACTATCTAGACTGGTCCTACGTGGGCCAGAAAAGCCAGGGAAGTCCCCAAATACGGGTTCCATCGCAGAAGGACAAAGGAAAGAGAGGGAGGGGATCAAGTTGATTCCAAGCCAAAGGCCAGGCGGAACAACTCTGTCTTACAGCTGTTGTAAACAAAAATTGCCCTTTTCCCTTATGGGGTATCCAAGAGCCCATATAGAGTCCTTACGTGGGTTCCCTATTGGTAGGCGAAAATAACAGAGGCCAACCAGGGAATATTGAGAAGCAAAGCAGCTAGTAAGCCTGCTCTTTATTGATCTGTTGCAACAGGGTGCTCCCCTCACACGCAGGAGAGAGGAGGAACCCAGAAAAATGGCGTGCAAGGCCTTATATGGACTTTTGAAATTGCCACCCTGTAGATCAAGACCACCCCCAGAAACATCATACATAAATCACAGAAGGGGTGTAACCTAAGACCACCCCTCAGATACATCATGCCTACATCACAGAAAAGGCGGTCTACAACAGAAATTTGAGTGCGTTGTTTATCTCCTGTCTGGCAGGTTACCTTGATTGGATTGCCTGGGGAGCCTGGCCAGTCTTTTATAATGATAAATACCGTATTTTTCGTCCTATAGGGTGCACCGGCCCATAGGACGCACCTCGGTTTTTTTTTCGGGGGGGGAAATGAATTAAAAAAAAATTATTTCACTCCCCAGCCGCGGCTGCCACCCCAAGCCTCACGCGCCCAGCAGGACTTCCCGCCGGGCGCGCGAGGCTTGCGGATACTCGCCCGAAGCACGGGGAGCCCTCCGGAGGGCTCCGCGTGCTTCGGGCGGCAGGACCTCCCGCCGGGCGCGCAAGACTTGCGGACACTCACCGGGGCTGCAGGCTGCTGCCCGCAAGCCTTGTGAGCCCACGGGAACTCCCGCCGGGCTTGCAAGGCTTGCGGATAGCTTCCTGAAGCCTGGAGAGCGAGAGGGGCCGGTGCGCACCGATGCCTCTCGCTTACCAGGCTTCAGCGAAAGCCTGCATTCGCCCCATAGGACGCACACACATTTCCCCTTCATTTTTGGAGGGGGAAAAGTGCGTCCTATGGGGCGAAAAATACGGTACTTAGTTCCTGGGCCATGTCACAGGCTCACACCCTATTCATATCTTAAATGTGCCCTTAAGACAGGATTTGTGAGGAAAGAGACAATGGGGAGGTTTCCCACTTTGACCTTGCAGAGAAAACATTTGCTCAGTTTAGGAATCAAAATGGTTCCAGGTCGGTCTTCCTGTGCTGATCTATGTACATGCTTGGTTAGTACATTTATGAACATTTCCATATATCTAAGACCTCAAAATTCCTATCACACAGGCCCTGCGGAAAGAAATCAGTTCCCGCAGGGCCCTGGTCTTATGAGACAGAGCGTTCCACCAGGTCGGAGCCAGTGTTGAAAAGGCCCTGGCTCTGGTTGAGGCTAATCTGACTTCCTTAGGGCCCAGGACCTCTAGGGTGTTGCTATTTATGGACCTTAAGGTCCTCTGCAGGGCATACCAGGCAAAGCTCCACAAATAACGTTTCTTATTTTTCTTCAAAGTGGAATGGTTAGCAGGGGTAGCCAACATGGCGTAGTTGGCTCCTAGCCCCTGGGGGCTGCAATTCCCACCAGCCCCAACCAGCACGACCTGGTAATGTCAAGCTGGGGCTGGTGGGAATTGTAGTCCAAAACATCACAGTGGGGGGGGGATGGGGGGTTCACCGGGGGGGGGAGTGTACCTCCAAGCTAAGAACTTTTCAAGGAAGACAAAAGAACAACTCCTTTGAAAATGAAACAGAAAAGGCCATTGTTTTTACAGTAGTTTGAAAATCTTCAACAGGCTTCTTCAGTTTGAATTGGTTTCTTGCAATTTCTTAGGTTGATCAGCACAAATTCATCAGTAATTGATGCATCTTTATTCCTCTCCAAGCATATTTCCCTGGGGGTGTTGGATTGGGGGTGATTAGGAACAGAGGAAATGAGAAGAACGTCATCCAGTCCCCCTTTCTGCTTTCTGCTACATGTTCTGAATCTGAATACCAGTTAGCAAAGCTACCGAAAACCCAGCAGGATTCTCCGTCTTCACCTGAAATAATGACTGTTTCTCAGATGATGGCCTTCCTTTTCCTACTACAGACAAATTTATTTGTGGTGGAATAATTATATAGTACGTGAAAGGGGAAGGGCTTTGCTATCCTCATTCCGCTATTACGGTAATTATATGGGCACAATAAGATGAACTAAAATAGTTTTTAAAGAGGTTATTTGGGGGGGGGTGAAGATTAAGAGAAAATCAACAAAGTTCTGTTGAATATTCTCCAGTTTTGATTTTCAAGTTGAAACAAACAGCAGGAGGAAACACGATAGAAGTTTATGAAACTACTCATGGCAAGAAGAAAGGGGATAGAGAAAAGATCGTCTCCCTCGCTACTAGCACTGGGATTTGTGGACACCCAATTAAACGGAAGGCTGGAAGATTCAGGAAAGATAAAACACAGCACTTTTCTCACACAGAGTATAGTTAAACTGTGGAACTCATTTGGATGGCTTTAAAAGAGGATTAGGGGGAAAAACCCCTCATGAATTATATTGGCGCAATAAGATTAAATAAAATAGTTTTTTAAATGGTGGGGTTTTTTGGTGAAGATTCAGAGAAAACAGCACAGTTCTCCTGAATATTCTTCAGTTTTGATTTTCAAGCTGAAAATAACAGCAAGAGGAGACATGATAGAAGTTTATAAAATTACGCACGGTAAAAGAGAAAGTGGATAGAAAAAGGGTTTCTCACTCTCTCTACTAGAACTTGCGGACTTCCAGTTAAGACGAAGGTTGGAAGATTCAGCACAGATAAAGGAAAGTCCTTCTTCATGCTGTGCAGAGTTAACCTGGGGAACTCCCTGCCACAGGAGGCACTGATGGCCACCAATGCCTGTGCTGGGCCCGGGGAAATTCTGGTCCAGGACTGGTCCAGAATCTGAAGGTTCCGCTGGGAGTCAGTTCGACAGGGTCAAGGCAGGAAACCAGGCAGGAAACCAGGCAAGGACAGGTACATCTGAAACCCCTCCCTTCCTCTTGGAAATTATAACATACCCCTTGCTTTAATCCTCTTATCTTGAATATGCTTCTGCCCCATATTGAAGCATTTAATTAATCAGAGTATTTTCTTTGTTGTGGAGATCTCAGTGCCGTGCATAACAGAGCAGGTGCCTCGTTCTTTTAATATCCTTTAGCGTATCAGCAAATCACGGTTCGTCCAATGAACCTCTTGGCCATTTTCCGACTTGGAAGGTGGATCGCCTTTCCACTTTGTTTTTAATATTGGGCTAGTAGACATTCTGTAAGAAGGATTCCAAAGCCTGAGGCAAGGTTTGAGAATTTATTAGTTGATTGTATTCATATCCCAACTTTTCCTCCAAGGAGCTCAAGGTGACCTGCATGGTCCTCCCCCTCCTCATTTAATCCCAACCACACCCCTGTGAGGTAGGTTAGGAGTGACCAACCCAGTGGGCTTCTTCATGGCTGAGTGGCAATTCGAACCCAACAATTCCTAGTCCAACACTCTAACCACTAAACTTCATGATGTACCCTCCACCCCATAACTGAATTCTAGAGAGTTCTCTAGTGGACCTTATGTGATTGGCTAACATTGGTCGCACGGGAGGTATCTAATCTAGTGAAGGAGAGACTCCATTTTATGGAAAGCAAGATGGCTGTGTTTTAGAATCCACTGTGAACACTGCTAAGTTGAATAGAGCGTTGGAGCACTTTTCCGCTTGAAAGTTGCATTTTCGTTCCTCTCGTTCAAAGGAAACGTGGAGATGACAAGCCCTTCCTTGAGTGATGTTTGACGCTGGAAGATCTGTTTCCGCAGTTTAATCTTTATTTGATTCTGCTCTCCGTACGGCCATGCACCGCTTGCCTTCACGACAGCTTTCCACGTCCCCCCAGTACAGTCAAAAACGCGACTAATGTCTAATAAAAAGGGCCATTAATATGATTCATGGGTAGTCGTCACCCGCCGTGAAGTGCTGGCAACAGCAGCCTCACGTGGTGCAGAGTTCTCATCTGAGAAGACAAATATTGCCCACATTATATTCCCTGTCAGGGAGGAAGGTCAATACCCTTCTCCTCGTATGATCTTCTTTTGCTCCAACCAATGGATTCATCCACAGCCCGAAACTTGAGGTGCTTTGGGAGGAAAAGTCCCTTTGGGACATCTGGTCGGCCACTGTGAGAACAGGACACTGCAGTAGATGGACCACTGGCCATTGGGATCTTTTTATGTTCTTGTTTCGGCCAGAGATATTTCCTGTTTCTGCAAAGAGTCATGGGTGATTGTCCCTGAGTCTTGACCCACAGAAGGGTTGCGTTAGGAACGTGAGAGATGACCTTGCCCCCTCCAATTTCCAATCTATTCTGTTTATATTTATTGTCTATTTGTTCATGCTGCTTTTCAATGTAAATACGCTCAAAGCAGCTCACTGCGGAACTACGCAACTGCAAATCTATGCATCATCCTAAAATGCAAATGATTTGGGGGGGGGGGGAAACAGAGGAATCCAACAAATAACTCAATTTGATTACAGTACGTGAACATGACAACATTTAAAGTCATCATATATTAGATCTTGCTTCACATTGCCAGGAGGAGTCTTGGAGTGACTGTAAAGTGACTTTACAGGGGCAATTATGTGCAAAACGCATTAAAATGGAACAAATATGCTAAAAATGTTCACGAACGAAAAATTCCCAACAACGCAAAACACTGGCGATGAACATGACAGGAACGTAGGAAGATGCCTTGCAACAAGACAGACCAACAATCCATCTATCTGGCTATTGAATATTGTTTATCATCTATTGATTAAAGCTGGTGTTTTCACTGCTAAATTGCGTTGAGACATTGGAAGCGATCAAACAAATGGAAATAAATCAGTAAATTACAAGCCTTGCAGCCAGTACTGGGAGAAGCTCCCTGCTTGCCTGCTGGTGCCTTGATCTTCTGTTTAAAAGAGTCGATTTCCCCTTGCCAGACTTTTCTGGTTGTTTGCAATGATTCCACCCCACCTTGCAGGGATAATGAGTGAAGAAGCCAAACCCTTTGCGAGTGCAGAAGACGGAGGCAGGGCCTAGCCATGCTGGGACTCGTTCCTGGAACCTCAGGGATCCGCTTTAATAGGGGGAACATGCACCAAAGGCCACTCGCTCATCAGAGACGCTACTGAAGGCAGATTTTGCAGGCACATTTCATGCCGGTTCCCCAGCAAACTCACAGCTTGTTGCAAGTTTCAAAGGCTGCCTTTGGATGCTGTGACTGCACAGACGCTGGCGAATCACCTGGGTGTGCGATGTCTCGCAGTGAGACACCAAGCACAGGAGCTGTGATCTGGGCTGGGGCGATAGGCAGAGGGAGCTTTAAGAAAGAACCAGGATGATCTCCGGGATGCGATGAAGGAAAGCAGACAGGCAGCTGGGTTTTAAGGGCATTCAATCAAGGTGTGAGAAGCAAAAGGCCACTGAAACAGCAAGCGAGGTTTGTTCCTATTGACTCATTTTATCTAAGAAGACTTCGATACTGCTTCTAAGCAGTTGGCATGAAACAATGGGAAATGTACCTAAAACAATACTGATAAAATCCAGCATTAGAAAGAAGTAAACATGTATCAAAATGAAATTAGCAGTATTAAAGCAGAGGTACATTATAAAATCAAATGCCTGGATAAAAAGGTAAAGGGACCCCTGACCATTAGGTCCAGTCGTGGCTGACTCTGGGGTTGCGGCGCTCATCTCACTTTATTGGCCGAGGGAGCCAGCATCCAGCTTCCGGGTCATGTGGCCAGCATGACTAATTCGCTTCTGGCAAACCAGAGCAGCACACGGAAATGCCGTTTACCTTCCCGCTGCAGCGGTACCTATTTATCTACTTGCACTTGGACATGCTTTCAAACTGCTAAGTTGGCAGGAGCAGGGACCGAGCAACGGGAGCTCACCCCATCGCAGGGATTCAAACCACCGACCTTCTGATTGGGTTTAACCCACAGCGCCACCCGCATCCCTAATGCCTGGATAGTCTTGCCTTAAATAAAGTTTTTAGCAGGCACTGAAAACATTCGGTATGGCTGCACCGTTCTGTAACCACACTTGGAATGCAGTGTATAGTTCTGGTTACCTCAACTCAAAAAGGGTACTGAAAAAGGTTCAGGAAAGGGTAATCAAAATGAGCAAAGGGATCGAGCAACTCTCCTATGAGGAAAGCCAAGGGCTCTTTAGTTTGGAGCAGGGGTTCCCCAAGGGGCAGGACTGCTCCGGAAGGCAGGATCACCTAGGGTGTGTGTGTGTGCTAAGTGTCAAGCAGATAGCAGAAGGGGGAGGTGGGCTGGAGATGTAGCTGACTATTGGGCTTTGAAAAACTGATACCACTGGATCAAATTCACCAGTTTTGTTGAATTAATTTAACTGGATAGTTTAAAATGGATTTTGAATGAATATGCAATCAGTTTTCGCTGTTTTGCATTTTATTGTGGTATTATCTTCCTTAGTGGGTCCTGCAAACCGCTATTCTGAATAATGCTTTTTGCCGAGTAGGGTAGGGGGCACTGGGGGGGGGTGAGTTTTTGGAGCCAAGGGGCTGGTGGCCCAAAATAGTATGGAAACCACTGAACAGGCAAGCCAAGAGCTGACGCGATAGAAGTGTATGAAATTATTCATGGCATGAAGAAAGCAGAATAAGGGAGGAAAGAGTCACGGGGGGCTTTCAGGGACATTTATTCCTGGTCGCTCACACTGATCTTCTCATCGCGGAGCCTCTGACAAGCTTCCAAGGGATGCCCCAGGGCTTCCCAGAACAGAGTTTGAAATTCACTGAACTCATAACACAGCAGAACCAAACAAGCTTTGGAAAGGAAATGTGTTCAGGCTATTTGCCCAAACCAAGGATAAATTATAATCTCAATGAATTTGGAACCTACGATGTTGGACTTTCATTATCCACCCACCCACCCCCACCCCCGCGCCAAAACAGCTTCATTAATGGGGAATATTGGGAATCAAATCAGGAGAAAGTTTGTGAGCAAATTCCACCAGGAGATGGACTCAGAGGGGGATCTTGCCCATATTCTTTTCAACTCAGACCTCAGCCACATCCTGCTCACCAGCTCCGTAAAGACCCAGAGAAAACCCTGCTCTCATTTTCCATGGCCCCACATATGAAGATCAGGCCAAAGGCCAACCTCATGAGGATGGGAAGCTCCGAGTGCAAAAATCCAAAGCTGTCAGTGTCCACAGTCAACAGTTTAGTACGGGGGTCAGCAAACTTTTCCAGCAGGGGGCCGGTCCACTGTCCCTCAGACCTTGTGGGGGGGCCGGACTATATTTTTTGGGGGGGGGGAATGAACGAATTCCTATGCCCCACAAATAACCCAGAGATGCATTTTAAATAAAAGAACACATTCTACTCATGTTAAAACACACTGGTTTAGAAGGTGATTGGGCCTCATCCGGCCCCCGGGCCTTAGTTTGCCTACGCGTGGTTTAGTGTGAAATGCTTTGAAAGTGGCTGCTCTGATCTTCCAGCCAGCGAGCTTGAGTCTGATATTGTAAATAAATAAATGCAGAAATGTGCCAGGCCCTTGTGAAGTTCCATCTGTGCTTGGCTTTTCCATTCAATCGGAGACAACAGCAGACTGTCTTTGTGGCCAAGGAGAGCGTAGGGAGAGGCTAGAGGCAACTGATTCCAGATTATCTGTTTACTGAAAATTCACCCTGATTTATCCGTGCGGAGGTTAGATGATGTTGTGCCAAGCAAGTGTTATCTCAGATTTTGCAGTATAATTCCCCCATCACTTTCCATTTTGCAAAAAGTTTGATTGGGGTGGCGAGTGAGTGGGTTTCCAGTACAAGTTGCAAATGTAGAGCCTGAGATTCTTGATCTCAGGGCTGTGGGTTTGTGTTGGGCAAAAGATTCCTGCATCGCGGGGGGTTGGACTAGATGACTCTAAGGGTCCCTTCCAACTCTACGCTTCCGTGATTCTGTGACATTAATTGTGAACCCCAAATCTGCCGGAATATGATTGAATCCCAGCTGAAAAGAAAAATAGCCTGGAAACGCCTTTGGTTTTATTAAATGCACTGGAAACAGTTGTTGTTATTGTTTAGTTGTTTAGTCGGGTCCGACTCTTCGTGACCCCCTGGACCAGAGCACACCAGGCACTCCTGTCTTCCACTGCCTCCTGCAGTTTGGTCAGACTCATGCTGGTAGCTTCGAGAACACTGTCCCACCGTCTCGTCCTCTGTTGTCCCCTTCTCCTTGCACCCTCCATCTTTCCCAACATCAGGGTCTTTTCCAGGGAGTCTTCTCTTCTCATGAGGTGGCCAAAGTCTTGGAGCCTCAGTTTCAGGATCTGTCCTTCCAGTGAGCACTCAGGGCTGATTTCCTTCAGAATGGAGAGGTTTGATCTTCTTGCAGTCCATGGGACTCTCAAGAGTCTCCTCCAGCACCAGAATTCAAAAGCATCCATTCTTTGGCGATCAGCCTTCTTTGTGGTCCAACTCTCACTTCCATACATCACTACTGGGGAAACCATAGCTTTAACTATATGGACTGGAAACAGAGGTGGTCCCAAAGAAGACTTTGAAATGGATGGCATCAAGGCATTCACACATAGCACCATTGCCAATGGGCATGGCAGTGCAGGGACAATATCCCAGCGGAAACAGAAATATGGGCAACAAATATACAAAGAATTTTAGGAGTCCGACAGATGTAGGGGAATATTGCTTCCACCTAATTGTTCTGTGTTTAGGATTAATTTTAAGTGTTTGAATGGTCTGTAAAAAATTACCATACACTGCTTAGAGACTTCAGTTTTTAACAAGTATGTAAATAAGTATCTAGCCCCACCAACTTTGCCTATGACCCCACCCACCTCTGTCATGTGACCCTCCCCAGCACATTGCCTCTGTGGGAATGTAGCAGTTGGTTTATTAAAGGCTCCCTACCTGCACCTTATGGGACGCGGGTGGCGCTGTGGGTTAAACCACAGAGCCTAGGGCTTGCCGATCAGAAGGTCGGCGGTTCGAATTCCCGTCACGGGGTGAGCTCCCGTTGCTTGGTCCCTGCTCCTGCCAACCTAGCAGTTCAAAAGCACGTCAAAGTGCAAGTAGATAAATAGGTACCGCTCCGGCGGGAAGGTGAACGGCGTTTTTGTGTGCTGCTCTGGTTCGCCAGAAGCGGCTTAGTCATGCTGGCCACATGACCCGGAAGCTACACGCCGGCTCCCTTGGCCAATAAAGTGAGATGAGCGCCGCAACCCCAGAGTCGGCCACGACTGGACCTAATGGTCAGGGATCCCTTTACCCTTGACTTTATGCCATACCTTTAAAGCATATTCCTGCTCCAGGCGAACCAGAGTTTACTCCACAGAGCAACACCTTTAACAAATTAAAGTTCCCAGGGTTCTTAAGATGTGTGCACTGTAAATGTGGTTTTAAGGTATGGTGTGTACACAGGCTTGCCTATATATACCAGTCACTTCCTGCTGTACACAACAGCCCTGCTCGGTCTCCTTCATTTCCCCAATGTGTATGCTGGTCAGAGCTAGAGTTGCCAACTGACCAAGGAAAACCCTTCATGGTTTGCTCCTGTGCTCTTTGGCAACCGCTGTCTGCAAAAATGACCAAGTGTTATCATCTGCTAAGGCCTGCGGATACTGCAGCTTGTAACAGCACAGGAGCAGGGGTCGATATATTGCTTTGGCAACCAGAGCCGGAGCCTGGTGGCCTGAGGAGCCTTCTGGAAGTTTGTTCCAGCAAGAAACATTAATTAAAGCAGTCAAAGGAGCAGGAGCTGCTGGCGGAATCCAAATCTTGGCGAAGCGTATTGAGGTTTTTCCTTTTGTTGCTGCGGCTGGTTCACCACGGCCAGTTGAACCGAGAGGTCTGTTGAGATCGCAGAGCAAAATGAAAGTAATTGCTTGATGATAGGGAAGAGTTCAGCTAAACCTTCTCAGGGGGAACCTTTCCTCTATTCTGAATTTGATCAGACAAGAGGCTCCAGAGAAACGGCAGCAACTCGCATCTCTGGGAGCCTCTTTCTGGGTTTGCACTTGCCTCTCTCGAACCTCTTCACGCAACTAATCTCTTCTGCCAGAACTGCTGAGAGAGGAGCAGCAACAGATTGCAGTCTCTGTTCTGGCTCGTGGACCATTAGAACGGAACAGCTGGCCTGGGGGTAACATTGCGGACAAGAGAGAGGGCTGAGCTGGAATCTGGGATAAGTGGCCTTTTGTTCAACTGTTGGAAGAAGCTGCTATCATTTGAACGGCAAGAGTGGGTAATCTACGCCGGATATTGTAGCCCCTGCAGTATCAGATCTGTCTGCAAAAGCAGAAGGCAGTCAAAAAAAAAAAAATCTCTCCCTCTCTCTCTCTCTTTAATAATATCCCTGTAAAAAAATTCCTTCCAGTAGCACCTTAAAGACCAACTGAGTTAGTTCTAGGTATGAGCTTTCGTGTGCATGCACACTTCTTCAGATATCTGAAGAAGTGTGCATGCACGCGAAAGCTCATACCTAGAACTAACTCAGTTGGTCTTTAAGGTGCTACTGGAAGGAATTTTTTTATTTTGTTTTGACCATGGCAGACCAACACGGCTACCTATCTGTAACTGGAAATATCCCTGTAGTTTGTCATTGGTATTGTTACGGATCTATGTGTGTTCCAGAGGTTATGTGTGTGTAGACAGCCCCAAAAGAGATGACAAACCACCTGTTGTTGTTGTTAACGCTTATATACTGCCCTTCATAGGGTGGTTTAAAGTATAAAAACACAAAATACGTAGCAACAAGTATTGTATTTTGTATTGTATTGTATTGTATTGTATTGTGTTTTTACTATTTTTTGTTGAGAGCTGCCCAGAGTGGTTGGGGCAATCCAGTCAGATGGGCGGTATATAAATAATCAATTCCTATTACTATATATAAGTCCAAATGTTGCCCCACAACACATTTAACCCTGGGGGGGGGAGTGGCAAGGGGGGTGCCGCAGGGTTCTGTCCTGGGCCCATTGTTGTTCAACGACTTTATAAACAACTTGGATGAAGGAATTGAGGGGAGGCTCATCAAATCTGCAGATGAAACCAAACTGGAAGGGGTAGCCAGTGCCGCAGAAGACAGAATAAGGATTCAAGATATCCTTAACAGATTGGAGAACTGGGCTGAAATGAACAGATTGCGTTTCAATAGGGACAAATGAAAGGATCTGTACTTAGGTAGGAAGAATCAGCTGCACAAATATGAGATGGGGGACACCTGGCTTACTAGCAGTACATGTGAAAAGGATCTAGGGTAGGGTTACCAGATATCCCTGGTTCCCGGGGACAGTCCCCAGATTTGCAAATCTGTCCCCGGAAAACGTGGCAGCGGCAGCCTCAGCAGCCCGGAGCCAGCCTGGTAGCGCAGTTGGCTCTGGCCGGCTTCAGGAGATGCTCGCTGCCCGCTGCCGTGGCGCCCGCCAGTTTGCCTCCCAGAAGTCCCCATTTGATGTGTCTTGTGCGGAACATATCATATGGGGGCTTCCGGCAAGGAAAAATGGCGCTACCAACTGCGCTACCAGGCTGGCTCTGGGCTGCTGACTGCCGCCGCCGCTGCCACTGCTGAAGGGGAACTGGGGACGTCTGGTGGTACAGAATTCCTCCCCCTTCCCCCTTTGTTTTGACTAATCGGGGGAGGCTCGGGAGTTGCGGGCGGGCGGGTGTTACCCAGTTTTTTAAAAACTCTGTGCATTTATGTTTCACAGGGTGCAAAAGAGGGGGTTTGCACCTTTGTACAATATGCATGTGTGCTTGGGCCCAGGGTCTTTTGCCTCACCATCCCCACTACAGTGGTACCTCTGGTTATGTACTTAATTCGTTCTGGAGGTCCGTTCTTAAGCTGAAACTGTTCTTAACCTGAAGCACCACTTTAGCTAATGGGGCCTCCTGCTGCCGCCGTGCTGCCAGAGCACAATTTCTGTTCTCATCCTGAAGCAAAGTTCTTAACCTGAAGCATTATTTCTGGGCTAGCGAAGTCTGTAACCTGAAGCGTATGTAACCCGAGGTACCACTGTACTGACTCCCTGTTGCTACTCAGCTTCAAAAAAAAAAAAAAAAAAAAAAAAGGTCCCCGGATTCATTGAAAAAAATCTTGTAACCATAATCTAGGGGTCTTGGTGAACCACAAGCTGAACATGAGTCAACAGTGTGATGAAACAGCAAAAGAAGGCTAACGTGATACTGCCTTGGTCAGATCACACCTGGAAAACTGTGTCCAATTCTGGGCACCACAATTTCAGAAGGATGTTGACAAGTGGAACGTGTGCAGAGGAGGCCGGCTGTGATGAATAAAGGTATGGAAACCAAGCCTTATGAAGAACAGGTGAAGGAGTTTAGCCGGGCCGGGGGGGGGGGGGAGGAGACTAAGAGGAGGCTGGGGATTGAACCTGCAACTTTCTGCATGCATGACAGCACTGGGCCTTCATTCAGCTGCTTGTCTTCCAGTGTGGTTTGTGCTGTCCGCTGCCAGCAATGCCCTTCTGCGTGCTACATGGGACAGAATAGGTAAAGGTACCCCTGCCCGTACGGGCCAGTCTTGACAGACTCTGGGGTTGGTGCGCCCATCTCACTCAAGAGGCTGGGGGCCAGCGCTGTCCGGAGACACTTCCGGGTCACGTGGCCAGCGTGACAAAGCTGCATCTGGCGAGCCAGCGCAGCACACGGAAACGCCGTTTACCTTCCCGCAAGTAAGCGGTCCCTATTTATCTACTTGCACCCGGGGGTGCTTTCGAACTGCTAGGTTGGCAGGCGCTGGGACCGAGCAGCGGGAGCGCACCCCGCCGCGGGGATTCGAACCGCCGACCTTTCGATCGGCAAGCCCTAGGCGCTGAGGCTTTTACCCACAGCGCCACCCGCGTCCCTATGGGACAGAATAAACGGACCCAAATCTGACATCAGAAAGTGGGAGAATATTTCCACCTCCCAGGACACTCTGTAACTGGTTTTCAGCTGGCTGTTCTGGAACAAGGAACTTCAAAGGAAGAATAGGAGGGGAGACAGTTGAATTTCCATTCATGGACAAGTTAAATGTCATCAGCTGAGGGTTAAATCAGGAGAAAGCATTTTTATCACTCTGCAATGGGTTGATTAGCTCACCAGTGCCTTGATCTCTGTGCTATCTGTGACTGATTCTTGTGAATGGTTCCCTGACACCCAGAGGCATTCAGGTGTGCCTATTTCATTTACATTTCAACTCTAAATTACCACTGGGTGGAATTTTTACATCTCTCTGCCATTCAGCTGCCAACTTCTGCTTTTTTCCTTTTTCAACTTAAATTTCATTTCATGCAGCTGACTAGGAAAGCATATACCTCAAGGTTTTTGTTAATTATAATTTTATCGGTCGTAAAAAAAAAAGTGGCACATAAAACCATATAACAAAAACCGTATTAAAAAGTTTAAATCAGACATCAATTAACTATTGTGGAAATATGTGTTCTTAATTTCCTGCACAGGCCTGGCGGAAGAGAAAAGTTTTCTGCAGGCGGTTAAAAGTTGAAAAAGTTAATTATTGATCTTTCTTTGTCATTAAAGTCATCCAACTTGGACGACTTTAAAAGAGGATTTGACAGATGAATGGAGAATAAGGCCATCCATGGCTGCTAACCCCGATGGCATGCAGCACCCCCCATGCAGCAATGCCAGTTGCTGGAAGCCATTGGAGGGGAGAGTGTGGTCTTGTGTTCGAATCCTGCTTGCGGGTTTCCCATACGCATCTGGTTGGCCATTGTGAGAACAGGAAGCTGGGTTAGATGGGCCCCCTTTGATGTTTGAAGATTGGGAAAGATTATGTAAAACAGATTTAAATTTTAAAGACTGTTCTTTGTTGAAAGAAAATTACCAGTACATGAAAATAATGTATAGATGGTATATAACACCAGTGCAGATAGGGAGAATGTACAAAACTGGCTCAAATTTATGTTGGAAATGTAAGGGAAAGGAAGGGACTTTTTACCATATGTGGAGGGACTGCAGTAAAATTAGAAAAATATGGGAAATGATATACAATGAGTTGAAGAAAATGTTCTGTTAAGTTGTGGGTGAACATATCAGACGAAACAGCGATTCTTCAAACAGCTCTTGTTTATTCACAGGCCAGAACAGAACTCGGCAAGGAACTGGCGAAACTGACACACAAACTACGTGATAAGGACAACTGACTTTAAAGAAGAATGGGAACCGTTCACAAAGTATTTAAAGAAACAACAAAATGAACTGGACTCCTTGGCAGGTTTTGAATAAACATTCACAAACTTTTTATTGGTAATATACAGATAGATAAATTAAGGATCTTTACAATTTTATAATATGCAGAAAATAACATGTGCTGAGAAACCAGAGATCAAGGGAAACCAGAGCTGAGGGAAGTCTGGGGTGGGGTGGGAGAGGGAAAAATGGGGGGGGGGAGAGGAGGATTTATTCTTGATAAACTGTTATGTTGAAATTCCTAATAAAAAATGTGTTCATTTGTATGTGTGGCATTTTCACACTCTCATTCAGGGGTCAGCAACCTAAGGCCCATGGGCCACAAGCAGCCCACAGGGGTCATTTAATTGCCCCCTGAACTGAGCCACCCACTCGCCGAGTCCCCGCACACTGCGCTAAACCGGTGCAGCGCAGTGTGGGGACTCGCCTCTGCGGTGCCGGAAATCGTGTCTGTGCAGACGCAGACGCCGGAAATCACAGGAGTGCCTGTGATCCGGCCCTTGGAGGGATCTCCGCTGGAGTGAACTGGCCCAGGCGAGGTAAACCTTGCCCACCCCTGCTCTCACTGAAGACGGCTTCCCCAAGTTTCCTCCCATGGCATCTGCCTTCCTCCTTTGCAACGCCTTGCATGCCTGCAAGGAAAATGATTTTTTTCCAGCCCATCTAAATTTCGTGGCTCAGCAACAGACTTCAAAGGACAAAGGGAAGCACAATAAATGATGCTTGAGAGACCAGTGTGTACAAAAAGATAAAGCAAAAGAGAGCCAATTTACCTCCCCGCTCCTCCACCAGCCCCACATACCAGGGTGAAATCTGTCTACCAAACCAATTGCTGTTTGTTTAGGGAAGTTTGGGAGAGCCTTGTGCAATCTGCAGGTGGCCCTTTCAGCATTTGCGGGGACCGTATCCAGACAGCGCTGGAGAACAACCCGTCCCAGTGTTTTCCTCTTCTGGCTCCTGCCATCGCCAGGTGCTGCAAGGCAGGGAAAGGAGAAAGCCAAGCCGCTCAAGTGCATTTGTGGCAGTAATTATGCAAACTAGGCTATTGCCTGAATCCCGAGGTTGTGTTTTTTGCTGTTGCCACAGAGCCAGCTGAAGTCTGAGAAGAATCAAACAGGCCATCTAAGCATATATTTTTTATAAGTTTTGGGGGCAGGTGGGCTATGTGCCTGGGCCCCCCTCTAATTCCTGGAACAGCCAGGCTAGCTTCCCGGTGAGGTAATGGGCCATTAAGGAAAGAAAGGGAGTAGCTCTGTGCCCAGAAACCAGAGGGGTGGGTCGCTCTCCCTCAACTCACTGGTAGAAAGGCTAAGGCCACAGCTGAGTCACGTGAGCTTGAAGGTGGAAGCAAGGGAACAGGCCTGGGATGGGAGTCTTGTTAGGAAAAAGTTATAAACTAGTTGTAGACAAAATCTGCCCCTTTTCCCTTATGGGGTATCCAAGAGCCTGTTTGTTGTTGTGACCCCCTGGACCAGAGCACACCAGGCACTCCTGTCTTCCACTGCCTCCCGTAGTTTGCTCAAACTCATGCTGGTAGCTTTGAGAACACTGTCCCACCATCTCGTCCTCTGTCGTCCCCTTCTCCTTGTGCCCTCCATCTTTCCCAACATCAGGGTCTTTTCCAGGGAGCCTTCTCTTCTCATGAGGTGGCCAAAGTCTTGGAGCCTCAGCTTCAGGATCTGTCCTTCCAGTGAGCACTCAGGGCTGATTTCCTTAAGAATGGAGAGGTTTGATCTTCTTGCAGTCCATGGGACTCTCAAGAGTCTCCTCCAGCACCAGAATTCAAAAGCATCAATTCTTCGGCAATCAGCCTTCTTTATGGTCCATCTCTCACTTCCATACATCAGTACTGGGAAAACCATAGCTTTAACTATACAGACCTTTGTTGGCAAGGTGATGTCTCTGCTTTTTAAGATGCTGTCTAGTCCATATGGAGTCCTTAAGTGGGTTCCCTATGGGTAGGAGAAAAGAACAGAGCCCAACCAGAGAATATTGAGAAGCAAAGCAGCTAATAAGCCTGATCTTTATTGATTCTGTTGCAACAGGGTGCTCCCCTCACACGCAGGAAAGGAGGAGGACCCAGAACAAAGGTGTGCCTGCCCTTATATAGACATTTTAAATTCCCTGCCCTGGAGCTCGAGACCACCCCTCCTTACATAATACAAACATCACAGAAGGGGTGCAACCCAAGACCACCCCCCACAAACATCATACCTACATCACAGAAAAGGTGGTCTACAACAGAAATTTGAATTACAGGTAGGTAGCCGTGTTGGTCTGCCGTAGTCAAAACAAAATAAAAAAAATCCTTCCAGTAGCACCTTAGAGCCAATTAAGTTTGTTGTTGGTATGAGCTTTTGTGTGCATGCACAAGCTCATACCAATAACAAACTTAATTGGTCTCTAGGGTGCTACTGGAAGGAATTTTTTTATTAAGAAATTTGAATGTTTCAATACGCAATTGTAGCTGCCAGGATTCTGTTAGCACAAAATTGGAAAACCCCAAATATCCCAACCGTTAAAGATTGGCAAATTAAATTATTTGAATATATGGATTTGGCAAAAATGACGCAGAACATCAGACAGCAAAAGGGTACAAAGCTTATTGACGATTGGACCAAATTCATAACATATATGGAAACAAATTCTAGAGATATAAAAATCACAGTAGGTTTAATATAACCCTTGCGATGTGTAGACGATATAAAATGAAAAACTGCAGAATGGATTTAATATTTACATAACCCAAAACCGAGATGGAGGGAAGTCAACCGTTATTTGTTGTTAATTAATGTTTGTCATGTGTTGTTAATTAAGGTTTGTTCATGTGTTTTGTTTTGGTTGATGTTTTCTTTTTTTCTTTGGTGTGTGTTGCTTATTTTTGTTTTTCTTTTTTGTGATTTGGTTATAGAAAATGAATAAAAAGAAGTAAAAAAAAGGGGAAAAAAAGAAATTTGAATGTTGTTTTTCCTGTCTGCCAGGTTATCTGATAATGCCTTATCTGATTGCCTTTCCTGGTAGTCTGGCCATTCCATTGAGATGGCGATTTCCCAATTCCTGAGACAATGGGAAGGTTCCCCCACCCTCTCCCTCCTTGCAGAGAAAACATTTGGTCAGTTTGGGAGTCAAAATGGTTTCAGGACTGTCTTCCTGTGCTGCTCCAGACATGTGGTCCACACATCTATATGCGTGCTTGATTGGTACATATATGAACATTTATTATATATATATAAGACCTTACATTTTTTATTACAAACTCAAACAAACAAACAAAAAGCAGCCAGTCCCTGGCAGGTCCCCACCCTGCCTGGCTTAGTCCTCTGAGACCAGGGCAAAAGAATCCTGGGAACTGTAGTTTGTTAAAGGTGCTAAGACTTGTTGGGAGGTCTCTAGTCCCCTTGCAGAACTACGGTTCCCAGAGTTAAACCAGTCTGGGAATTGTAGCTCTGAGAAGGGGAGAAGGGTTTTCCTCACAACCTTCAGCGCCCTGAACAGGCTACAGCTCCCAGAATTCCTTGGGGGAAGCCATGACGGTTTATAAAGCAGTATCGTAGCGCTTTAAATGCATCGCGTGAATTTGAATTGCGCAAGGCGCTCAAATTCTTCTTGCAAAAGATTGTCTGTCTGGAGGCCTCCCCTCCTGCCCCTGGATTTTGTCGAGGAGAATATATATATATATATATATGCCGAAAATGCACGTGCATTTTTCAAGACATTAGCACTCGCCGCATTGGGAGCGTGAGGGGGAAAGTCTAGAATGTTCCGGAAGGAATAGTTACCTGTTCTGTTTTCCCTGCTCATCCATCACTGGCCCAAAAGCCGTGAGACAATGCAGCTGTACTTCTGTCCACCCAAAAGGGGAACGAAAAATAAATAAAATAAAACGTCACTTTCACAGAAAACAGCTCTGAAGAGAGCCTTAGAAGGCTGGCGAAGTCTCCTCAAATGGATGGGTTTTTAATCCGAAAGCCGAGGTGATAAATCGGCTGGCTGGAAGGGCCCAAATAATACACGCATGCAGTCTGCTGATGCATCTAGACGGCATGAGACTCGGCCAAATATCCTAGGAAAGTTGGTGGAAGGAAAGAAAAGAGAATTTAGGAGTTCCTCACCCCAAAAACGGGGACGCAATTGCCTTGTGATGATCCATTTCAGCCCTCAGCACCCCACACGTACAGCTTCAGGGGGGGAAACATAATAAATTCTGATTTCTCTCCTAGCACAAACTGTTCACACTACTTTTTTTCCACGTTGCCCTGGCCAAGGATTGCGTCCGCATTTGGCAGGAGGTCTTGATGGCTTTTTCTGGGATGAATTGCTTAAAAAAAAAAAGATAAATACTGTTTAGAAGAAAGACAATAGATGGTGTCCAACATTTGTCATATTCAGAGAAGATCCACTGGAATTAATGAGTGTGACTCACTTGGGCCTCTTTGTTTTCCACTCAGATCCAATTCCTGGGCTGTATTCCTATGCGCAGTTACACCAGAGAAAGGCTCTGTGGGGCTTACTTATGAGTAAAGCTGCTGCTGAACAGTCCACTCTTGTAATGTCTACTCTGAAGTATGGTGCATTATCTTCGATGGGGATTGTAGCCTTAGCAATTAATTGCATATGTGAATTAGCCTAGTTTTCCCTAGTTTTGGTTCTACTCAGAGTAAACCCATTGAAATGAATGGACATGACTAACTTAGGTCCATTAATGTCTCTGGATCTGCTTAGTTTTTATTTTTAGGTGATAGTGTGTGTCACATAAACAGACAGGTCTGTAATGCTTGTTTATTGATTATGCGTGCATAGAATAGCTCTTTTGGGCCCTGTTTTTTGAAAAAAAACAAAAATACAAATACAAGAACATTACTAACAATCTCATATTTGTATTTTCTGTGTTGATTTACCTGCCAAGGTTACTGGTGCAAGAAAAAAGAGAAAAGAAGCCCTTTCCCTTTAAATATCATCATTAGACACTGAAATGTGGTATTATGTGTCAAAAATTTCCATTTCAGATTGCAGGATGTTATCAGATTTGCAAACATCCATTCAGTTAGGGATGTGGAACCTGTGCCCCCCCCCCCGCCCCCAATGCATGTTTATTCTGGATGAGAGGAGATATGGTCGCCGACTTCACATATCCAAAGGGCTGTCACATGGAAGATGGAGCAAACTTGTTTTCTCCTGCTCTGGCAGGTACGACATGAACCAATGGATTCAAATTAGCTGAGATTCCTTCATGGCAGGGGGTTGGACTAGATGACCCCCAGGAGCCCTTCCAACTCTACACTTCTGTGATTCTGTATTGCTGGACTCCCCCTTTTCAAAAATTATTTATTTATTTATTACAAAGAATTTTTAATACACATATATTACAAATATACAAACATACATTTCATACAATCCTCAAAAGTGTTCAAACATACCTACACTCAATCCCACAAATCATTCACTTTCCCATCACCATCCACCACCCCTCCCCCCACCTTTGTGTTTGACTTCCAATCTACTCAATTGCCATTTCTTTCCACTTCTATTACTTTCTTTCACACACCTTTAACCCTAATTCCATACTTCTTTTTCTGTTACACATTGTTATCCATCTTATTTAGTATTTCAGTATTTGAAACAGAACTTGTTCATTCTAGTAGGAGTTCTGATTTCTCGATATGGTTTTGCAAGTATCTTTTAAACACCTTCGAGTCCCTGTCTATCTTCTCTTTTGAGATCCTTCCAATTTCTCCCATTGTTTTGGATATATTGTAGAACTCCTATAATTTGGCAAGCCGCTCTATTTTTGTCGGTACAATACCAGTTTGCTGGATTTGCTGGACTCCCAAATCCCATTAGCCCAGGCCAGCCTGACCAATAGTCAGGGATGATGGAAGTAACACCTGTTGTAGATTGCATTATCTGTAGCTGATGTTTTGTAAGGTCCTTCGAGACTTCCTTGGCAGCAGGAAAGCAATGCATAAATTACTAACTTATAACTAACTGATCCGCTGAACCGTTTTAAGCCCGATATGAACTTCTGGAGGAAATTATGCTCATTTTGTAGCACAGCCAAGCATCACACACTGATAGCTAAATGGCGTGATTATGAAATTCGGCAACATTGGTAATTAGGATTCAAACTTATTATCATGGCAGGGAAGGAAACCTGCTGCTCACTTGTAAAATGTGCAACGTGTCAGTTTTATCCCTCTTCACACTCATCAAGCAGTCTCACTATGACCGCTGCAAATGTGAGAATCCTACACAGAGCCACAGACAGGGAGTTACGGGGGGTGGGTGGGGTATGCATGCTCTGATTCCTGGTCCAGAAGGGACTCTGGAATCTTAGCTTTTCTTTTTTTAAAAAATATATAAAGGTAAGTCCATTGGGCATCTGTAAATAAAGTTAGAAAGTAGCCCATGAAGACAATGTTCTAAAGCAAATCTGAAGATGCTGTTGTTGCTAAGATCTGATGTAATAATAATAATAATAATAATAATAATAATAATAATAATAATAATAATAATATATTATTTATACCCTGCCCATCTGGCTGGGTTTCCCAGGCACTCTGGGCATCTCACAACCGAATATTAAAAACACAATATAGCATTAAACAGTAAAAACTTCCCTAAACAGGGCTGCCTTCAGATGTCTTTTAAAAGTAAGATAGTTGCTTACTTCCTTGACGTCTGATGGGAGGGCGTTCCACAGGGCGGGTGCCACTACCAAGAAGGCCCTCTGCACCCAGCAATGGGGGTGGAGATGCTCCTTCAGGAATACTGGACCGAGGCCGTTTAGGGCTTTGTAGGTCAGCACCAACACTTTGAATTGTGCTTGGAAATGAACTCTGGGACCCAATGTAGGTCTTTCAAGACTGGTGTTATGTGGTCTCGGTGGCCTCTCCCTGTCACCAGTCTAGCTGCCGCATTCTGGATTAATTGCAGTTTTTGAGTCACCTTCAAAGGTAGCCCCACGTAGAGCGCATGGCAGTAGTCCAAGTGGAAGATAACTAGAGCATGCACCACTCTGGCGAGACAGACAGTGGGCAGGTGGGGTCTCAGCCTGCGTACCAGATGGAGCTGGTAAACAGCTGCCCTGGACACAGAATTGACCTGCACCTTCATGGACAGCTGTGAGTCCAGAATGACTCCCAGGCTGCGCACCTAGTCCTTCAGGGGCACAGTTACCCCATTCAGGATCACACACTAGCCCACCCCCTGTCCTCCTTCTGCTTTGTCAGGATTCAACCTCAATCCGTTAGCTGCCATCCATCCTCCAACTGCCTCCAGACACTCACACAGGACCTTCACTGCCACAGTCAAACCATTGTTGTTGAGCCAATAGAGGGATGCTGAGTACCAGTGCCTGGCTCTCGGGATGAGGAGAGCAACAGAAAAAACCGGGAACATGCTTGTGCTGGCTGGGGCTGGTGGGAGTTGTAGTCCTATCAGGGCACTAGGTTGGGAAAGATAGTGTTAAGGATTTTCCTGTTTATTTTGTCTATTGAATGTTGCCTGTTGATTCACGTTCTGCACAAGTGTTGGTAATTTGCAGTTCATTAAAGGAGGTTTCGGGACGCGGGTGGCGCTGTGGGTGAAACCACAGAGCCTAGGGCTTGCTGATCAGAAGGTCGGCGGTTCGAATCCCCGCGATGGGGTGGGCTCCTGTTGCTCGCTCCCAGCTCCTGCCAACCTAGCAGTTCAAAAGCACAAAGTGCAAGTAGATAAATAGGTACCGCTCAGGCGGGAAGGTAAACGGCGTTTCCGTGCGCTGCTCTGGTTCGCCAGAAGCGGCTTAGTCATGCTGGCCACATGACCCAGAAGCTGTACGCCGGCTCCCTCGGCCAATAAAGCGAGCTGAGCGCCGCAACCCCAGAGTCGGCCACTACTGGACCTAATGGTCAGGGGTCCCTTTACCTTAAAGGAGGTTTATATACAGCTTCCTCACACAGGCCTGCAGCAAGGTTCCTACCCTTGCCCCAGGGAAGAGGAGGGGAATCGTAGAGGCTGGCTGGGTTGCGCTTAAGGGGGCAGCACACAGTTAATACGCAGTGCCTGAAGACAACAAATTGTTAATGTTATTTCATAAACAGACTGCAGTGGATCTCGTTCTCAGCAGGAGAGCCTCTGCCAGATTGTTGTGATGAATCTTCTTTCAGAAATCTCTGTTTTACACAAAAGGGCAGCCAGGAAAAGGCATCATTAGCTGCACTAATGTGACGGCTTGTGTGCGCACTCAAATTTTTCATGGTGCATAACATTTCACTCCTATGGATTTTCTGTATCAAGAAGAAGGTGGCAATCAGTCCTATATACACTGACCACTGGGACTAGAGGTTCAATGGGGCTTACGTCTCAGTAAGCATAGATTGTGTAGCACTATAATGACTCAACAAGCAAGTAAAATGCAAAGGGGAATAACATATGTTCCTATTGGATGGTCAGTTAAGTCCAGTCAAAGGTGACTATGAGGCTGCGGCACTCATCTCGCTTTTCAGTTTGTCCACAGACAGCTTTCCGGGTCATGTGCCCAGCAGGACTAAACCACTTCTGGCGCAACAAAACACTGTGACGGAAGCCACAGCGCACGGAAACGCCATTTACCTTCCTGACACAGCTCTACCTATTTATCTACTTGCACTGGTGTGCTTTCAAATTGCTAGGTTGGCAGGAGCTGGGACAGAGCAACGGGAGCTCACTCCATTGTGGGGATTCAATAATCTCTATTCCTGTGGGGTTTTGGGGGCAAGGAGTTAGTGTAAGGGTGAGAATCTAATAAAAGAATCTACTGCTGAAATAGTTAGATAGGGCTGCCGTACGCCTGGAATTTCCCAGACGTTACTGAGATTTCAAAGGCAGAAATGTGTGGTAGGGAATTTTCAGAAGGCGGTGGTTTGTCCAGGATCTTCGGCAAGTAAACCCCAAAATCCTGGTTTTTGGCGTTTTTGTAAAAAAAAAAAAAAAAAAAGCGACCTGCTTGCTCTGTGCTGGGTCCAAAGCTGTGACTAATGGCAAAGCAAGATTTGTGGGGGTGTTAATGCCATGAGCCCCTCCCTCTGATGTTCAGGTTGTATATGTTTGTAAATAAAACCATACAGTGGTGCCTCGCAAGACGAAATTAATCCGTTCCGCGAGTCTCTTCATCTTGCGGTTTTTTCATCTTGCGAAGCACGGCTATTAGCGGCTTAGCAGCTATTAAAGGCTTAGCGGCTATTAAAGGCTTAGCGGCTTAGCGGCTATTAACGGCTTAGCGGCTTTAAGAAAAAGGAAACAAACTCGCAAGAACTCGCAAGACGTTTCATCTCGCGAAGCAAGCCCATAGGGAAATTCGTCTTGCGGAACGACTCAAAAGACGGAAAACTCTTTCGTCTTGCACGTTTTTCGTCTTGCGAGGCATTCATCTTGCGAGGTACCACTGTATATCCTAAAGCAGTGGTGAAGCTGCATGCTCCGGCACCTGAGGCGGAGAGCAGCCGGGGGCTTGGCTGGTGCATGTTCCAGTGGCGTGGCACGCTGCCCTGCGGGTGTGGTGTGTGTCCCGGGGGCATGGTGCGCTGCCCATGGGGGTGTGGCACCCGCACGGTGAGGGGGGTTGCGCAGTGCACGGCGCGTGTCCGGGGTGTGTGTGTGGACACAATGGTAACCCCCTCCCCGATGGTGCCGGGGGCGGTGCACTCCCCCCCGCTCTTCCGCCAGTGTCCTAAAGATGCCATGGTCTCTGCTGTCCTTCATTCCAAGGAAACTGAACCCTGGGTAAACGTTGTAACTCCTGAGATATGAAGTAGTGGGTGGACATAACAGATGACACAGAGATTTCTCCAAGTACAGTGGTACCTCGGGTTACAGACACTTCAGGTTACAGAGCTTCAGGTTACAGACTCTGCTAACTCAGGATGAGAACAGAAATCTCGCGGCGGCAGTGGGAGGCCCCATTAGCTAAAGTGGCACCTCAGGTTAAGAACAGTTTTAGGTTAAGAACGGACCTCCAGAATGAATTAAGTTCTTAACCCGAGGTACCACTGTAGTTCTTTATAAGTAAGCTGGAACTGAACTGAACTGCACAGCTCAGCCGGCCTGCTTTTATAGGCAGCTGGCTGTCAACATTATAACAACAATAACAACCCATAGCTGTCAACGTTTCCCGTTTTTTAAGGGAAATTCCCCTATTCCGAATAGGATTCCCCGCAAGAAAAGGGAAAATTTGACAGCTATGCAACAACCCAGGGTTTCCCGCCTAAATTAACTGACGTGGACCTGAGTGAAAACTATATACACAACACCCCTGGTGGCCAGGGTGAGAACTTCAATACATAAGATGAGATATCTCACCGTTTGGGAAATTGTGTGGCATGCAACACTGTTTTACTTAAGAAGCGACCCTGTGTTCTGCTAACCTGCTCCTATTTCTCCTCTTTTTCCATTTAAATGAATAATTCTTGACCACTTTAATGACCGTGCTATAAATACAGACCGCCTGCCTGCTTGGATGATCACTAGATGATCACTGCTTTTTATGCAGAAGGTCTCAGGTTCAATCTCTCGCCGTCTCTGGCTAGAGATGGACGAGGCTCCCTGCCTGCGGCCCAATCAATACAGGCGTTTTTAATCAAGCTGAAGCTGAATCCTGATTCTTGTTGGTAAGAAGGGTAAAAGCGTTTTTATAGTTAAGCACCGCATTGCCATGATTTCCCCCTCTTTCCCCGCTCCCACAAACCCCCCAGGATTAGGGAGCAATGTAGAAATGAACTAGTGAGGTGACGAGGAGTCATTTCTTCAACCTGAAGTAAAGTGAAGTCAGCTTCACGGAGTCACTCTTAGGACCCCTTAGATATATCCATCAACATTTCATTGGTGCAAGAAGAGTGTGTCGCTGCTGGCTTTGTATTGAACCACCCACACACTTTATTAGTTGCTCCGTGGTGCTTTCTCAATGTTACAGCATTCTTGCCATCTATAGCACAACAGAAGTGGGATAGGAGCAAGAAAAAAACCCCTCTGGAACCTTTGCAGTATGAAATGTTACTGTACAGGTTTTCAGCCTTCAGATTGAGGTTGAATCCTGACAAGACAGAAGCAGTGGCGTAGCGTGGGGGGTGCAGGGGGGGGCGGCCACACCGGGCGCAACATCTGGGGGTTAGGGGTAGGGGTAGGGTTAGGGGGCACAAATCCATGGGTTAGGGGGCGCAAATCCACGGGTTAGGGGGCGCAAATTACTTGCCTTGCCCCGGGTGCTGACAACCCACACTACGCCACTGGACAGAAGTACAGTGGTACCTCGGGTTACATACGCTTCGGGTTACATACGCTTCAGGTTACAGACTCTGCTAAAACAGAAATAATACCTCGGGTTAAGAACTTTGCTTCGGGATGACAACAGAAATCGTGCTGTGGCGGCAGCGGGAGGCCCCATTAGCTAAAGTGGTGCTTCAGGTTAAGAACAGTTTCAGGTTAAGAACGGACCTCCGGAACGAATTAAGTACTTAACCCGAGGTTCAGTTGCAGATAGGTAGCTGTGTTGGTCTGCCATAGTCAAAACAAAATAAAAAAAATTTCTTCCAGTAGCACCTTAAAGACCAACTAAGTTAGTTCTAGGTATGAGCTTTCGTGTGCATGCACACTTCTTCAGATACCAGCACCTTTCGTGCATGCACACGAAAGCTCATACCTAGAACTGACTTAGTTGGTCTTTAAGGTGCTACTGGAAGGAATTTTTTTATTTTGTTTTAACCCAAGGTACCACTATACTGTTCTTGGGGGAAAGGGGGTGGGCTGGTGTGGGGGACTCCCTGGTCCTGAATAATAATAATAATAATAATAATAATAATAATAATAATAATAATAATAATTTATTTATACCCCGCCCATCTGGCTGAGTTTCCCCAGCCACTCTGGGCAGCTCCCAATCAAGTGTTAAAAACACTGAATGGGGCAACTGTGCCCCTGAAGGACCAGGTGTGCAGCCTGGGAGACATTTTGGACTCGTAGCTGTCCATGGAGGTGCAGGTCAATTCTGTGTCCACGGCAGCTGTCTACCAGCTCCATCTGGTACGCAGGCAGAGACCCTACCTGTTAAGTTGTGGGTTGACATAGCAGACGACACAGCGATTTCTCCAAGTAGCTCTTTATTTCGTAAGCTGGAATAGAACTGACTGCAAACAGCTCAGCCGGCCTGCTTTTATAGGCAGCCGGCTGTCAACATTGTAGCAACAACAGCCCAGAGTTCCCGCCTAAAATAACTGACGCGGACCTGAGTGAAAACTATCTATAGACCTGAGTGAAAACTATATACAGTATCCCCCTGCTGGCCCAGGGTGAAACTTCACTACATAACACCCCTCCCCACCGAGATAAGGCGTTAGTTACAATCGTAATGGTTTCCTTATATACAGCACTACGCGTAATGGTTCAATTAGGCACAAAAGCATATCGGTTACATTTCCCATACTTAGACCAACAGTGATACCTGTCCAACAACATAGTCCTTTAAATAAGTTGGGCGCTTGGAAACTCTGCCAGACCGCCGGGGACTGGTAGCCAAGTCCGGAGGGCCACACAGTTCTTGCTGAGGCTGTGGTGCGACCCTAGATGGCGTTGGAACCAAATCCCCTGGATCCGCTGCTGTGGGTGGAGCCTCCGCAAGTGGAGTGGTCTGAGTCTGTGGTAAGTCTGGCAGACCCTCTGAAGCGGCTCGGTTCGGCTCCACGCTGGCAGTTTGCGAGGGAGGTGTAGGTGGGGCCTCGCCATCTGTACGTGTCTCTTCTGGAGCCGCAAGCGCAGTTGGGGGCACCTCGGTAGTGTCCAAGTCCCCAACCCTGCGCCTAAGCTGGTCTATGTGCCGTCGCCACAAGCGTCCGTCTTCGAGTGCCACCTGGTACGAGCGAGGTCCAGTGACTCCCACTACTGTGGCTGGCACCCAAGGAATGTCCCCCACATAGTTCCGGGCAAAGACCTGGTTTCCTGGGACAAATGACCGTGGCGCGTTGGCACAGCCTGGGGGTTCAGCCACGGCAAAGTCCGGGTGTAGCCGGTCGAGCGGTGACCTGAGGCGGCGGCCCATAAGCAGTTCAGCAGGACTCCGCCCTGTGGCCGCATGAGGGGTGATGTGTTGCACGAACAAGTATTCGGCAACCCGCTCATGCCAGTCTCCCCGGTCCAGGCGCGCCAGTGCCTCTTTTGCCGAGCACACCATTCTTTCCGCTTGCCCGTTGCTGGATGGATGAAAGGGTGCCGTTAGGGCATGGCGGATGCCCAGTCCCAAAAGATACCGCTCAAACGTGCCTGACGTGAACTGCGGTCCGTTGTCAGAGACAAGGACATCAGGACACCCATGCGTTGCAAACAGGCCTCGCAGCACCCGGATGACAGCTTCGGTAGTGGTGGAGGGCATCAGGGCGACCTCCAGCCGTTTGGAATAGGCGTCCACCACTACCATAAAGGTCCGGCCGTGAAAGGGGCCAGCCAGATCGATGTGCACCCTCGACCAGGGTGTCTTTGGCGTCTCCCAGGTGTGTCCCTTAGCTGCCGGTGGTGCAGGCCTCGACTCTTGGCACGCTTGACAGGCGGACACCCAGGCAGTGATGGCATCGTCCATATTAGGCCACCAGACGTAACACCGAGCCAACGCCTTCATTTTGACAATTCCCGGGTGGCCAACGTGCAGAGCCTTCAGGACGCGCTGACGGAGTCCCTGGGGAATCACGACGCGGTCTCCCCACAGCAGACAGCCGCGATGAGCTGAGAGTTCATGTTGTCTGGTTGCGAAGGGCTGGAACTCTGATGCAAAAGGCCCTTGTGGCCACCCCCTCCACACCCAGTTGAGCACCCGGCTGATGGTGCGATCCTGGGCAGATGTGGAGGCCACAGTGGCAGCCGATACAGGCGCTGCCGGAAGATCCTCAATCAGAAGGAGCGATGAAGCTGGAGCCGGGTCTTCCACAAATGCTGGAAGAGGGCAACGGCTGAGGGCGTTGGCATGGCCCATCGATTTCCCCGGGCGATGGATGAGCCGGTAGTGGTAGGCAGCCAGGAAAACAGTCCATCGCAGCATGCGTGGCGAGAGGACCGGTGGAGTTGGACGATCACCGGCGAGGAGGCCCAGGAGTGGCTTGTGGTCAGTGATGAGGTCAAAAGTCCTGCCATAGAGGTATTCATGGAACCTCTTCACTCCAGCCACAAGTGCCAGTGCCTCCTTGTCGAGCTGGCTGTAATTCCGTTCCATCGGAGATAGCGTCCTGGAAAAGTAGGCGAGCGGTGCTTCTCTTCCGTCTGGAAAACGGTGACTAAGGACAGCACCGATGCCAAAAGGTGAGGCGTCGCAGGCAAGGACCAGCGGCCTGGATTCACTGTACTGTACCAGCACACTGTCTGATGAAAGGAGAGCCTTGACCGCGTTGAAGGCCGCCGTCTCCTGATGACCCCAGGCCCAAGGCGTCTTAGTGCTAAGGAGTCGGTGAAGAGGCTCAGCCACTGTGGCTTTGTGGGGCAGGAACATGTTGTAAAAGTTCAGCAGCCCCAGGAACGCCTGCAACTCCGTCTTGTTCTTTGGGATGGGGGCCTGCTGGATAGCGTGGATCTTGGATGTGGTCGAGTGAAGGCCGGAGGCATCGATAAGATAGCCCAGGAACTCTACCTGTGGAACGGCGATCTGGCACTTCTCCCTCTTTACCTTGAGCCCGGCCTCTTGGAACCTGGTCAGCACGGCACGGAGGCGCTCGAACAGCACGTCAAACGGAATGCCCCCTGGTGGGTGACGATCGTCTGGGCTTCAGCAGTGGCATCATCGACTGGCAGTTGTTGATAGGCTTGGGCAAGGTCCAGCTTAGCGAAGACCTTACCCTCACCCAGGGAATGCAGCAGGTGTTGGACAACAGGAACCGGATAAGCGTGCTGCTGAAGTGCCTTGTTGATCGTGCACTTGTAGTCAGCGCAGATTCTCACCGACCCATCTGGCTTGACAGGCGTGACGATGGGGGTTTCCCACTTGGCGTGGTCAACCGGCTCCAAAACTCCTTGGGCGATCAGTTTGTCCAGTTGTTCGTCCACCTTAGCCTTGAGAGCAAAGGGAACCCGGCGTGGCTTTAGCTTGATGGGGGCGACTTGTGGATCAAGGCTAAAGGAGATGGGCGTACCTGTATATTGCCCCAAGGTGCCATCAAAAACCTCGGCAAAGTCTTTGACCAGACCCTCAGTCTCTGCGTTAGAGATGCAGTTGATGCCGGTGACTTCCAGGCCGAGGGCATCAAACCAGTCTAGCCCTAGGAGGCTTGGCCGCTGACCTTCGACCACCACCAACTGGAGCAGGCCCGAAAAATCCTTGAAGGCGATCCGGAACCAGCCAACGCCTACCACTGGAATGTCGTTTCCCTGGTAGTCTCTCAGGTGTACGCGGTGAGAGTCAAGTTGCCTTTTGGACACTCTGGGTACCAGTCTTTTGATGGTGCTCCATGACACGATGGACAGGGCAGACCCGGTGTCGATCTCCATGTCGCATGGAGCTCCTTCAATGAGCACCGTGACGTTCAGCTTGCGTCGCGTAGGCGAGTCGGTTTGGCCAATCGTGGTTCCAGACGGGCAGCGGCAGTTGGTGAGAGCGAAACAACTTTCCTTGGCAGACTGGAGTGAAGACTTGGACTTGCGAGTCGATGAAGGGGGGGTGTCAGACGGAGCCAATCGGCAGACCTTAGCAATGTGGCCCCTTCTGGAACACTTCCTACAGATGGCGTCTCTGAATCGACACTTGGCACGGGAATGGTTGCCTCCGCAGCCGGCACATTCCGGTTGGCCCTTGGACTTCTGTTGGAACTTCCTGCGCTCCCGCTTTGTCTGGTGCACGTCATCGTCTTCACTGGAGGATGCCTCATCACTGCTGGCCTCTTCATGATGCACCGGAACTGGCTCCCTAGCAAGACGCGGGCTGCTGGACTTGCGGCTCTCCTGGGCGGAGCGTTCAGCAGCTTCTGAGGCCACAGCCTCCTCAATGGCTTTCTGCAGCGTGAGGTCTGGCTTGGCAAGGAGACGCCGTTGCAGATGGATGTCCCGGACCCCGCAGACGATTCGATCCATCAGGGCATCGTCTAAGTCTCGGAACTCACAGTGCATTGCAGCCTGTCGCAGGGCGGTGGTGTATTTGTTGATTGACTCCCCCTCTGCCTGGTTCCGGTGGTAGAACGCATGGGGGGCAGCAATCTTGGACGGCTTTGGTGCGTAGTGGTTGCGGAGCTTCTCTTGGATCGTGTCCCACAGTCCATGGTGTTGCCTGGACTGCTTCAGGCGCAACCAATGCTCGGGCCGTCTCAAACACCTCAGGCCCACAGAGGCTGAGGAATAGGCCCCGCTTCCGATCCTTTGATACTGCTGTCAGCTCGTTGGCTTGGAGGTAGCAGTCGAACCGAGCGAGGTAGGAGTCCCATGATTCAGAGGCTGACGCAAACGGCGGTAGAGGCACAAGTGAAGCCATGATTCTGATGCCGGCGTGAAGGGCGATGGATGGAACACCGTGCTCTAGCCAGAACAGTCAGCTCTGAATTGGTTCTGTCCAGTGATTTCGCTCAGTGATTTCGCTCTGTGATTCAGCTCAGTTCAGAGGCTGGCTGCATCTGGCTGTGCTCTGATGTCCATCTATCCCATCCTCGTCGCCAGTGTTAAGTTGTGGGTTGACATAGCAGACGACACAGCGATTTCTCCAAGTAGCTCTTTATTTCGTAAGCTGGAATAGAACTGACTGCAAACAGCTCAGCCGGCCTGCTTTTATAGGCAGCCGGCTGTCAACATTGTAGCAACAACAGCCCAGAGTTCCCGCCTAAAATAACTGACGCGGACCTGAGTGAAAACTATCTACAGACCTGAGTGAAAACTATATACAGTATCCCCCTGCTGGCCCAGGGTGAAACTTCACTACATAACACTACCTGCCCGCGAACTGTCTCACCAGAGTGATGCATGCTCTGGTTATCTCCCGCTTGGACAACTGCAAAGCCCTCTACATGGGGCTACCTTTGAAGGTGACTCAGAAACTGCAATTAATCCAGAATGGGCAGCTAGACTGGTGACTGGGAGCAGCCACCGAGACCACATAACACCAGTCTTGAAAGACCTACGTTGGCTCCCAGTACGTTTTCGAGCACAATTCAAAGTGTTGGTGCTCAGTCCTGTATACCTGAAGGAGCGTCTCCAGCCCTATCATTCTGCCCGGACACTGAGGTCCAGTGCCGAGGACCTTCTGGCGGTTCCCTCACTGCAAGAAGTGAGGTTTACAGGGAACCAGGCAGAGGGCCTTCTCGGTGGTGGCGCCTGCCCTGTGGAACGCCCTCCCACCAGATGTCAGAGAGAAAAACAACTACCAGACTTTTAGAAGACATCTGAAGGCATCCCTGTTTAGGGAAGCTTTTAATGTTTAATAGACTATTGTATTTTAATATTCTGTTGAAAGCTGGGTGGGGTATTTATTTATTTATTTATTTATTTTATTATTATTATTATTATTATTATTATTATTATTATTATTATCTATAGCACAACAGAAGTGGGGTAGGGGGAAGAAAAAAACCCCTCTGGAACCTTTGCAGTATGAAAAGTTACATGTTTTCAGCTGGAAGTGCCAGAACATATGCCGAGAGGAAATGAAGCAATAAGTCTGCCTTGAAACTTTTGCAGTTTTGCAGAAGTATTTAAAGTGGGCTGGCAGATAAACCCTCCGATACAAATGCAAGCACAAAGCATCATGATTGCACAGTGAAAAGGATGTCTCTGGAGGGGACCTGAGGGGACCGCCTGATTGGAAGGACGTCAGGCTTGAGCAAGAATTAACCCAGAGGTGCAACGGGCAGCTTCAGCTATTGCCTCTTTACATTCATTACAGCACTGCAATATTATCACCCAGTACCCCTTCAAATTCTGCCCCCATCAGATCAATGGATACACCAACTCCAGGGGTTTGGGGGAAAGAAAAATATTGGTGGCTGCTGGGATCTGCCAGGGGGACCCCTGTGGCAGAGGCAACTTAATACCCCCTGAATTTCATCCAATCTCTAAACACATTTTTTAGCTGGTCAGGGTGATTTCCCCCCAAATCCTTTTGCATTTCCAAAAATACTTGTGAGTCAGCGTTACCTAAGAGAACTTGCTTCGAATGCTGTCAATCCAGCTTGTGCCCTGGTACAGTACTTTTTACAAAATTAAGCACTGACCACCACACTGCTTTGCAATCAGGAAGGAGCACATAATTAATCTGCCTTCTGGGGCGACATGAGCTCTCCCTTTCTGTCAAATAAACTCTTTTGCCGAAGAAACTTTGCATCAGTCTGGTGAGTCATTGTTGATTTATGATGTAGTGGATGGGCTTAACATAATAACCCAAACACGACCCAGAATGGTTTCATTTGCTGGTTTATCTTCAATTATGCAGGCAATAATTAATAGCTCACAGGTACAGCAGATATCCAATGCACAAGGCAGTAAATAATGATGTCAGTCGTCTGTTCTGAATTAAAATAAACTCTCAGGAGGAATGAAGGCCGCAAGATTTGGAGATCAGAGGGGAGCAATCTGAGTGGGTCCAGACACAGTATTGGAACTGAAAGTTTCCTAGATTGTGAATCGAGACACACTTCCTAGGACTAAGTCCCATTAAACAGAAAGAGAATTACTGCCATGTAAACAGGCATTTTACATGTAAACGGGTGGCACTGTGGGTTAAAGCACAGAGCCTAGGACCTGCCGATCAGAAGGTCGGCGGTTTGAATCCCCATGACGGGGTGAGCTCCCGTTGCTCAGTCCCTGCTCCTGCCAACCTAGCAGTTCGAAAGCACGTCAAAGTGCAAGTAGATAAATAGGTACCGCTCCGGCGGGAAGGTAAATGGTGTTTCCGTTCGCTGCTCTGGTTCGCCAGAAGCGGCTTAGTCATGCTGGCCACATGGCCCAGAAGCTGTACGCCGGTTCCTTCGGCCAATAAAGCGAGAGTCGGTCACGACTGGACCTAATGGTCAGGGGTCCCTTTACCTTTACCATTAAACAGGCATAGGATGTATGCTGTTAAAGCTTCTTTAAACAATTTGCTATCGCAAAAGAATAACAGACATTTAGTATGTTGTAATATAGTTACTGACTCACACTTATATGCATGAAAGGGTTAACCTGAGCTCAGGTTGCAAGTGGGTGTGGCAGAGGCTCTCAGCAGTCTCTGCCCCCATTTCTTCTTTGTACTTCCTGGAACAAGCAAGAATCATGCAGCCATGGCTCCTTGCAAGTGAATTGCATCTCTCTAAAAGGAGTTTTTAAACCCTGCATCTTTGCTAAACAAAGTTGCATGATCCTTTTTGTAAGGAAACCAACTCTTTTCTTTTTCAAGTTGTTTGGAGACTTGTTTGCTGTAACTTCTGAAAGCTCTGTGAGTAAACCATTCACATATTTGCAAAGCTAAGTGTCTCTGATTTATTCTAGCCTAAATGTTTTTATGGGGAGAATTTGTTTAAAGGTGGGTGACAGCAGATTTACCAAAGTTCTAATGTGCTTGGGGGATGCGGGTGGTGCTGTGGGTTAAACCACAGGGCCTAGGACTTGCCGATCAGAAGTTCGGCGGTTCGAATCCCCGCGATGGGGTGGGCTCCCGTTGCTCAGTCCCTGCTCCGGTCAACCTAGCAGTTCGAAAGCACGTCAAAGTGCAGGTGGATAAATAGGTACCGCTCCAGCGGGAAGGTAAATGGCGTTTCCATGTGCTGTTCTGGTTCACCAGAAGCGGCTTAGTCATGCTGGCCACATGACCCAGAAGCTGTACGCCGGCTCCCTCGGCCAGTAAAGCGAGATGAGCGCCGCAACCCCAGAGTCGGTCACGACTGGACCTAATGGTCAGGGGTCCCTTTACCTTTACCTTTAATGTGCTTGGAGCAATAGCCGTTGTGCTTAGCTCTGCTGTTAGGGAGTAGGAATCTCTCCTCCAAACTTCTCTCTCTAACATAGCACACTTTACAGCAGCCTTTCCCAATCTGGTGCCATCCAGATGCTTTGGACCACAACTCCCATCAGCCCCAGGCAGTCATGCTGGCTGGGGCTGATGGGAATTGTAGTCGAAAACATCTGGATGGCACCAGGGAGGGAAAGGCTGCTTTAAAATATCTGATTCACTAGCATCTGAATTCTGGTGTACAAGGCATACTATTTCAGAATTTAACTGGAACAAATATAATTGTAAGTGGGCATTGTAGAGTCAGCCAGATGGAAAGTCCCCTGGGAACCAGATTTGGCTTCTGACACTCTCTCTCTCTCTCTCATATTAATGTCTATGGGCTTCTCCAGACAACTGGGCATTTATCCTGATGTGCTTGCACAAAGCTTATGTGATTAGACTATATACTGTATTGGCCTGAATATAAGCCAAACTTTCCCCCCAAATTCTGACCGTGAAAAAGTTCGAGTGCGGCTTAAATTCATGACCTTACAAAAACTGGCTTTTACGATATTGCTGCGGAAACAGACATATGGCAAAACGGAACAAAAAAAGTTTTATTGTCGATTTGCGAGCTTGAGACTGTTGTGCAATTAATTCTAATGTCACCCATCGCTTTCCCTTGCGGGTCCTCTCTAGAACCCGCAGTATTTCCTTCTGTATTTGCCATTTATGGGTGTGAGTGCTTGCGGAATTTTAAGGGTGCGGCTTATATTTGGGTATTGTCTTTTTCTCTCCCCCCCCCCTCCGCTCCCTTGAATTTTAAAGGTGCGGCTTATGTTCTGGCCAATATGGTACAGTCTTTATCAGACATTTAGTCTGATTTGTTTTTAGGCACCAAACAGTAGAATCATAGAATCCTAGAGTTGGAAGAGACCACAAGGGCCATCGAGTCCAACCCCCTGCCAAGCAGGAAACACCATCAGAGCACTCCTGACATATGGTTGTCAAGCCTCTGCTTAAAGACCTCCAAAGAAGGAGACTCCACCACACTCCTTGGCAGCAAGTTCCACTGTCGAACAGCTCTTACTGTCAGGAAGTTCTTCCTAATGTTTAGGTGGAATCTTCTTTCTTGTAGTTTGGAACCATTGCTCCGTGTCCGCTTCTCTGGAGCAGCAGAAAGCAACCTTTCTCCCTCCTCTATGTGACATCCTTTGATATATTTGAACATGGCTATCATATCACCCCTTAACCTCCTCTTCTCCAGGCTAAACATGCCCAGCTCCCTTAGCCGTTCCTCATAAGGCATCGTTTCCAGGCCTTTGACCATTTTGGTTGCCCTCCTCTGGACGCGTTCCAGTTTGTCAGTGTCCTTCTTGAACTGTGGTGCCCAGAACTGGACACAGTACTCCAGGTGAGGTCTGACCAGAGCAGAATACAGTGGCACTATTACTTCCCTTGATCTAGATGCTATACAGTACTCCTATTGATGCAGCCCAGAATTGCCTTGGCTTTTTTAGCTGCCGCGTCACACTGTTGGCTCATGTCAAGTTTGTGGTCAACCAAGACTCCTAGATCCTTTTCACATGTACTGCTCTCAAGCCAGGTGTCACCCATCTTGTATTTGTGCCTCTCATTTTTTTTGCCCAAGTGATTCTTCTCAGCTGCTCCCAGACTTTGGTACTCACTTCCTAGAAAAGCTAGATTGGCTCCTTATTGCCCTTCTGCCAACAGGCGAAGACTGTTTTATTCAAACAGACTTTCAGGGACTGACTGGTGTTTTTTTTTTTTTAAGGAAAGGGTTTTAAAATAATGCTGTGCTGTTTTTACCACGTGTATTTTAATGGATCTGTTTTTATATTTGGCAGAGGAGAGGTGGCTGTGATATGATCCACACTCAGCTTGGCAAGCCTAAAAGACTTTGGGGTTTCTACCTCCAGGACCCTGAGGGCAATCCTCCCTTTAGGGTGCTCCCAGCGTGTCACTGTTTTTGAGTGGGGTTCAGTTAGGTAAATGTTCAGGGAACCCTGACTGTTAGGTCCAGTCGCAGACGACTCTGGGATTGCTCATCTTGCTTTACTGGCCGAGGGAGCCGGCGTTTGTCCGCAGACAGCTTCCAGATCATGTGGCCAGCAGGACTAAACCGCTTCTGGCGAACCAGAGCAGTGCACAGAAATGCTGTTTACCTTCCCACTGGAGTGGTACCTATTTATCTACTTGCACTTTGACGTGCTTTCGAACTGCTAGATTGGCAGGAGCAGGGACTGAGCAACGGGAGCTCACCCCGTCGCGGGGATTCGAACCACTGACCTTCTGATCAACAAAGCTCAGTGGTTTAGACCACAGCGCCACCTGCGCCCCTTATGGGGTTCAGTTACATAGCAGCGAACTCAGGCTGCAGAACAAAAGCTGGTTTGTGGTTCTTGCAAAGGACTGGCAATGTGGAAAGTGGGGGGGGGGGGAAGAGAGAGAGAGCCACCTGAGGGTATGGGATAATATTTGCATGACTCAACTGTTGTCTCATCTCCTCACAAACAAATCAGGATGAATCTTAATTAAATAGCTCCTTTCCAATGCTTAAGCATCGCCTTGCAAAGAAAAAAGTATGATTGCTAAATAAACAAGGTGACCGTATCCTTGACTTGCAGGCAGTTGCTGTTGGATTTTTAAAAATAAAATAAAATAAGATCCTTCTGAGCCTGCAAATTAATTGATTTTTGGAAAGGCATGGGTCTCCAGACTGTCAGTAGTTTGCAGGAGGGATTCAATGCTTGCTGGAGATTGAAGTTTGTGTAAAACACTGCCGCAACAAATCCACTTTTGTGGTTAGGAAAGTGGTGAGGAAATGCATGGAGCAGTGCGATTAATGGGAAAGTGTGCAAGCAAATTGGACTGGGACTCAAGGCAAGCTACATAAATTGAAACAACACAGGAGGCTAAAAAAGTATACATGATAATTGTTAAAAAGTAATTGAACTATAATGGGGTATATGGGATGTTAGGAGAGGGGTAGTACTTCTGACAAGGCCCGTATAGTTAAAGCCATGGTTTTCCCAGTAGTGTTGTATGGAAGTGAGAGCTGGACCATAAAGAAGGCTGATCGCCGAAGAATGGATGCTTTTGAATTCTGGTGCTGGAGGAGACTCTTGAGAGTCCCATGGACTGCAAGAAGATCAAATTTATCCATTCTTCAGGAAATCAGCTCTGAGTGCTCACTGGAAGGACAGATCCTGAAGCTGAGGATCCAAGACTTTGGCCACCTCATCAGAAGAGAAGACTCCCTGGAAAAGACCCTGATGTTGGGAAATATGGAGGGTGCAAGGAGAAGGGGACGACAGAGGACGAGATGGTTGGATAGTGTTCTCGAAGTGACCAGCATGAGTTGGACCAAACTGCGGGAGGCCATGGAAGACAGGAGTGCCTAAACAACAACAGTACTTCTGACGGGAGACATGTTGGGTTTCTTCTGGGGGAGTTTGTCCAGTTTTGGTCCCCATCCTTTACTCAGCTCTCACCTGTGGCTCCTACAAGCTGTCAGCAGGTGACAGTAGCTACCGCCCGCCCCCAGGAAATGGCTTTGATTAGCCGGCTAAACCAGGTGAGGGGAGCCAATGGGTCTCAAACCCTCAGTCAGTTATGGATGTGAAGACAGACTCCAGCAGATACAGCGGATGAGACCAAGAGTGGCTCCGACAGTTTCTTCTGCACTTGCTGTGGAAGGAAGTGAGGGGCAGATGGGGCTTGTCAACCTGGGAAAGAAGCCCATCTAGGAGAAGCAAAGCTCTGATCCAAAACCGACACTGCCTTGTGGGATATCTTTGGAAGAAGAAAAGGTGAAGACCCTACACAAATGCGGAGTGGAGTTCCTAAAATGGTTGGATGGCGCCTTCAAGCCAAGCTGGTGCCAAAACATGCTCTGCTTTCCTTTGGACTACATGGAATCAAGGGGGTTTGGAAGGGACCAAATTGTCCCCAGCTACAGCAGGAGGAAGGGACGCAGGTGGCGCTGTGGGTTAAACCACAGAGCCTAGGACTTGCCGATCAGAAGGTCGGCAGTTCGAATCCCCGCGACGGGGTGAGCTCCCGTTGCTCGGTTCCTGCTCCTGCCAACCTAGCAGTTCGAAAGCACGTCAAAGTGCAAGTAGATAAATAGGTACCGCTCTGGCAGGAAGATAAACAGCGTTTCCATGCACTGCTCTGGTTCGCCAGAAGTGGCTTGGTCATGCTGGCCACGTGACCCGGAAGCTGTACACCGGCTCCCTCAGCCGGTATACAGGCTGAAGGAGCGTCTCCACCCCCATGTATACCTGAAGGAGCGTCTCCACCCCCATCGTTCAGCCCGGACACTGAGATCCAGCGCCGAGGGCCTTCTGGCGGTTCCCTCATTGCGAGAAGTGAGGCTACAGGGAACCAGACAGAAGGCCTTCTCGGTAGTGGCGCCCGCCCTGTGGAACGCCCTCCCATCAGATGTCAAAGAGATAAAGAATTACCTGACGTTCAGAAGACATCTTAAGGCAGCCCTGTTCAGGGATGTTTTTAATATGTAATGTTGTATTGTTTTTAATACTGATTGGGAGCCGCCCAGAGTGGCTGGGGAAACTCAGCCAGATGGGCGGGGTATAAATAATAAATTATTATATTATATTATTATTATCAGCCAGTAAAGCCAGATGAGCACCGCAACCCCAGAGTCGTTCGCGACTGGACCTAATGGTCAGGGGTCCCTTTACCTTTACAGCGGGAGAAAGAGTCTCTCCATAAGGGAAAACAGCTCCAGGATAATGGACGCTGTGGAGAGAGAGAGACCTTTGGTTTCAGTCCGTTTACAGTTATTTAAATTCACTAAGAAGATGACAAGCATGTTTCTCATGGAACTATTTGGATGTATTATTTATTTGTTTCTGTACCTGTTTTGAAGAAAGTTCTGTAAGTAAAGCTTTGAATCATATTTATGGAACCGGACAATTTTTTATTCCAAGAGGAGTCAGTTTTTATGCATCCTATTGCTTCAGGCAGTGCAATATTAATACGTGCAATGTTCTCTGGCTCTGCTGCCTCCTCAGACTGCATGTCCATCTTCTTTCTGCTTTGAGGGGGCTTGGACTGGGCCTCTCCCCACCCCCAAGCCTTTGAATCCTGGTTGCCACAAACGGGGAGAGTGCTGTCGTGCACAGTGTGATAGGAATTTTGAGGTCTTAGATATTGTAGCGCCCTGCTTGTGGTTAACGCTTAGCTGGAATGAAATATTCAACGCAGCAATAGAGAAATTAAAATCACAAGAGATACACCCACTTTGTGTCCTTATATGGTACACAAAGAGCTATATATTGTTACATCTATAAATGACAAATAAGTAGTAATATATCTTACATGTGTCTCAACAAGGAATCTTAATTACCAGCTCACCTCTTGCCCTCCTTGCCCTATTGCCTTCTAAAACAAATGGTTAATCTTAAATTTTTATCTTCAACAGATGTCAAGGATCTTGAGTTCACATCAACATTGAAAGATCTCCTTCATTTGATGGTTTCTAAACAAAAAGGCCTGACAACTATATATCAGGAGTGCTCGATGGCGTCTCCTGTCTGGCAGGAGGCTGGGCTCATTTGCCCCTCTGGTCTCCTATTGCAATATGACTCTATGAAATAAGAATCTAGCATTTCTTAAATCCTTTGCATAATTACATTTAAGCCAATATATTAGCTTAATATATAAGGACACAAAGTGGGTGTATCTCTTGTGATTGGTTCTAGCAAACAGCCAATAGGAATTTCAACCAGGCTGATTGGACAGAGGCAGCCACAGGAGGAGCAAGGGGGCTGGATTAAGGAAATATAAGTGCTGGCCAGAATGGCAGGAGGCCAGGCCAGAGCTTGGTAACCATGTACCACTGAGCCTCTCATTTATTTGTCTGACAAATAAATTACTATTTTAATTTCTCTATTGCTGCGTTGAATATTTCATTCCAGCTAAGCGTTAACCACAAGCAGGGCGCTACATTTTATGGTGCCCCTGTGACTCGGATAAGTGGTCTGCTGGAACGCAGCCCCTTCGCCCTACTGGGCAGGGTACAAGAGAGAGGATCTCTAAACTGCTTACCCAAGCGCGCACTGGTAATTTTTTCCAGGGGAACGCAGAAGTCTCGTCTGTCTCATACCCTGCTCACTGGCGGCGACGGACCGGGGGGAAACAGGGAACCAACCAAGGGTAAGTGCACAAAGGGATTTTTGGCCCTCCAATTAATTGGGAGGAAGAGAAGTCTTGATCAAACTTCTGCGTCTCAGTAAAGGGGAACTGAGTACGCTAGGTGGTTGGGTACATCAGATGTTGGTCTGGTGGAGGAAAAGGGAAAATTGGGAGGTAGAGTGTGGTGAAGTATCCAGCGCATTGTATGTGTGAGAAAGTACAGAGCAATCTGTAGCTGACCTGAGTGTGGAGTGGGTAGTACTTCGGTTCCCAGTGAGGCGACTCCATCTGGGCAAGAAACCCCACAAAGCGCGTCTGTGAGTGACTGAGTGGATACTTCACAGGGCCATACAATGGGAGTTGGGGGTTCAAAGGGGGGAAATACACCTCTTGATTGTATGTTAAATAATTTTAAGAAAGCCTTCTCAGGGGCATATGGAGTCAAAATGACGCCAGAGCGCTTGAGAACGTTATGTGAACTAGAATGGCCAAAACAAAATACTGGATGGCCATCTCAGGGAACCTTTGATATAAATTTAGTAAGCAAACTTTGGACTGATATCGCCAAAGAAACTGGAGGGTGCCCAGAACAATTTTCATATATAGATTCTTGGCTGAGCACATTAAATAAAAATCCTCCATGGATAAGGAAATGCAAAGTCAAACGATGCAAATTATTGGCTGTAAAAGCCGAAGCTAGGAAAGGAATCTTGCCAAATAAACTCAAACCCATTTTTGAGGGGCTAGAGGAAGAGGTGCTTCCACCTCCACCCTATACTCCACATCGAAGGAAGCCTAATCCAAACACTCCACCAGTTGTAACCCCAAGGCAAGAAAGTGGAATGAATAATGGGGGTGGAGTCACAGAGCTTGATTCCTTGATAGATTATGATAAATATCTTCAGGAGGCATTGGAGTCCTATAATAAAGCCCAAGCAGAAGTGGTTATTCCACCTGTGACTCCTAATAGACCTCCATCTACAGTCTCCTTTAGTGGAACAACTGATTGCCCACCCCAAACCCCTGTGCATCCAAGTCCCAGAGAAATATTACAGAAGTTACAGGGAGACCTTGATCGGTCAGCAAGCAATACAGCCAGGCGTATAAAGCTGCTAAAAGAACGCCTTAGAACAGATACCATCCCCTATGATTTGAGGCCCCTAGAGCAAAGTGAAGAGAAAGGTCACGTAGTAGCCCCTCTTAGAAGAGTATTTGATGCACTTGAGGAGCCTGCGCTGGTTAATGGGCAACCCGGACCACGGCCACCTCGAACTTCGACCCTGCAATATATTCCATTCACGACTACGGATCTGATGAATTGGAAAACACACACCCCATCTTTTGCAGAAAAACCTCAGGCTATGATGGACTTGGTGACTTCAATAGTAAATACTCATAGCCCTACTTGGACAGATTGTCGCCAGCTCCTAAATACTCTTTTCACCACTGAGGAAAGGAGAGACATAATTGAAAAGGCACAGATATATTTGCGTGAGCAGGCCAGAGTGGGAAATATTTTTAACATTGATCGTCATCTTCAGGACAACTTTCCCTTGGAAGATCCTAATTGGGATCCAAACAATGCAATTCACCTGGCCAGACTTACCACCTACCGCCAGACACTTGTGCAAGGTATCCGCAGGGCATGCCAGAAGCCCACTAATATGTCTAAAGTCTCAGAAGTAGAACAGAAACCAAATGAGAGTCCGGGAGACTTTTTAGAGAGGTTGCAGGAAGCCTATCGTATATGGACTCCTTTTGACCCTGAAGCCCCTGAAAACAGCAGAATGATTACTGCTACATTTGTGGCCCAGTGCGCTTCTGACATTCGTAAGAAAATTCAGAAATCAGAAGGATGGGAAGGGATGCTGATGAGCCAAATTATGGCCATTGCACGCCGAGTTTATCGGAATAGGGATGAGGCTGAGAAACAAGAGAAGAAGAAGTGGCAGAAGGAAAAGATGGTGATGCTAGCCACAGCAGTGAAGCAAGACCACCGCCCCTTAAATGGAGGGAGAGGACGGGGAAAGAATCCACCACTGGGAAGGAATCAATGTGCAAATTGCAAGAAGGAGGGTCACTGGAAGCGGGAGTGTCCTGAACCCTTGAGGTTGGAAGAAGTATGCCCAGGCCCAGGCCCAGGCCCAGGCTCCGGCCCAAGAAACCAGGGACGGGGACGGGGAATGATCCGAGATGGAAGATATCAGAGACCTGGACAGGGACGGAGTAGAGACAATTTCATTGGACTGGCAGAAGAGGATTTTACCCAAGACTAGGAAAGACCGGACTCCATAAAGTTAGGCTTCCAGGAGCCCACGGTCACGATTCAATTAGGGAGCCATTTAATAGACTTTATGATTGATACTGGGGCTGAATACTCAGTACTCCCAGAACTATTGCAGAAAAAGGCATCTAAAAGTGTAGTCATTAAAAGTGCCACTGGACAGTCAGCCAAGAGGTCTTTCCTCCAACCTTTGGAATGCCAGATTGGGGGACATCGTTTAACCCATCAGTTTTTGTATATACCTGAGTGTCCAATACCTCTCTTAGGCAGAGATATGCTGTCCAAATTGCAGGCCCAAATCACCTTCACTCCTCGAGGTCCAGAAATGAAACTGCCATCAAAAGCAGCAGGAATAATTACCCTCTCAGTACCTAAGGAACAATCATGGCGCCTAATGTCAGCCTTGCAAGTCCAACCCACATTGGATACAGAATTAAACAAGCTCCTCCGAACTCTACAGGTGCCACCAGGAGTATGGGCCGAAAATAGCCCACCAGGAATGGCTAAGAATATAGCTCCAATTGTAGTAACCCTAAAACCTATGGCTACCCCTGTATCTGTAAAGCAATATCCCTTACCCCGGCGAGCAGCAGAGGGCATCCAGAAACATTTGGACCGCCTATTAAAATATGGTCTGCTTAAGCCCTGCCAATCAGAATGGAACACACCCCTTTTGCCTGTTCGAAAACCTGGGACAGATGAATACAGGCCAGTGCAGGACTTGAGGCTCGTAAACCAGGCTATCGAGACCTTGCACCCAAATGTACCAAACCCATATACCTTGCTGAGTTTGATCCCACCAGAAGCAACATTTTTTACGGTATTGGACTTGAAAGATGCATTCTTCTGTTGCCGGCTGGCACCACAGAGCCAACCTATATTTGCCTTCCAGTGGGAAGACCCTTTGACAGGAACAAAAGGCCAGCTAACCTGGACAAGATTGCCCCAGGGATTTAAAAATTCCCCAACTTTATTTGGCACTGCCTTGGCGAGGGATCTAACAAGTTACCCCTCAATACCGGGAGAAAAGGTGGTTCTGCAATATGTGGATGATCTTATACTAGCGGCAAAGGATTTTGATACCTGTAAAGAAGGGACAGAGGAACTGCTCCACTTGCTCTGGGAAGCTGGCTACCGAGTTTCCCAGAAAAAGGCACAGTTATGTTTAGAAAAGGTCAAATATTTGGGCTTTGACATCTCACACCAACAACGAGCATTGAGACCAGAGAGGAAAGAAGCTATTTGCCTTATCAAGGAACCTACCACAAGAAAACAACTTAGAGGATTCCTGGGAACAGCAGGGTTTTGTAGACTATGGATACCTGATTTCAGCAGTCTGGCCAAGCCCTTACATGAAAGCACTCGAGGTGCAGAAAAGGACCCATTTGTATGGGGACCTGAGCAGAAACAAGCCTTTTTAGTTATCAAACAACGACTTATGGAGGCCCCAGCCCTTGGATTGCCTAATTCGGAAAAACCCTTTCAGCTGTATGTACATGAACAGAATGGGATTGCAGCGGCAGTCCTGACCCAGAGATTAGGAAGTTGGAACCGTCCAGTAGCTTATTTGTCTAAACAATTGGACTCAGTAGCAAAAGGATGGCCTCCATGCCTAAGGGCAGTAGCGGCCACTGCAAGCCTTGTCAAAGAAGCTGATAAATTTACCTTCGGCCAGACGATGTATGTGAATGTACCTCATGCTGTTCTGACACTCATGGAATATAAGGGTAGTTATTGGCTAACGAACCCAAGGATGGCTAGATACCAAGGCCTATTGTGTGAAAATCCTAGGATTCATCTACGGGTAGTGAATATGCTCAATCCAGCGACTTTGCTGCCCCTACCAGAGGTAGATGATGAAGAATCACATGATTGTCTCCAAATAATGGATGAAGTTTATTCCAGTAGACCTGATCTGAAAGATGAACCATTGAAAAATCCAGATGTTGTATATTATACTGATGGTAGCAGTTACCTGCATGAAGGTGCCAGACGAGCAGGATATGCTGTGGTCACCAATGAGGAAGTTGTGGAAGCTGAAGCTTTGCCTGCTGGCACCTCAGCACAAAAAGCTGAACTTATAGGTTTAACTAGAGCTCTGCAATTGGCAGCCGGATGTAAGGCAAACATCTATACTGATTCTAAATATGCCTTCTTAACCCTGCATGCACATGGAGCTCTATGGAAAGAAAGAGGTCTAATCGGAGCCCACGGGAAGGCCTTGAAATATGGACCTGAAGTAGAAATCCTGTTGGAAGCAGTATGGGCTCCAGAACAGATTGCTGTAATGCACTGCAAAGGTCATGGACGAGGAAGGGATCCAATAACCAGAGGAAATCATGCTGCTGACAAAGCAGCCCGAGAGGCAGCCCAAAAGCCTGTGGGAGGATTTATAGCAGCCCTCATACCAGAGGTAGTTCCAGAAGAAGTTAAACCTCACTATACCCCAGAAGAGAGGAAGTGGGCTGAACAGGAAGGAGCGGTTGTGAAGGACGGTTGGATGATCCTGCCGGACAATAGGATTTATGTACATCATCATCTAGCAGGCACAATTGTAAGAAATTATCATGAATCTACTCACCTTGGCGGTACTGCAACCAGAGAGAGTCTCAGTCGAAAGTTGTATATTGTTAATCTATCACAATTAGCAACTTGTATTTCACAGAAATGTGTTCTTTGTGCTAAAAACAATCCCAGGCAGGGACCGGTACAACCTCCTGGAATTCAGCATGTGGGATATGTCCCCATGGAAAGCCTAATTGTGGACTTCACAGAGCTGGTCCCTTCTAAGGGATTCAAGTATCTCCTTGTGTTTGTAGATACTTTTACCGGATGGGTTGAAGCTTTTCCCACCCGAACTGAAAAGGCACGAGAGGTAACTAAGAGACTCCTCACTGAATTGATCCCGAGGTTTGGATTACCTAGATGCATTGGAAGTGATAATGGGCCAGCGTTCATTGATCAAGTAGTACAAGAAGTATGTCGAGTCCTACAAGTAAAATGGAGACTGCATGCAGCATATAGGCCTCAGAGTTCAGGGAAAACTGAAAGAATGAATCGGACTCTGAAAACCCAATTGGCAAAATTAACCCAGGAAACGGGATTGGGATGGGTAGATGTGTTACCCATAACACTGTTTCGTGTTCGGTGTGCACCCACAAAAAGACTTAAGTTGTCACCTTTTGAGCTCCTGTATGGGAGGCCGCCCTCCTTTGTTCAGGATATTCCAGCTGACCTTAAACAAATAGGAGACCATGTGACACAGGAACAAGTGCAATCTCTCTCCCGTGTTTTTGTTTCTCTTAACAGGTGGGCCCTCGAGCGCACGCCGTGCAGCATTGCCGAGCCGATTCATCAGTTCCAGGCTGGCGATAGCGTATGGGTGAAAGAGTGGAAACGCGATCCACTTGCACCTAAGTGGCGTGGACCTTACACCGTCTTGCTCTCTACTCCAACAGCGGTGAAGGTAGCTGAGGTGACCCCCTGGATTCATCACTCTCGTTTGAAGAAGTCTGAAGGCAGTTGGACGTGCAAAGGTGACCCCTCTAATCCTTTAAAACTGACTCTCTCCAAAAACCCCTGTATCTAGCCCTACCGGGAACGGGCTAGGTCACGGGCAACATTTAGACGACCGGCCTGCTGCAGCCACAACCTGGAAGCTGGCTGACCTGCGCACGCCTGAAGCTTGAGGAGCGTCTGAACCAGCGACTGTGAACGGGAAGATTCTCTTATACAATTGATTGACTGCCCCCTTGTGGAACAATTATAAGGGATATTACTCATTGGGGATCCTCGGGATATATGTTTTGGTCTTGGTGGTTCCCCATTTCTGTCACTGGGGGAATTATATTGGGACTAATATTTATTTGCTATCACAATAAGGTAATCTTTTGTGGAAGGAATGCATATGCTAGACATCAACATGATTTTATTATTAATCCTGATCCCTTGGGAAGGGGAAGGGTCCTTGAATCTGACCAAATTTGCTAAATATGGATTCCGCCATGACCACAATATGTGGGTAGGCTTAGCTGAGATGGTAGCCAATGTTGCAAATAGGACTAATTGCCTTGTTTGCTCTCTTGGGCCAGGTGATTCAGAGGGAGGTATGCCCTTATTACCAATACCATTAAGTGCCATTGGTATGGTAAGCGAAATGCCACACCAAACAGAAGTACAGAATTTCCCCGGATGGAACTCAACTAAACCAATACGAGTTATACCTGTGCAAGGGGAAATCTGTGTGCATAAATCATCAGATGCAGCTGATCCTACCATGATAGGCTCTTCTCATTGCCACTATACTTGGGATTATATTAAGAATAGTCAAACCTGGGCAAACGGTACTACCTATCGAACTCGGAATACCTTGCCCTGTGCACCTCCTTTTATTCATGCATGGAAAGTGGTATGGAACATAACTGTGACAGAAAAAGGCAATCTAACATACTGCACTGTGAACTCTCTACCCCTTTTGATATTTCGCCTTTTGCACTCCACGTACCAAAAACCTCAGACCCGATGGTTGTGGTGGATATGTGGAGAATGGGCATACAAGAAACTCCCTTCCAAATGGAGTGGGACTTGTTTCTTGGGATGGGTATTACCACCAATGTGGATTATGCCCACTAGTTCGGCCAAGCGTACACGAAGAAACGCTGATATTTCTCATATAGCAGGAGGAAGTACCCAAAGTTGGAGCGATACTGATGATTGGCCACCAGAGCGCATTATAGCCTATTATGATCCTGCCTCCTGGAATCCTGGTGAGCTCATACAAGGGGCACGGGATCCTATTTATAATCTAAACAGAATAATTCGATTGCAAGCAGTAGTGGAACTTGTAACCAATGCAACGGCCCAGAGTTTGAGACTTATTGCACAACAGTTGGATGAAAGTAGAGCCGCCATTTTGCAGCTGAAAATGGGAATGGATTATGTACTTGCCAGGCAGGGAGGCCTATGTGGAGTCTTGAACTTAACAGGGAACGCCTGTTGCTTTAACATTTCTGATAATGGTGAGGCAATCCGTGTGTTGGCCACAAAGATGGAGAATATAGCACATGTCCCAGTACAAACATGGGAAGGATGGGATATGGGATGGCTCACCAATTGGTTACCTAATGTCGCAGGACTCAAAGGGATACTATTGTCTTGCTTGTTTTTCTTGACAGTAGTAGTAATGGTTTAATGTATGATGCCATGTATCATTTCGTGTTTTAGAAGTACAATTAGCAAGATGATTTCAAATGAAACTCTACCTCATATCATGGCCCTATACAGAGCTTTACCTCAGGAATATGATGAAGGTCAAGCTATCAAGGACACTTGGGATGAAGGTCCTTGAGCTTGAAAGGGGGGAATGAGGCATCTAATCATAAGCCTGCATTTTTATCAAAGCTTCTATATGTTTAATCAGGGCTTGCATTTTAAAATAAGCTTAAAGATTTTCAAATGTTTCATGCCAGGCAAAAGACCAGCTGCCTAAAAGGCCTTGGCAATGTTTTTCCTCCTAGGAAAGGGGCCCCCTGATTTATAGCAGAAAACAATTCTCAAAGTCGTAAAAAAAAAAAAGGAAATTACAGGCTGAGAGCGAGGACACTGATCCTACATGTTACAGAAGATAAAAAAAGCAGAGATAAACGCCATTAGGAATGGGGAAAATAATACCATTTGCCTCCCAGTAAAATGAGCCATATCTTCTTCCTAAGGTTGAAAGGCCAAGAGCAATGGAGAAGCATCTAGCTGGCAGTGAAAGGAGGGGTGTAAACTGAAGAGGCTTCTTTTAAAGCTGTTTTTTACTGAGTTCCTTTTTTTACTTTACAAAGGCCTTATTCCTTTTAAAAGGCTACCTATGATAATGTATGTGGTATCATTTTACTATTTGCCCATTCCTAATGGTGTTTATCTCTGCTTTTTTTATCTTCTGTAACATGTAGGATCAGTGTCCTCGCTCTCAGCCTGTAATTTCCTTTTTTTTTTTACGACTTTGAGAATTGTTTTCTGCTATAAATCAGGGGGCCCCTTTCCTAGGAGGAAAAACATTGCCAAGGCCTTTTAGGCAGCTGGTCTTTTGCCTGGCATGAAACATTTGAAAATCTTTAAGCTTATTTTAAAATGCAAGCCCTGATTAAACATATAGAAGCTTTGATAAAAATGCAGGCTTATGATTAGATGCCTCAATATATGGTAATGTTCATAAGCGTACCAACCAAGCACCTACATAGATCAGCACAGGAAGACCGACCTGGAACCATTTTGATTCCTAAACTGAGCAAATGTTTTCTCTGCAAGGTCTAAGTGGGAAACCTCCCCATTGTCTCTTTCCTCACGAATCCTGTCTTAAGGGAACATTTAATATATGAATAGGGTGTGAGCCTGTGACCTGGCCAGGAACTAAGTACAGTGGTGCCTCGCAAGAGGAAATTAATCCATTCCGTGAGGCTCTTCGTATAGCGGTTTTTTCGTCTTGCGAAGCAAGCTCATTGACAGCTTAGCGGATTGGCGCTATTAGCAGTTTAGCGGCTTTTAGCGATCAGCTGTTAAGCGGCTTATGAGCGGATCAGCTGATAAGCGGCTTAGCGGCTTAGGAAAAGGGGGGGGAAAGGGAAAAAAGCCCGCAGGAACTCGCAAGACATTTTCGTCTTGCAAAGCAAGCCCATAGGGAAATTCGTTTTGCGAAGCGCCTCCAAAACGGAAAACCCTTTCGTCTAGCGGGTTTTCCGTCTTGCGAGGCGTTCGTCTTGTGGGGCACCACTGTATTTATCATTACAAAAGACTAGCCAGGCTCCCCAGGAAATCCAATCAAGTAACCTGCCAGACAGGAGATAAACAACGACAGGAGAAAAACAACATTCAAAATTTCTGTTTTAGACCACCTTTTTTTGTGATGTAGGTATGATGTATCTGAGGGGTGGTCTTAGGTTACACCCCTTCTATGATGTATGTATGATGTTTCTGGGGGTGGTCTTGATCTACAGGGTGGCAATTTCAAAAGTCTTGCGCGCCATTTTTTGGGGTTCCTCCTCCTCTCCTGCGGGTGAGGGGAGCACCCTGTTGCAACAGATCAATAAAGATCAAGCTTACTAGCTTTTTTGCTTCTCAATATTGTCTGGTTGGCCTCTGTTATTCTCTCCTACCAATAGGGAACCCACGTAAGGACTCTATATGGGCTCTTGGATACCCCATAGGGGAAAAGGGCAATTTTTGTTTACAACAACAGGGTCCCTCTTGCAGGCTTCCTGTGGGCGTCTGGTTGGCCACCGCGATAACAGGATGCTGGACTTCATAGGTGACGGGCCCAAAGGGGAAGGGAGAAGAAGGCCCAAATAAATTTAAGAGCATAAAGAGGGACTGGATCTTCTCGGAGGCTTGACAATGCTTCAGGAGGTAGTTGCTTTAGGGGAAAGGCGAAAACCTGCCTTTTTCAAGCTATTAAGTTCTCCTCGCTAAGATGTGCTCGCATTAGCAGAGAGCTGTGAGCACCTAGATGCCTCTGCGTGCGTGCTTCATTTTATTTTTTCGTGGCCCTCTGCTTCTTCTGGAAAGCGATTCTCAAGGGGCATTAGCTCTGAGCGTTTCCCGGTAAACTGTCAAGCTTGGAAGCCACGCTTTCAGTTTTGCCCGGACACTAATGCAATTTCCATCTAGTTAAGAGGAGAAATCGTCATAAGGGAGGGGGCCCCTCTCCCGGCGGCTGCCAACTCCCCCACTGGTTACTTCTCACACATCTTTGCAAATGGCTCCTTGAATCTGAGAGTCAAATGGGGCTGGTAATTATTCTACATGCCTGGAAGGAAGACTGCAGAATGACAAATTAAGAGAACCGAGGCAGCCCAGTAGATTTTGATAAATGCTTCCATAGAGTGCCACTGCTGGGACCTATCCTTTATCCTTCCCTATCTTCAGCCTCTGGGAGGCAAGGAGAAGACTATGCCGGTGGTTCTGCAGCCATTTTGACATTGTTCCTAACGATGCTTGTTTTGACCAATAAAGCTTGACATTAATTAATTTGTTTGAAACAGACTGGCAGATCAGTCCACAGAAACCCCCAACCCCAGAGAGATGGTTTTACCGTCTTTTTTTTCCATCCCGCTCTCTTGCAGTTTAGCAGCCCTGATCGCTTGGAGGTGATTTCGCCTCACCCCAGGTGAACAGCTGTTTGCAAGCATGATTTCAAGCCTTTGTGTCCCATTTAATTTGGATTTTTGAGTGAGTTTTGAGCACTGCCTCCTCTGGTCACTTCATTCTCCTGGATGAGCCCTCTACCCTAACCCCCAAGAGAGAAAGAAAAAGTACACGGGCATCATTTAACCAAGGGTTCTGAGCAAAAGGCGGATGCAGTAGAATTGATCTGAACCTTGAAACGCATATACAGATGAAGGAGCAACTTAGAAAAAGCATCCTTCTTCCAACCTCCTGCTTAATGAGTTTTCCAAGGGAGAAAATTGTGTTTGTTTGCTTGCTTGTTTGCAAAGCATTTATATGTCATCTTTTTTCCTCAACTGGGCTTCATGGCTGTGGGAGATTTGAACCCTGGTCTCCCAGGTCCTAGTCTGACACTCTAAGTATACCACACTGGCTGCCAGTGATTGAGCCATAGCTGTCAACTTACAGATTTGAAAATAAGGGATCAGGAGCCAAAATAAAGGATTTTGCGGGCTCAGCTATGTTCAACTTCTGAGCCCCTCCGAGCCAAAGGCAGAAAGCCCAGCCAGCAGCCAAACGAAGCCTCAAGCGGTGGTTCCCACAGCGCAGCAACCCAGCAAAGGGGATGCAGCAAGGAAAACCACCGTCCCCTCTCCGCTGGGAAGCGCTGAGCAAAGGTGAGTCCCCAGGCAACGCGGCCGATTTGATCGGCACAAGGCATGCAAGCTCCACCCCCCAGTCGTTCTTAGACTCCTTATTGGGTGAGCAAAGCAGCCAAGCAACACAGTTGGAGCCTCCCTCCTCCCTGGCCGGCAGGGAGGGAGGGAGGGAGAGGAGCTGCTTCCTTTGAAACCCGGGAAATTTAAGGGACATCATCAATAAGGGACAGCAGCGGGACACGGCGCTGGGATAAGGGAGTTTCCCGCCAAATAAGGGACGGTTGACAGCTATGGATTGCACCCCCCTCAAAAAAACCTAATGGCCAGTGTAAGTCCTCAACCCTGGCTGAGCTGGAGATAAACTAGGGTATCTATGTGATCCTGATACTAAGACCTCATCCTGGCTCAACCAGCTCAGCCAGCTGAGCCTGCTGGATGTTAAGCCAGTGTAAGTCCTGAAAAGGGTGTTGTTATGTACTGAGCTGAATCCTAGAACAATAGGGTCCAGAATGCAGCAGTCTGATTGATCCGCAGGAACCACCCAATGCAGTTCCAGGTGGAAGTGAATCAGCGACCTGATTGGCCTGCAGGAACAGCCAATCAGGCTTCTGGAGGAGGTGAGTCTGCAACCTGATTGGCTTAAAGGAGCAGCCCGGAATTAGCCAATTACGTGGGGCCCATTGTGTAAATAATGTATATATAGCTAGACGTTTTCGGGAAAGTTTCATTCATTGCTACTATGAGCTAAATAAAGAGTGTGTGTTTTGGGGGAGGGGTGGAATAGGAGAGAGGGGGCCTTAGGCTGGATCCTAAATCCGTTCAGAATGCTCACATGACTTTCCCTAAAACTTTCCCTAAAAGGCTTGTTTTCTCTCGGCCAGGCTCAGGCTAGCAGTACCCTGCTCTGTAGAATTCAAATTGTAATGCAATATAAAAAGGAGAAATTAAAATACAATTAGAAATCATTATGGATATCTAACGCAGACACACCATGGGTGACTTGAACGAAGCTTACAGGCCACTGGTGTCCTGAATGCTATTCTATATTTTAAAAATTATGGGCGCGCAGGATATAAATTTCCTAAAATAAATACGAGCACAAGTGTTGCTCCACAGACTCTTGGGACAGCACAGTCGGAGGTGGACAAGTGCAATTTGCCCCCGATTGCAGCCTTTCCCCTTGGTTCAGTACAAGTAAACAGTACAAATTCCTTCCTTGGGGCTCATCAGTTCCTTCCTGCACTCCATCAAGTTGCACGGAACAAAGGAAAGAAGGCGCAATCTGGAAAACCCATTAGGAAGAGACATAACCCCTCTCCTGGCTACATCCAAGAAGACTGAGGGGAAATGGTGATTCACTAGTGATGCAATTCCTTTAAAAAAAAAAAAAAAAGGCTTCTCGAACCAAGGCAGAAGCACCGGGCTCTTTAAACCTCTTCTCCACCTGGCAGGAATGATAATCAGTGTTACATACTGAGTTGAATAGGATCCAAAATGCAGCAGTCTGATTGGTCCTAGAACAATAGGATTCAGAATGCAGCAGTCTGATTGGTCCTAGAACGATGGGATTCAGAATGCAGCAGTCTGATTGGTCCACAAGAGCCACCCATTCCAGCTCCAGGTGGAAGTGAATCCGCAACCTGATTGGCCTACAGGAGAATCCCGGAAATAGCCAATCCGGTGGGGCCCATTGTGTAAATAATGTATATAAGGCAGACATTCTGGGGGAACTTCCATTCCTTCTCACCACTATGAGCTGAATAAAGAGCATGAAATCCACTCTTGACTCCCAGTATATTTCAATCAGGTTCCCTTTCCCTTGGCCACCTAAGCGGCTCTTTCCATGTAAATGTGTTTTGACCGGTGCACAAGAGGGAGCAACCTTTCAGAGACTGGTTGGATGCAGAAGAATGGTGGGGAAAACCAGCCAGGGAACCGCCAGGGGAAGAAGGCTCAGAGCCAGACAGTGGTGGTGGGACAACAATGAGGGAGAAGACTGGGAAGAGAAGGTGTCGGAAGCTGAGAAAGAACTGTACTGATTTAATCAGGACATCCCGTTTGGGGGGATGTACTCTCGCACGAGTTACTTGACTCCCGTGGGATCACAGCCCCGAACAATGCGCTATTTTGGGCGCCGTGCTCTTGCGCAGGTCATGAGACTTGTGCGAGAGCGTGGCATTGAAAGATGAGTGTCCCGGTTTCCCTCTGGGACATGTTGGAGGGTATGTGATCTTCTCTCCCCCTAACTTATCTCAACCAGCGGGGAGGTGCCATTTTGTGGTTTGCCACAGGTGCCAAGATGTCTTGAGCTGGGCTCTGCACACTGGTGCTGTTAGCAACAGGGAGTATTCCTCAGTTGTTGTTGTTTAGTTGTGTCCGACTCTTCGTGACCCCCAGGACCAGAGCACACCAGGCCCTCCTATCTTCCACTGCCTCCCGCAGTTTGGTCAAACTGGTAGCTTCAAGAACACTGTCCCACCATCTCGTCCTCTATCGTCCCCTTCTCCTTGTGCCCTCCATCTTTCCCAACATCAGGGTCTTTTCCAGGAAGTCTTCTCTTCTCATGAGGTGGCCAAAGTCTTGGAGCCTCAGCTTCAGGATCTGTCCTTCCAGTGAGCACTCAGGGCTGATTTCCTTAAGAATGGAGAGGTTTGATCTTCTTGCAGTCCATGGGACTCTCAAGAGTCTCCTCCAGCACCAGAATCCAAAAGCATCAATTGTTTGGCGATCAGCCTTCTTTGTGGTCCAGCTCTCACTTCCATACATCACTACTGGGAAAACCATAGCTTTAACTATTCTCAGTACTCGGGGAAAATAGGCAACTCTCATTTCACAGAAACCACTGAAAAGGTACCTACACATTTTGCTTCATAACTTTCTTTCTAGGAGGGCTAGAAACTCACTTTTTAAAAATACGTTAAAAAAATAATGATAATGAGAGCTCAGTGTCTAGGGTACCTGTCTGGGGTAGTTGGGTTTATAAACCCCTGAGGGGTGGGGGAGAGAGAGCGCTTTTCCAGGTGACTTTTTAAATTGACTTTTCGCCCTGATTTGTTTGTGGGGAGGCAAGACGATGTTGAATCAAAGCAAATGTTACCCTACATTTTCTGCTGCATTTCCCCACCACTTTCTCTCCTCCCCACCCAAAGTCCAGGTTTTTTTTGTGTTGGGGGGAGAGGGGAGGGGGTTTGCTAATCAAGAACTCCAAATCAGCTTTAATTGCTCAGCCTGAATTTGTGAGTATGTGATTGAATTCCACCTCAAAAGAGGGACTGGCCAGAAGCCCAATCCATTAAAAAAAAGACTATCCCTTTCCCCCAGTCCGATCTATTGTGTGCCACAATTTGCTCCCAGGGCCGACCGAGAGACCCACCCTCAATTTCATCTCCATCTGTTGTAAAGCGAAACCATAAATTATTTCGCTTTTCCTGCAGAGAGCCTGGAAGGAATCATTTTAATGGAGGCTACTTCCAAGCTTGGCCTTCCTTCATCTTTCCAGTGGCAAACTAGTCAGACCTCTCTCTCTTTTTTTTCTTTTTCTTTTTGCCTCCAACTAGGAAGAGGCAGCTCTGCTCCCCATCAGCTCCAATGTTTTTCTTTTGTTTCACATTGCCGGGCTGATTTATTTGAGGATTCTGCAGGGCAAGAAGAAAACGAAGATAAACAAGCTGCTTTGCAAAATAGCTGGGTAAAGAAGAAGAAAGCCTAAAAATAAGAGAGAGAGAGAAATTATTACTCTTTGGTATTATAACGGTGAGGACGGCACACAAACCGAGATGCCTTCTGCTCGTGGTCTTCCTGAAAGGGCTGCAAAACCACTGGTGGCTCTTTCAAGCCCAAACCGTGACTGAGCAGCTGGAGGAGGAGGAGGAAGGGAACGAAAATCACAGGATAGTTTACTACAAGGATCTGTTCCTTCACTCAGCAGGCCTCAAGTTAATCTCCTTGCTCCATTCAGTTCCTTCCACGTCGTCAGAACTTTAATAGTGCAGCTGATGCCACTGAGCCTCCTCCATTGCAGAGGGTTCGACTAGATGATCCTTGGAAGGGACCCCCAGAGTCATCTAGTCCACCCCCTGCAATGCAGGAATCTCAGCTAAAGCATCCCTGACAGATGGCCATTCAACCTCTGCTTAGAAACCTACGAGGAAAGAGAATTCACAACCTCACGTTCCACCTGAGAGCCAGTGTGGTGTAGTGGTTAAGAGCGGTAGTCTCGTAACCTGGGGAACCAGGTTCGAGTCTCCGCTCCTCCACCTGCAGCTGCTGGGTGACCTTGGGCTAGTCACACTTCTTTGAAGTCTCTCAGCCCCACTCACCTCACAGAGTGTTTGTTGTGGGGGAGGAAGGGAAAGGAGAATGTGAGTCGCTTTGAGACTCCTGAAGGGGAGTGATAAAGCGGGATATCAAATCCAAACTCTTCTTCTTCTTCTTCTCTGTCAAACAGCTCTTACTGTCAGAAAGTTCTTTCTGAAATTTAGCTGAAATCTCCTTTCTTGTAACTTGAAGCCATTGGTTTGGGTCCTATCCTAGAGCAGGAGAAAACAAGCCTCCTCCCTCCTCCATGGGACAGCCCTTCAGATATTTGAAGATGTCTGTCATATCTCCTCTTTCCCAGGCTAAACATACCCAGCTCCTTCAACGGTTCCTCATCAGCCTTGGTTTCCAGACCGTTGATCATCTTGGCCGCCCTCCTCTGCACACCTTCCAGCTTGTCAATATCCAATATAAATTGTGGTGCCCAGAACCGGACGCAGGACTCCAGGTGGGGTCTGATCCCCTCTGATCCACAAAGTGTTCCCAGGTGTCGCAGGAAGGCAGATATTGATCTGCTCTTCCACCTCTTGCATGTTTGGCAAGAGAAACAGAGGGACGTCCTCTACGACCTGCGTACAGAGACCTGCCCCTTTGCGCCCCCCTCCACTATTTATTTATTTCATCTATATCCCACCCATTCCTCCAAGGAGCTCAAGGTGGCAAACATGGTTTCTCTTCCTCCTCATTTAATACCTACAACAGCCCTGTGAGGTAGGTTAGGCTGAGAGGCAATGACCGTCCCAAGAACACCCAGCGAGCTTTATATCCAAGTGGGGATTTTGAACCCTGATCTCCCAGGTCCTGCTCAAAAAACCTAACTATTACACCACTCTAAACCAGAGAGCAACCCCGACGTACCTGCTTTCTAAGGCTGCAAATGCTTCCCTGTGGCTGCCAGCTGTGCTAGACAGCTCTCCCCCCCCCCCACCACCCACCCAAGAGATGTTGCTGGATTCTCTCCCATGGCCTTCTGAGCCCAATTACCTGTCTGCCAGCTACTGGCCCTGGATGCACCCAATTTAATGCTAGATTCGTAGCGATACAAAATAACCAGCATTCATCCATTAATCGCCTCTCTCAAATTGCTCTCTCTGCCTCAAATGACATTTTACACAGAGTTCTGTGGTTCTTTCCAGTCCATTCTTCTGCTTGCTTGCGTCCTTATTTTTTAAAAACTGAAGGGCAGCAGAGGAAAGGGGCAGGAAAAGGAGGAGACCCTTTCCCTTTCTGTTCTCTTCCAGTTTAAGATTATCCTCCCCAAGCAGATTTTTCACCCATAGACACTACAAACCGGCCACATTCACTCCAATCATTTAAGACACTTTGTTGGCATCTGTTTGTCTCGAGAGACAATGGAGTGTGCCTCTGGGGGTGAACTCAAACTGCAGCTGTGGCTGCAGAGACCGGTAACTTCTAACCGCTGCATCCTGCGTTGTTTTCCCGCCCCGCCCCGGCCACAGTGATCCATGCGACAGTCACCTCCAGGCTTGACTACTGTAATACGCTCTATGCGGGGCTGCCCTTGAAACTGTCCCAGAAACTCCAGCGGGTGCAGAATGCTGCAGCAAGGTTCCTCACGGGGTCCCTGCCATGGGAGCATATTCACCCAGTGCTTTACCAGTTGCACTGGCTCCCAGTGGAGTATCGGGTCAGGTTTAAGGTGCTGGTTTTGACCTTTAAAGCCCTTTGTGGCTTAGGGCCCTCGTATTTACGGGACCGCCTCTCCTGGTCTGCCCCGCAGAGGACCTTAAGGTCCATGAATAATCATAGTTTAGAGGTCGCAGGCCCTAAGGAAGTCAGATTATCCTCCACCAGGGCCAGGGCCTTCTCAGTGATGGCTCCGACCTGATGGAATGCTCTGTCCCATGAGACTAGGGCCCTTCAGGATTTAACTTCCTTCCACATGGCCTGTAAGACAGAGCTATTCCGCCTGGCTTTCAATTTGAACTTAGCCTGATCTTTTATTCCCCTTCCTTCCCTCCTTCTCACCTTTTTATGAAGATTACCAGCTCTGGGATCCCACAACTAATTCTCTCCTGGTCTCCTCACTGGCCCAAATAGGACTAATTTAGCCAGCTAGCCCTGGTGATCCTCTAATGTTTATTGGATGGATTTCCCCCCTAAATTGATTTTTGAATTCTGAATTTATTGTTATTCACATTTTATACTATATTTTTTGTTGCATCAGTTAAGTGTTTTAAATTTGTTGTTAGCCGCCCTGAGCCCGGTTTTCTGAACCGGGAAGGGCAGGGTATAAATAATAATAATAATAATAATAATAATAATAATAATAATAAGCACTGAAGTGATCTCTTTGGGGCACAAGCCTGGGCTGTGTGTATGGAGGTCTGGGCTGCCTAGACAAGACCCCCCCCCAGCCTTGCCAACGTGGTCCAAAGGAAAGCAGAGCAATACATTTGGCACCAACTTGGGACGCGGGTGGCGCTGTGGGTAAAAGCCTCAGCGCCTAGGGCTTGCCAATCGAAAGGTCGGCAGTTCGAATCCCCGCGGCGGGGTGCGCTCCCGCTGCTCGGTCCCAGCGCCTGCCAACCTAGCAGTTCGAAAGCACCCCCGGGTGCAAGTAGATAAATAGGGACCGCTTACCAGCGGGAAGGTAAACGGCGTTTCCGTGTGCTGCGCTGGCTCGCCAGATGCAGCTTTGTCACGCTGGCCACGTGACCCGGAAGTGTCTCCGGACAGCGCTGGCCCCCGGCCTCTTGAGTGAGATGGGCGCACCAACCCCAGAGTCTATCAAGACTGGCCCGCACGGGCAGGGGTACCTTTACCTTTACCTTTACCTGGCTTCGGGCACCATGATACCACTTTAAGCAGTCACAACTTTCCCCAAATAATTCTGGGAGCTGTCGTTTGTTAAGGAAGTGCTGAGAGTTGCTAGATCTCTGTTCCCCACACAGAACTACAATTGCCGAAGCGGTTTAGCAGTCCATCCCTTTCCCCAGGGAATTCTAGAAATCACAGCTGATTTTCAGGCTGTAGAATGTGCTTTGCAGTCCCTGTGAATGACGCTCTCCCAAGCGCTAAGCACTGGGCTTGCAAAGCTCCTTGAACTGCACTTTCCAAACGCTCAATAATCAGGTGGCAGTTGGGCACTTGAGAAGCCCCTGCCCAGAAGGCTCTGCAAGCACTGCCAATTATGCTTGCCATCAGGTGTATGGCAAGTAGAGTTGCCACCTTTGGTAAGGCAAAATAAAGGACAGGTGGGGGGGGGGAACTGTTGATAAGCAGTAGTCCCGTGCACAGCGGAAGGATGAGGAGTACGTGCTACATACTGTATATTGCTTTATTTACACTTCAAAGCAGGTATGTTACAGAAAAAACATCTTGCCTCTGCCGGAGCAGAGAAAAGCATCCTCTCTCCTCTAAAGCACGCACTGAACTGCAAAGGACAGTGAAAAACAGGAAACCAGTGTACGTCACATCCAGTCTCCCTTTCCCATGGGAAAACCCAACAGTAACTCTGACTGTGGAATGTAAACATTGTCTTGTGACAAGCACTTCGCTGCACAGTGAAGAGAGCAGAAACCAACATCCTCCCCCTTTCTGTGAACACCACTGGGCAGCGTGTTCGTACAATATCAGTACAAACCCAACTTCTGCACATAGGTACAGTGTTGATCCCTTGATACAATCTTGGACAATACATCAGCAGGAATTTCATTACCTGGCATATAGGACACCGTTACGAGTCCCTTCTGAATACGTTCCCTAGCATGTTGCAACTTCAATTGCAAGTGCTTCGTGCTTTGCTTACAACCTTCAGAATTCAGCAAAGCCAAACATGCTTTGTTGTCCTGGTAAACCTGGATTGGACATTTGACAGGAATTTTCATGTCTTTGCACAATTGTAACAACCATTCACAATCTTTAAGTGAATAAGACAGTGCATTCAGTTCAGCTTCACAAGTACTTAAGCTAACTGTTGTTTGCTTCTTGCATGACCAATCAAATAGACCCTGATTGTACATGTAGCAAACTCCAGACGTACTTTTCCTGTCTGTAGTGTCACTTCCAAAACTTGCATCTGCAAATATTTCAAGACCACCAGACTTCTGATTGTTAAATCTCAGTCTGTAATGCATAGTGCCTTTCAAATACCGTGCTATGCGTTTCAGAGCTTTCCAATCCTTAACAGTAGGATTGTTGACTTGTCTGCTTAGCAAATTACAGCTAACAGCAATGTCTGGTCTTGAACATCTGGCAATGAAGTTTAGCTTGCCTAGCACACTTCTGTACAGTGTAGTGTCAGAAAATGCTTCTTCAGTGTCATCTACCTGATAACCTGTTGTCATCGGTGTGTCCACAGGGTTAGCATCCATCAGGTTTAGTTTGCTTAACACATCAGCAATTTTCCGTGACTGGTGTACCAGAATGTTACCATCTTGATCTCTCTCTATTTCCAGAGATAGGTAGTTGTTTACCTCACCAAGATCTTTCATGTCAAAGTGCTCTTTCAGTTGAGCTAGGGCATTATTGTACATTGTGACATCTTTCCAAAAGAATAAAAGATCATCAACATAAAACAAACAATACAGTTTCTTTTGCCCCTCCTCTTTGACAAATACACATGGATCAGCTTTCCCTTGTTTAAAACCTAGAGAAAACAATACTTCAGTGAGTTTTGTGTGCCAACACCTTGCACTTTGTTTGAGACCATAAAGGGACTTCTTCAGAGCACAAACAAATCCCTGTTTTACCTGCACGCCATCAGGTGGAAGCATATAAAGTGATTCATCTAGAGATCCGTACAGAAAAGCTGTATTTACATCATGGTGACTAATGTGTAGATTCTCCTCTGCAGCTAGCTTGAGCATAAGCCTAATGCTCTCATACCTCACTGTGGGTGAGTAGGTCTCGTGATAGTCTTCACCTGGTACTTGTGCAAAACCTCTGGCTACCAATCTGGCTTTGTGTCTGACTATCTTGCCATTTTGATCAGTCTTCGCTTTGAAGACCCATTTGCTTCCAAGCAATTTCATTCCTGGAACTACTGGAACAAGGTCCCATGTTTTGTTCCTTTCCAAGGAATCAAGCTCAGCCTTCATTGCATTTAACCATGGCTCAGCTTCCTTTGAATCCAAATCCTGGATTTCTTGGAAACTTGAAGGTTCAAATACCTTCTTGGAGCTTTTAACAGCTGTTACTGCTATCTTAGCAAACTCATCAGCAAATCTCTTTGGAGGTCTGCCTTTTGTGGCTCTTTGTGACCTGCGAATTAGCCTTAAGTCTTCAACACTCTCCTCTTCCTTCTTAGGAGAAAAGTGACCTATTGTGAACAATGGTTCCTCCAATTCTTGATCAGAGCTTTCAGAGGGTCGCATAGAGGCTTTCGCACTCTTGAAATCCTCTGAATCACCCGATTCAGTTTCAGACTCAGAATCAGAACCTTCATCAGTGGGTGTGGGTTGTTGTGGTTGCTTTTGTTGTTGACTATCCTCAGTCTCATCACTGTCATCAGGATAACATTGGAAAATTCCCACATTCTCCCCCCACTTGGCATTGTACTCAACACTTCTTGTGAGCTTAATTGCCTTTGAGTCAGTCATCATTATTCTGTAAGACCCTTTCTGATAACCTAGAAAGATACCATGCAATCCACGCTTGTCTAACTTGGAGTTTTGTGGTGAGTGAACCCACATGTCAGAACCAAAAATTTTCATGTGTTTGATGTATGGCTTCTTGCCAAACATCTTCTCATAGGGGGTACAACCAATCGCTGAAGATAACCTGCGATTATAACTGTAAGTGAAACATGAGAGAGCTTCGGCCCAATAACTCTCTGGAAGATTAGCATCATGCAGCAAGGTTTTTAACCCTTGAAGCAATGTCTGATTTGCCCGTTCCGCAAGTCCATTCTGCCATGGCGAGCGAGGACTAGACAAATCGTGTTGAATTCCTTTCTCAGTCAGAAAAGCTTCAAACTGCTGAGAAGTGAATTCTCCCCCGCGATCACTGAAAAGAGTCTTTACCTTCTTACCATGCACATTTTCCAACCAAGCACAGAATTCCTTGAACCTAGGAAAAGCCTCTGATTTCTGCTTGAGATTGTACACATAAATATACCTGGAAAATGCATCAATGAGAACCATGAAGTACCTGTTTCCTCCCAAAGAGGGCGCTAGTGGTCCAACCAAATCAGCATGAACAATTTGGTATGGTTCTGTAGCTTGCCTACTAGACACCTTACCTTTCGCAGCCATTTTTACCTTCTTTGCTGCGCATGCCTTGCACTTCATGTGGTACCTGCAGGGTTTAATAGTCATACCTTCAACCAAGGCAGGCATTTTAGATACTGCCTCAAAATGCAAATGACCAAGTTTTCGATGAAAATCATGAATACATTCTGCATGCAAACTTTTGTTAGTACCTGCAATGCAACAAGTGTCATCCTGCACAACATCATCATAATACAAAACATACAAACGATCAACATATTCAGCATACAATACATAATCATTTTTCTTTGTGATGATGCACCTTTTGTTCTTAAAGGAAACGTCAATATTCCGCTCATTCAGCTGTCCAACGCTGAGCAGATTATGTTTGGCATCCGGCACATAAAGCACATTCTGTATCGATAAGTCCAAACTGTGAAGAACTACAGTTCCGTAGCCTTTACTGGGGATGGTGTGGTCATCCGCCTGATGAATCGCACCTTCCTGCGGTGTAAAAGACACGAACAGTCGCTTATCGTTGCACATGTGATGGGTCGCTGCTGAATCAACCACGAAGAAAGATCTAGACGTCTTCTGGACCTCTGCAACTTTTGGAGCGAAGCGTGAGACCATTGCCTTGTGCTGCGTTGTCCTGGACACTGGACCTTTGCCTTTGCTCTGGCCACAGGCTACTGTGAGTTGAGCATTTGGCTGATCAGTGGTATCAAATTCCCCACTTGCCTCATCCAGCCTTCTGCAGCTAGCCATCATAACTCTGGCACTAGCCTTTTGCATCATCTTTGCAGCTTTAAATCATGCTGCTTTATACATGTTGCATCTATGAACAGCTGCTTCAATCCAAAGGCAAGTTCAAAAGCGAAAGTCCTCTCTGCTGTCTTAAATTCATGCTGCGACACTGCTGCAGCTTCAACAGCACTTTACTTTCGATTTCCCCCAGCATAGTGTCCCTTTTAGCCTTCTGCCTGTGCCACAGCAAAACCGGCTATAAAAGTTCAAAGTCCAGCCATAAAGCCATTAATTAGAAGCTGGCAGGCTGCCCGGAGCAGTAGCACATACCTCATCAATCATCTTGACGCGCAGAGCAGATTCCGTTCCGATCTGTCTCCCTGCATTCCGATCCTTTGCCGGCACTCCGATTCGACTTCTGGAGCCCATTCTTAAGATGACTGCGTTTTTCTGGGCCCGGAAGCAAATGTTGTTGATAAGCAGTAGTCCCGTGCACAGCGGAAGGATGAGGAGTACGTGCTACATACTGTATATTGCTTTATTTACACTTCAAAGCTGGTATGTTACAGAAAAAACATCTTGCCTCTGCCGGAGCAGAGAAAAGCATCCTCTCTCCTCTAAAGCATGCACTGAACTGCAAAGGACAGTGAAAAACAGGAAACCAGTGTACGTCACATCCAGTCTCCCTTTCCCATGGGAAAACCCAACAGTAACTCTGACTGTGGAATGTAAACATTGTCTTGTGACAAGCATTTCGCTGCACAGTGAAGAGAGCAGAAACCAACAGGAACTGGGGCACTAAACATTACTTTACCTGGTGCAGAAATGACTTCAAAGCACACACGGTTTGCAGTGGTTTATTCAATGAAGCAAACAATCAAAGCACTGTGATTTACAAATGTAAGGAAAAATTGCGTATTACATGCAAAGCTGGGCTTTGTAATGCTAATTGATTTGGCGCAAACCGAGATGAACTATAACATGGTCAATTGGAAGTCTGAGTCACCTTCCCTGACCCACCCGCCTATGCCTGCAATAACTCTCCCTCTCTGCTCTCCTCCTCGTGGACTCACACAAACTCTCGCTTTGCTCCTTCCACCTGACGCAGTGTTTTGAGGATGAGGGGAGGATGAGCTCAAATGGGTGAAAAAATGTGACCTGTTTGAAGTCCAAAAAAAGAAGAGGACGATCGTGTTGTCTAGGGATGGGTGGCAACAGCAGCTGGCCATGGCTTGGCTGAAATGGCCTCATGGGCGAAATATGGAGACCAGGAGAGGTAAATCTGGTTTGTGGGCTAGAGTTTCCCCACCCCTGGCTAAGAGACTTTGGCAATTAACTGGCATACAAACCCTGTTTAACAAATACTTCTGGGGCAACCCACCCCCAAGCAATATGAACAGCCAGCCAGTGCCACCACACCATGACTCCATTTGAACCAGGAACGGCATGAGATTTTTGTGATGGTTTTTACAGCAAAGCAGATCAAAGGAGAGAAGGGAATAATTAAGGAGAAAGCAAATCTCAGGGGTAGGCAAACTAAGGCCCTGGGGCAGGATGCGGCCCAATCGCGTTCTCAATCCGGCCCATGGACGGTCCGGGAATCAGCGTGTTTTTACATGAGTAGAATGTGTCCTTTTATTTAAAATGCATCTCTGGGTTATTTGTGGGGCCTGCTTGGTGTTTTTACATGAGTAGAATGTGCACTTTTATTTAAAATGCATATCTGGGTTATTTGTGGGGCATAGGAATTTGTTCACCCCCATCCCCCCCAAAAAAATATAGTCCAGCCCACCACATGGTCTGAGGGATGGTGGACTGGCCCACAGCTGAAAAAGGTTGCACACCCCAGGCAAAGCTGGACGGAGCCCTCGGGCCACCTGCGTGAACATCTGGAAACTTTCCTGCTGAACAGCAGCCTCTCCACACTGGGGAGAAACTTGCTGAACTCTCTTTATCTGGGAAAGCAGCTTAATAAGATGAGGAGCAGCCCTGCCTGTGCCGTTCATCTGAGCGATTAGAGATAACAAGCAGGAATGGCCTCTTGGGAGCCCCTGCAGAAGGAGGTAAAGGTAAAGGGACCCCTGACCGTTAGGTCCAGTCATGACCAACTCTGGGGTTGCGGCGCTCATCTCGCTTTATTGGCCGAGGGAGCTGGCATACAGCTTCCGGGTCATGTGGCCAGCATGACTAAGCCGCTTCTGGCGAACCAGAGCAGCACACGGAAATGCCATTTACCTTTCCGCCGGAGTGGTACCTCTTTATCTACTTGCACTTTGATGTGCTTTCAAACTGCTAGGTTGGCAGGAGCAGGGACCGAGCAACGGGAGCTCACCCCGTCGCGGGGATTCAAACCCTGCGTGGACCTTCTGATCGGCAAGTCCTAGGCTCTGTGGTTTAACCCACAATTGGCACTGGGATGTCAAGCACAGCTCTCATGACTTCCTCACTGCTTGGTTAAAGCACTGGTGGGCAGATGAGGCTGAAAAGCAGCACCCAGCTCTCCGTGGCTCACGGCTGTGGAGCGGACAAGCCGTCACTTCTGGAGCTGTCTCAAAATACTCCTCCCCAGTAATGAAATGGAACAGAGTCCAGAAGGGACTTTGATTTTGCCATTCAGATATCACAAGCCTGCGAGATCGCCTCACCCCATAGACACCAACTGGGCCGCTTCAGTCAGTGGAACTGGCACTCTTACAGGTGCCACACAATCCCTGTTCTGCATTTGTAAGAAATCACATCTTTTAGTGTGGCAGCACCTAAACTCTGGAACTCCTTGCCACTTGACAGCAGGCCTTCACCATACTCTTTTCGGCACCTGCTAAAAACATTTTTGTTTAGAGAAGCCCACCCAGGCATGTAAAATGTCAATGTATGTTTCAATCTGTTGTTAGTTAATTGCTGATTTTATCTTGAATGTTTTAAAGAGTTGTTCTTACTGTTTTTTACTGTTACATTTATTGTTTTCTTGCTTTGAGGAAAGGGAATCATCTCCCAACTATATAAAATCCTCACACAATTGGCTGCCCTTCCTCTCACTTCATTAAGACTAAAATCGGGAAAAGATTTTGCAGAAGAACTAGAGGAACAAATTTGGAATAAAAACTACCTTTAGGCTCCATCTCAGTTAGAACTCTAGAAAATGCTTTTCAAATAGCACATTGCCCTGCCAGATTATATAGAATTAATCACAACACTTCCAACCTTTGCTGGCATGAATGCAATTTACCTGGCTCTCTGGTACGCATGTGGTGGTTTTGCACCAAAGCTATTCCCTTTTGGGGGGAAAGTTTTTTTGAATAATCAGTTGATAGGACAATTGCCACAACCAGACCAAAAATTAACCCCCTGTTTTGTTTTACTGCTCAGATTAACAATGTAAACGATAAAGCGCTTTTAGGAACTCCACTCCAGATTTGTGTAGGGTTTGCTCCTTCGTCTTTTATTCTCCCAAAGATGTCCCACAAGGCAGTGGGTACAAAACTGCTTTTGAGTCTTATACCCAGTGGGTTTTTTTCTGGGGAGACGCAGGGGAACACATGCCCCTAAACATCTTGTTAATTTAAGTCTGGCCTCATTGAGGGGCAGCATTTCAATATGAGTAGGAAAATGAAAGTACCCCTAAACTCCCCCCCCCCCAGAAAAAGCACTGCTTATACCTGAATAGATGCTGAATTGAAGGCCCTGTCTTTACCCCACCCCTGAAAAGTCTCGCCAGCAGTTTTCCAGCCCCCTGCTAGTGAGATTTTATTGGGCATTGCCCACATTTCTGTCAGGCACAGTCTCAGAGTCTTAGGGTCTAGTAACTTGCTTCCTTTGCCACCCACATTTTTCAAAACAGAAGCTGAGAAGTTCCGATATCTTCATCCGACATCCAATTCTCATCTTGCATAAAAGCAATTACAGAACAGCGGAAGACACACACTTCAGTCTCTCTGTGTAACCAGGGGCTATTAGCAAGGACAACACGCCAAGTTGCTCCCTGGATTATTTCCCTTGTCAGTTATTGAGAACTCAGAATGAAATTTCCAGCTCAACGTGATCTTTATGAAAATGAAGACACCGGCGGCACTTTCCGAATTATTGAAATGCATGTGCGTTCGTTTTCTCTCTCTATTTTTTTTTAAAAATATTATTCCCAGTATGTTTCTGAAGGAAGACTCAAGGAGACTGAAGTGCCCTCCTCACTATTTGTTTCTCCTGAAATCCTGTGCAGTGGTTGTGCTTTCGATGAGACCAGCTCATTAAAATGATAAGTTGGTGGCATTTGAGTCCAGATAAGGAGACTAATTTCCTGCTGCTGCCCTTTCCCCCTGCCAAGGGACAGTCGGGCTCGTTGTGCCCTCTGCCCATTATTGATCTGAAGGTGGCTGTGCCAGCAGCACAATTCAGACAGAAACTTTTTTTAATTTGGGGTGGCAGAGGTGGGAGACTTGCATTTTTCATCATCTTCTTTCATAGAATCGTAAAATTGCATACCCTCCAAGTATCCCGATTTTTCAGCAACAGTCCTGGAATTACAGAAGCCATCCCGGTTTCTGATTTGATCCCGGAATGTACTGGTCTCTGCAGCCACGCCAGGGGCCGTGATTCTCCAACAGTTCACCCCCGGAGGCACACTCCATTGTCCCTTATATATACTGTATTTTTCCATGTACAAGACGACCCTATTTTTTAGGACCGCAACAAAAAATGGGGGGGATTGCCCAGAGTTGTTGAGCTATTTTTTTTGGGGGGGGGGAGATTGCCTGGAGTTTCTGGGCTTTTGGGCAGGGGGGTCACCGCTGCTAATCGCTCTACAGCCTGCCCACAAATTGCACACATCGCCGAGGCCAGCAGTCGTCAGCACGCTCGCTACAAATCACACGCCCAATTGCCGCTGGCTGCTGCCACCAATCGCTCTGCTATCTGCCTATAAGACGACCCGCAATTTTTGCCTATTATTTCTAAGGAAAAAATATCGTCTTATGCACGGAAAAATACGGTATATATATCTATAAATTTTATTTCTCAATTTTTCCGAGATACTTTGACACAAGTACAAGCCAGTATTTCCCAACATATATATGTATTTTGACTTCCCTTCACTCCTTTTGCGGTTTCTTACATTTTTAAAATTTGTAACATTGCATCTTCTTCACTACTCCAATTAATAATTTATCCCTAGTTATCTTCTCACATTAATTTTAACTGTTTGGTTTAAGTTAATCCTGCTAATGAAGTTATATGTGTACAATAACAATTCAAATAGCCACAATCCACACACACAAACACGTCTTTTATTGTCTCTTGAGACAGACGGATGCCGACAAAATGGTTGGGTGATCCTGAAAAAGCTCTAGAGGGATATGTGTTTTAGGGTGGGCAAACCTGAGAGACAGGATTTGCATGGTATGAATGCGGCCTTTAAAGCTGAACCAAAACTTTAGAACTTCTGTTTTGTAGATAAATGGGTTAGAGGGTGTTAGTAGGAGGCTCTTTTAATGACGTAACTTATCTATAGCTTTGCCAATGCAACTGTTAGTTCATGCCATTATTAAACAAAACATTATTAAACTCCCTTTATTCATTTATGCCATTGCTTTGTTCTCCTCAAATTTCACAATGCCACTAAGCTTTGAACATCAATAAACAAACTGATTTGTCTCATGCTGCTTCCAGGCAACCTGTTTGTTGCTCATTTAATCCTCATTGGTTAAGATGAGCATGCATCAAAGCAAGTCTTATTCCACACTTTCCAGGTGTTTTCCTGCCGCTCTCTTTATCCCAAAAAGTATAATAATTTTAATTTTATTATTTGTATCCCACCCATCTGCTTGGCAGCTTCCAACATATATTAAAGCATAATAAAACATTACGCATTAATGTTTTTTGGAGAAGCGGATCTATTGTATTTTAAGACTATTGTATTTTAATATTTTGTTGGAAGCTGCCCAGAGTGGCTGGGGAAACCCAGCCAGATGGACAGGGTATAAATAAATTGTTCTTCTTCTTGTTGTTGTTGTTATGCAATGCCTCCCAATCAACTGTAATTGTGCAACCTGAATTTGAGCCCAGGGTCACTGCCGAGCAAATTTAACCCCTGATTAAAGGACATACTGTACTTAGTATTGGCTCATCGGCATGATACAAATTTGTGTAGATTGGAAACTGACACTGGATGATGTGAATTGTAGTCCACGCAGAGGACACAACACCAGCTATTCCTGACGCAGAGCGACTGCAGCAGTTCTGTTTTCCTTCTCCGCCTCTATATATGCAGGGAGTGTTTCTTGATGAGGGAGTAGGAAATAAGTGACCAGGGATCAGTTTCCCCTCGTGGTATTTCGGGAGCGTTTTGGAAAGGCGTCTTGTTCATTTTCCCAGGGAAATAAGAACTGTTTATCTCCGGTGAGCATGTCTTTCCTGTTCAAAGCCAATTGCCACATGGCTGTTACAGTAATAGGCCTTGACATTTCAGTGGCATTTTCAAAACACGCTGTCCGAAAGCCATTTGCCACGGTGTGCGGATGAGCAATCTATGAGCTATTAAAGTGGTGAATTCAAGGTGTCTGCTGCCTCCTAAGTACCTCTTCTAATATAGTTCTTCTGCCCACATAACTCTGAGCATCCCTTCAGTTGCTCCAACAAAGACCGTCCACATATCTGCATATGGTGTTTTCTGCGAATGGTTCACAGTTCACCAAGGGGCAGGGGCTAAGGGACTGTCTATAAAATATGGGCAACACAAAAGGCATTGGCCATTAGTTACCATGCAACAAAGTCTGGCACAGGGTGTGTGTGTGTTTCTTTAAGAGCCCTTTAAAGTGACAATATCCTTTATGGATGCTCCCTAGCCATGCCTAGTCCCTGCTGGGCTCTGTTTGCATCTGTATGCAAAGGGGTTTGGCAGACAGGCTTGTAATTATTATTAATTATTATTATTATTAATTATTATTACTACTACTACTACTACTATTATTATTACCATTATTTCTACCCCGACCATCTGGCTGGGTTTCCCCAGCCACTCTGGGCGGCTTCCAGCAGAAGGTTAAAAACGCATTAAAACTTGTAAAGGCAGAAACATGAAAATAACTCATGGCTAATAATCAGTATTGCTGCTAGTTAGTTGTATTTATTGATTTGGGGTTTTCTCCCCCCCCCTCCCCCGGCTTCTCTAAATGCAATTCATAAAAGATTTCTGTGCTTAAAATACTGCAGTTTTGCATGTTTCCTCTAATAACTTTGTACTTGACCAGGAGGAAATGCTCAAGCACGGATACTGACGGAGAATAGAATGTCCCTATTTTCATTGGAGGAATGTTGGACAGCCCACAATTCCATGGTTCTTTTTTTTTTTTACGATAACTTTTTATTAATATTACACATATATACATATAAACATATACAAAATCCATTACACAACTTACCGGTACACATATTATATCCACTCCACAAATCATAAGTATAATACACAGTTGTTTTAGGCTCTGCCGAGCCTTGGACTTCCCTCCACTCCTTTGGTAAGTATCAGATAAATTCTATGGTCACGTATTTTATCTCTTTTACATAGTAACCCCTTACTGTTAGAGTTATTTCAACCCCGCCAGTGTCATCTGAAATTTAGTTCCAATATAGATCCAATATTTATTCCAATTATCATTAAATTTCTGTTCATCTTGATCCCTTAGTCTTCCTGTTATTCTAGCGAGCTCGGCATAATTTGTCACTTTAACCTGCCAATCACTTATATTGGGTATAACCTCCGTTTTCCAATTTTGTGCTAACATGGTTCTTGCGGCTGTTGTTGCATATAGGAATAATGTCTTATCTTCTTTTTTAATTTCTTTACCCGTCATTCCTAGCAGAAAAGCTTCGGGTTTTTTTGGGAAAAGTGTATTTAAAGATTTTTTTAAGTTCATTATAGATCAATTCCCCAAAGCCTTTCACTTTGCTACATGACCACCACATAGGGTAGAAGTCACCTTTTACTTCTCCACATTTCCAACATCTTTTGTTCTTCAACCTATAAATCTTAGCCAGTTTCACTGGCGTGTGGTACCACCTATAGATCATTTCCCACAGGTTTTCCCTTAGTGCCATACACGCCGTGAACTTCATGTTAGTATTCCATAATTCCAGCCACCTCTCAAAGTCGATGTTATAACCAATGTCTATCGCCCATTTAGTCATGACCTCCTTCACCTCCACGTCTTTTGTGTACCACTCCAGTAAAATATCATATATCCTAGACAGTATTTTATTCTTACTTTCTATAACTTCCACATTGAATTTAGATTTTTTGTCTTCAAATCCTAATTTCTTTTTGTCTTCTTTTAACAAATCATTTACCTGGTGGTATTGCAGCCACCCTGTAAATGAGTTTTTAATCTCTTCGTACGGTCTAAGTTTAATGCCTTGATCAGTTTTCCTCGTAAGTTCTTCATAGGTGGCATTCTTCCCTTCCATATTAATTTTTTTGACAGTTAACACCTCTATTGGTGAAATCCACCAAGGTGTCTTCCTTTCCAATAGATTTTTATTTCTTTCCCATACTTGGAATATTGGTCCTTTAAAAATATGGTTTAGAAAGCCTCTATGTACTTTCACCTTTTCGTACCACAGGTACGAGTGCCACCCGTACCTGTTATCAAAGCCTTCCAAATCCAAGATGTCCCTATTTTCCAGTCTTATCCAATCTTTCAGACACAGTAAACACGCCGCTTCATAATATAAACTTAAATCTGGTAGGGAGAAACCCCCTCTTTCTTTTCTATCTACCAATATTTTCATTTTTATTTGCGGTCTTTTCCCCTGCCAGATGTATCTCGCCAAGGCTCTTTGCCACTCTTTACACTGCTTTAAACCTTTAAGTACAGGAATGGTTTGAAATAAAAATAACATTCTAGGCAGGACATTCATTTTGATAACCGCTATCCTCCCCAGAAAAGATAATCTCATTCTCTCCCAGATTTCTAAATCTTTCTTAATATTCTTCCAGGTGACCTCATAGTTATCCTTATATAAGTTAATATTTTTAGCCGTAATCCACACTCCAAGGTACTTCACCTTCTTTGCTGTCATAATTCCCGTCTTTTGTTCTAAATCTGCAGTATCTTCTTTAGTTAAGTTTTCAGTCAGCATTTTGGTCTTATTTTTATTAACCTTAAGGCCTGACACAGCACCGAACTCTTCGAATTTTTGTAAGGCTTCTTTCACACTATGCTTTGGATCTTCTAGTGTTAGTACAATATCATCCGCGAAGGCTTTGATTTTGTGTTCCTTAGTCCCTACCTTAACTCCTTTAACCTCTGCTGTTTCCCTTAGTCTCTTAGTAAGTACTTCCAATACTGTTATAAATAATAGAGGAGACAAGGGGCAACCTTATCTAGTCCCCTTGGATATATCAAAAAATTCTGATGTAGTATTGTTTATTACAAGTTTTGCTTTTTGCTCATGGTAGATAGCTTCTATACCTTTTCTAAATCTTTCTCCCATCCCCATCATTTTCAAATTTTCCACCAAAAAACGCCAAGAGACATTGTCAAATGCCTTTTCGGCATCAATAAATATCAAGGCCGCCTGTTTATCTATTCTAGTTTCCAAGTATTCAATGATGTCTATCACATTTCTTACGTTGTCCTTCAATTGTCTCCCTGGTAGGAAGCCCGTTTGGTCTTTGTGAATTCCATGGTTCTAGGATGAGATGGTCAAGTTTGCATTTCAGAAAGTATTGATCTGATGTGTAGAGATCTTTTCTATTCTTATTAATTCAAGAGGCTTCTGGAAGCTTCTCTGTGTGAAAGAAACAAGCAGAAGCTCTGAAGGAGTTACCGTATTTTTTGCTCTATAAGACTAACTTTTTCCCTCCTAAAAAGTAAGGGGAAATGTGTGTGCGTCTTATGGAGCGAATGCAGGCTGCGCAGCTATCCCAGAAGCCAGAACAGCAAGAGGGATTGCTGCTTTCACTGCACAGCGATCCCTCTTGCTGTTCTGGCTTCTGAGATTCAGAATATTTTTTTTCTTGTTTTCCTCCTCCAAAAACTAGGTGCGCCTTGTGGTCTGGTGCGTCTTAAAGAGCAAAAAATACGGTATTCCTTCAGAGAAGCTGCGTACATCTGGCTTAAAATGGTTATGTTATCTCTTCTGTCAAGATCATGCTGACTACAAAAGTAAGGCCAGAAGGAGCCTGGATTTTCACTTTCTTTTTCTATCTCTCTTCCTTCTGGTGTGGTGTTCTGTACACAGTATGCTTAGTGTTAAGGTTTACCGGTAATCTTATTATAAGTTATTGTAAGTTTAAGTTAAGTCTGCTGCAACTGGATTTCTTATGGACAGGGCCAATCCTGAATGTACTGGATTTGTGACCATTATGGTTTTCCCAGTAGTGATGCATGGAAGTGAAAGCTGGACCATAAAGAAGGCTGATCGCCGAAGAATTGATGCTTGTGAATTCTGGTGCTGGAGGAGACTCTTGAGAGTCCCATGGACTGCAAGAAGATCCAACCTCTCCATTCTGAAGGAAATCAGCCCTGAGTGCTCACTGGAAGGACAGATCCTGAAGCTGAGGCTCCAAGACTTTGGCCACCTCATGAGAAGAGAAGACTCCCTGGAAAAGACCCTGATGTTGGGAAAGATGGAGGGCACAAGGAGAAGGGGATGGCAGAGGACGAGATGGTGGGACAGTGTTCTCGAAGCTACCAGCATGAGTCTGACCAAACTGCGGGAGGCAGTGGAAGACAGGAGGGCCTGGCGTGCTCTGGTCCATGAGGTCACGAAGAGGCGGACACGACTAAACGACTAAACAACAACAACAACAATATGCTCATTTGCCTTCAGTAGCAGCAAAGCTCTGCTGGATGAAATATCAATTGACTCTGGTCTATTTTTTTGGGAATCCCCACGAGGAACCAAGACTGGCCTGCAGGCGACAGACAGAAGTACTTACATGTAGGTTAGATGTCTTCATAGAATCATAGAATTGTACAGTTGGAAGGGACCCCCAGGGTCATTTAGTCCAACCTCCTGCAGTTGTGTCAATGTGAGTGACGTTTCACACTTTCCAGTGCATTTTCCTCTAGCTTTCCTTGTTGCAAAGAGTCTGATCTTTTGGGAAAGATCCCAAATAACCTGAATTTGCCACTGTTTGATGGAATCATTTTGCCCCATTTCCACTTAATTCTGCTGTACATGTAAATCCAGTCTCAAACACACTTCTGGATAAAACAGTCTTATATATATATATATTTGTGGGCTGATCCCCTCCTTGGTCATTGTTCTTTGTTCTTTCTTTGCTTTCAAAACCATATTCCCATAAAACTAACAGCAACAAATGCTGTTAGTTTTAGGGTTCTTAAGAAGGGGGAAAAAGTTTTAAATATCTATTCTCAACAGTAATAAAGAATCAGGAATAAGTAATACCCCCAGAGACCTCTTTCACTTAGATGTAGAATGATGGGCAGAAATGCTGGTGTTATTTTTACGTATTTAGATGAAACCAGAACATTCCCTGCTGGCAGGGTAATAAGTATTGCAGCAAATCTATTTATTTCTCATTTTTTGACAAAGAAAAGAGGCAGCAATAAAAATTCTGTGGCCTGCAGACTTGCCAGTCAAGTCTTCTCAACGCAGTTATAAAGATAAATGCCAAACACACGTTTTGAAATAAATATTTGCCTGAAGGGAAAAATAAGATTTCTGTGAATGACCCAGCTGGCTTTAGAGAACGCTCTTTAATATTTACGGAATCGCTTGACCCTGAAATTGCTTTGTATCCAACTCTGTTTCTTCCAAATAAAAGAGAAACAGCTGTAGGGTTTTATCCATAAGAAAGTAAGGTTCAGATTCAATTGGCAGAAATAAAGCCTGGTTTTCCAGCAGCTGGACTCTTAAAAGGTAAAGGTAAAGGGACCCCTGACCATTAGGTCCAGTTGTGGCTGACTCTGGGGTTGTGGCGCTCATCTCACTTTATTGGCCGAGGGAGCCGGCGTACAGCTTCTGGGTCATGTGGCCAGCATGACTAAGCCGCTTCTGGTGAACCAGAGCAGCGCACCGAAACGCCGTTTACCTTCCCACTGGAGTGGTACCTATTTATCTACTTGCACTTTGACGTGCTTTCGAACTGCTAGGTTGGCAGGAGCTGGAACCGAGCAACTGGAGCTCACCCCGTCGTGGGGATTCGAACCACCAACCTTCTGATCGGCAAGCCCTAGGCTGTGTGGTTTAACCCACAGCGCCACCCACGTCCCTGCTGGACTCTTAGATGACCCGCTGGACTCTTAGACGACCACAAATTATCAGAGAGGGCTTCCGATGAATGCTAGCCAGTCGGAGGCAGCAATCCTTCTGAATACCAGTTGCTGGAAACTGCAGAAGGAGAGAGGGGGCTCTTGAGTTCGAATCCTGCCTGGATCTGGTCAGCCCCTGTGAGAACAGAATGCTGGACAAGATGGGCCCTTGGCTTGACCAGGGGTGGACTTTGGCAATCTTTCATAACGTGGTATCCCCTGCGAGGCCGAAATTGGGCACCCCTGAATGGGTATACTCAATCTAATTTGCACATTTTATTTGAGAATTACTTTTTATTCTGTGTAAGAAGGAATTTGGGTGGATCTGACCATGGTTTCACTGCATATGTAAAGACTGCTGTTTTGTTTTGTTTTCTCCCTTCTTCTTTGGATGTTGCCATGGTCTTTGGCTAGTGAAATAAAAAATGTTTTAACTCGCTTGCGGGAACAACTCAGAGGCCGTGAAAGAAGGAAGGTTAGCAACAGAAAGAATTAGAGGAACCATCGGAAATGACTATGGAAAGCAGTAGAAGTATGAGATGATCAGAACCCTCCAAACTTGAAACATGGGAAGTCCTATTTATAATCTGGCAGAATATTCGGATTACTTGATATGTATATGTATAATTTGGAATATTTAATGTGTTGTGATTGGATTGCTAAAGTGGAAAATTGAATAAAAATGAATTTTTTAAAAAGAAATAAAAAATGTTAAATTTAAATTTAATTATGGATCTTCTCGATTTTGCACCCCCTCAGCTCAGTGCCCTGCGGGGGAACCTCTAGCACCGCCCTAAATCTCTTACCTTCTTACGATCACAGTGGCCAGCCAAAATAGCTCTGAGAAGCCCACAAGTGGCACCTGAAGACTCCAACCTATGACTCCCAGAACCTGGCATTCAAGGACCTACCAACTGCTAGTAGCCATTGACGGCCTTTATCCTGGATGTGTCCCAGTCCTCATTCTACTTGGTGGCCATTGCTCCATCCTGGTGGCAGGGAGTACCACAGTTAAACTTTGCGCTGTGTAACAAATTTCTTTTGCCTGCCCCCAATCGTCCGACATTCATTGCCCCTGAGTTCTCGTATGGTGAGACAGGGAGAAAAAAATTATCAATATCCATCTTCTCCAACCAACCCCCCACCCACAATCTTTTCCACCTCAGTCATGCCCCTAGCACCGCATTTGCCTATGATAATTAAAAAAAACCTGGCTGATAACAAAATATATATGTTGCATTCAGGTCCTTCTTGGGGCCTGGGCTCTTCTGGAGTAATTTGCCATATTTCAAAAAGTGAAAATCAAATGTTGGGCTTTATTTTTATTTTTTTTAGTTTTGTCCAGAGTTTCTGAGTTTTTTTGGTTCTTGCAAAATCTCGAAAAAACACACACAGTTTTTGAGCTGTTTTTAAGGGAAATCGCCAACAACGACAGTGCTGACACGGGTTGCCATACATTTGGATTTCCCCAGAAGTTTAAAGCGAATTCCGCCTGGACTCTGTTTCCGACGGCCAATTGCTGGCTGTGTCTGGGAAACTCCAGACGTATGGCAAACCCGAGTTATGCTTACTTTTTTAAAAACTGAAAAATACTTTCTTTTGGGTTAAGCCACGTGAAACATCGTGAGGGAAAGGCAGGGTGCTGAAGCCTAGAAAAATAAAGAAATAAATGTACAGTTATGCAGATGTAGAGCAACAGCATGCCAACACTCATGCGTATGAATTTGGAGACAAGGGTTCAAGTCCCTACTCCTCCGTGAAGCTCACTGGGTGATCTTCTGAAAGGGATGAAGGACGGATACAGCGTCCAGTATCTTCTTTCCTCACCACCCCTCAGACTGGCCTACCTCGCAGGGGCGTTATGTAGGGGATAAACCAGGAGGGAAGGGGAGAACCATGCATGCTGCTTGTTATGTACTGAAGTTCTCACCCTGGCCCAGCAGGAGGATACTGTAGATAGTTTTCACTCAGGTCCGCATATGCAAATAGGGGATTGAAAGTGACATTCAGTGATTGGATAGTTACAGAAAGTGGTTACAGTTGCGTTGTAGTGGAGCTCTATATAAGCAGGCTGGCTGAACCCTTCAGTTCAGTTCTGTTCTGGCCTGTGAATAAACAAGAGCTGTCTGAAGAATCGCTGTGTCGGCTGATATGTTCACCCACAACTTAACACTGCCTTTGGAGAAAAAGGTGGGAATATCACTGCAACAAAATAAATAAATAAATAGGTTCAAACCAAGCACATGGCAGCCGCGGGGCCACCACGGTTAGAAAAACAGGGACCATGAGAGGGACATGAACCGCCAAGGGCAAACTCCCCTCCCCTATTCTCTTTTAGATTGAATCCGAAATCGGAAAGGGGAAAGGGTGTGGAAATCCCACGGAACTTTCTAGAACCTCCTACCATGCGCCTCGCCGCGCATGGATTTGGGAGCGGCCTCACGCCCTGCCCTCTTTGCGACCGCCATTTTGAAGGCAGAGTCAGAAGCGGCCATTTTGAAAAGCGCAAGCCGAATTAGGGAACCCGGAAACGAGGTTCCCCTTTGCACTCACATCCACACACCCTTTGTGACGGTGACGGTTTTACAACGAGGGGCCGAGAAAGACATTCATGTGCGGCCCCTTACAAAAGAAAGCCCTCCGATCGTAACGCGGTTGAGTTCCTGAGGACGAAGCAGCTGGGAATGGACACGGGGCCAGGCAGGACCAGGCCCCCATCCCAACACATTCTTTTACACAGTACCACTAAGCGCCGGCGGTGCCTCGTGGCCCAAGCGGAAAGCTCCGTCCTCCTAAGACATGTGCGGCTGGACTCGCGGCTTCCTCCTCAGAGGAAAGGGCCCTCGCACTCCTCCGCCTCGTCCCTCTCCGGGTCGGCCTCGTAGTCCTCCAGGTCAGACAGCGGCTGCCCGTCACCTCCGCCGACATGCTCGGAGACGGTGCTGCGCATGGTGACGCGAGTGCTGCTGGGCGAGTGCTTGCGCGAGCCCAGCTTCTGGAAGTGCCGGCGGCACATCACCTCCTTGAACATCTCCCGGAAGCGGGTGGACATCAGGTTGTAGAGGATGGGATTGGCGGCCGAGCTCAGATAGAAGAAGACGCCCGAGATGATGTGCACGTACTGGAACATCCCCAGCATCCGGTCGGTCCAGTGGGTCACGAAGCTCCAGACCAGGCGGTCGGTGTGGAAGGGAGCCCAGCAGATCCCAAAGACGACCACCAGCGCGACTGAGGGGCAGAGAGAAGATTGTGAGAGAGGAGAACACCTGTCCTCGCGGTGGCTGATCGGGTGTCTCCTGGGGGAAACCGGCAAGCGGCATTCGAACACAAGACCTCTCCCCCATGCTTTTCAACATCTACATGCAGCCGCTGGGAGAGATCATCAGGGGGTTTAGGCTGGGTGTCCACCAATACGCGGATGATACCCAGCTCTACCTCTCTTTCAAATCAAAGGCAGTGAAGTTTCTGTGTGAGTGTCTGGAGGCGGCTGGAGGATCGATGGCGGTTAACAGATTGAGGTTGAATCCTGACAAGACAGAAGTACTGTTTTGGGGGGACAGGAGCCGGGCAGGTGTGGGGGATTCCCTGGTCCTGAATGGGGTAACTATGCCCCTGAAGGACCAGGTGTGCAGCCTGGGAGTCATTCTGGACCCGCAGCTGTCCATGGAGGCGAAGGTCTATTCTGTGTCCAGGGCAGCTGCCTACCAGCTCCATCTGGTACACAGGATGAGACCCTCCCTGCCCGCAGACTGTCTCGCCAAAGTGGTGCATGCTCTGGTTATCTCTCACTTGGACTACTGCAATGCGCCCTATGTGGGGCTATCTTTGAAGATGACCTGGAAACTACAACTAATCCAGAATGCGGCAGCTAGACTGGTGACTGGGAGCAGCCGCTGAGACCACGTACACCGGTCCTGAAAGACCTACACTGGCTCCCAGTATGTTTCCGAGCACAATTCAAAGTGTTGGTGTTGACCTTTAAAGCCCTAAACGGCCTCGGTCCTGTATACCTGAAGGAGCGTCTCCACCCCCATTGTTCTGCTCACTGGAACTGGACACTGAGGTCCAGCACTGAGGGCCTTCTGGCAGTTCTCTCACTGCGAGAAGCCAAATTACAGGGAACCAGGCAGAGGGCCTTCTCAGTGGTGGCACCCGCCCTGTGGAACGCCCTTCCACCAGATGTCAAAGAGAAAAATATCTACCAAACTTTTAGAAGACATCTGAAGGCAGACCTGTTTAGGGAAGCTTTTAATGTTTAATAGGTTATTGTATTTTAGTGTTCTGTTGGAAGCCGCCCAGAGTGGCTGGGGAAACCCAGCCAGATGGGCGGGGTATAAATAATAAATTATTATTATTAATTATTATTATTATTATTAGACCGCTCTTTCCCTGTGGAGCATTGCCATCATGGGTAATAGCCATCAAGAGCCTTCGCCTGTGGGAAATTGAGGAAATGGCGGTTAGGAAACAAAGGCCCGTTGGTGGTAGTAGCCAAAGTTCTGGAAGGAACGTGGTGTAAGAGAGCATGACAGTTAGCTGTGGCAGAAAACCTAACAAATTAAAGCTTGTGAGGGGTTTGAATCGAAAGGGCACATTTACAGCAGATGGGTATACCTTTACTGTGTATTTAGCTAAGGAGGACATGGAAGAACCTTCCCTCACACCGGGGAATATTCTGGCGTATATAATTTTTAACTAGAATCTGTTTATTCATTTGGATTTGGCTGGAATCGCGTGACACGGGGAAATTTAATGACAAAATCAGAGAGAGGCAGAGAATTCTCTACACTGATCAGCAACCGGGGGGAAATGGACAGGAAAAGTTCTCCGTCCCCCCAAAAAAGCAATGGAGGTGAGGTGAGGTGGGGGAAGAAGGAAAGTATTCTGTCTTAAATCCAGGACTTGGTTTCCTGCCAGCTTTCCTACAGAAAGTCCCCTGCCATGCCGTCCTCCCCACAAACCCCACTGTTTCGCCTATGATGAAATTAATGTTTAATTTAAACTACGGACCCAAGGCTTTTTTTCAGCCGGAACTCAGTTCCGACCTCACTGGCGGAGGAAGAGGAGTGCGGGGGGAGCGCACTGTCCCCGGCAGCGCGATCCCAGTGGGGTGGCATTGCGGCTGCCCTCCCCCACACTGGACGCCATGCCCCCTCAGGCAGTGCGGCGCACACCCAGGGTGTGTGCCACACCCCTGTGGGTGGTGCGCCATGCCCCCGGGATGCGCTCCAGCCCCGCCCTCGCCTGCTCTCCGCCCCCCCCATGCCAGAGCATGAAACTCTGCCACTGTCCGAACCTTCTCAGGTAGGTGCCATTATTGCTTTAAGAGAATAAGGGTGGCATTCATGCTGAGTTCCAGCACCACACATGCATGTGTTTGTGTGCGTGCACACATTTACAAATGGTGTGTTTTAGCTGAAATATAGTGGTACCTTGGTTCTCAAACGCCTTAATAAATGTGTTTTTCAACACTTTTTTGCAGTTCATTATAAATCCTTTCCCAGAAGTCTTTTACCTTGCGGCACGTCCACCACATGTGGTAAAAGGTTCCTTTTCTCCCCTTACATTTCCAGCATTTATTATCATGAGTATGATACATTTTTGCTAGCTTCACTGGTGTTAAGTACCATCTATACATCATTTTCATCAAATTTTCTCTTAATACACTACGTGCTGTAAATTTAATTCCTTTTTTCCACTTCTCCCAGTCTTCCATCATAATATTGTGCCAATTCTCAAACACCTTGGTACTCAAAACGCCTTGCTTCTCAAACGCTGAAAACCTGGAAATAAGTGTTCCAGTTTTTGAACATTTTTCGGAAGCCGAACAACCAATGCGGCTGTCAGCTATTGTTTCCGGGGTGCCTGCACCAATCAGAAGCTGCGCCTTGGTTTTCGAACATTTCAGAAGTCAAACGGACCTCCGGAACAGATTACGTTTGGCGCTTTTGTGTTTGCCGTTTGTTTTGCTATTTCTTTTTGAGGCTTTTTTGGTTACTTTGTTTTCCTGACTGTGTGGAACCCAGTTTGGCTACTGATTGATTGTGTGACTGCAGAAATGGGTTAAAGCCCCCCATCCAAACATCAGTGCAGGTAGGAAAAAATATTAATTTTATTTTTTTATCATCTACAATACTGTCTTATTTATTTTATAATGCAGGACATTGATTATTGCTTTCATTTTGTGGATCAATAGTCTCGTTAGATAGTAAAATCCATGTTAAATTGCTGTTTTAGGGGTTGTTTTTAAAAGTCTGGAACGGATTAATCTGTTTTGCATTACTTTCTAAGGGAAAAAGCACCTTGGGTTTGGAATGCTTTGGTTTTGGAACGGAATTCTGGAACAGATTAGAAGAAGAAGAGTTTGGATTTGATATCCCGCCTTTCACTCCCCTTAAGGAGTCTCAAAGCGGCTAACAATCTCCTTTCCCTTCCTCCCCTACAACAAACACTCTGTGAGGTGAGTGGGGCTGAGAGACTTCAGAGAAGTGTGACTGGCCCAAGGTCACCCAGCAGCATAGCTGTCAAGTGTCCCTTATTTGCAGGGACAGTCCCTTATTCCAGCGCCATGTCCCGCTGCTGTCCCTTATTGATGGATGTCCCTTAAATGTCCCTTAAATGATGTCCCTTAAATTTCAAAGGAAGCAGCTCCTCTCCCTCCCTGCCGGCCAGGGAGGAGGGAGGCTCCAACTGTGTTGCTTGGCTGTGTTGCTCACCCAATAAGAAGTCTAAGAACGACTGGGGGGTGGAGCTTGCATGCCTTGTGTGTGGCTAGTTAATGCAAGCTGAGGGGTTTTTTGAATGCTGGACGCCATTTTGTTGCACGTGCTGCTGCAAACTTTGCAGTGCAAAGCCAGGCCGGGGAGCCATCTTAAGTTGAGGCTGCATAGGCCTTGTGGTGCATGTGATTCAGATTCTATTCAGTTGAACCTCTGGTTACAAAGTTGGTTGGACAGTGTTCTCGAAGCTACCAGCATGAGTTTGACCAGACTGCAGGAGGACAGGAAGACTGGAGTGCCTGGAACAGGTGAGGCTGCAGGTCCCTTATTTTGGCTGCTGGTCCCTTATTTTCAAGGCTGCTGGTCCCTTATTTTCAAATCTGTAAGTTGACAGCTATGCCCAGCAGCTGCATGTGGAGGAGCAGGGATGTGAACCCGGTTCACCAGATTATGAGTCCACTGCTCTTAACCACTATACCACACTGGTATAGTGTCTTTTTGAGGCTTTTTCGGTTAATTTGTTTTCCTGACTGTGTGGAACCCAGTTTGGCTACTGATTGATTGTGTGACTGCAGAAATGGGTTAAAGCCCCCCATCCAAACATCAGTGCAGGTAGGAAAAAATATTAATTTTATTTTTTTATCATCTACAATACTGTCTTATTTATTTTATAGTGCAGGACATTGATTATTGCTTTCATTTTGTGGATCAATAGTCTCGTTAGATAGTAAAATCCATGTTAAATTGCTGTTTTAGGGGTTGTTTTTAAAAGTCTGGAACGGATTAATCTGTTTTGCATTACTTTCTAAGGGAAAAAGCACCTTGGGTTTGGAATGGTCCCTTATTTTCAAGGCTGCTGGTCCCTTATTTTCAAATCTGTAAGTTGACAGCTATGCCCAGCAGCTGCATGTGGAGGAGCAGGGATGTGAACCCGGTTCACCAGATTATGAGTCTTAACCACTATACCACACTGGTGTAGTGTGGTGTAGATTAAGGCTGCTTTTTTATGTTTTAATTGTTTTAATGTTGTATTTTAATTAAATAATAATAATAATAATAATAATAATAATAATAATAAAAAAAATTTATTTATATCCCACCCTCCCCAGCCGAAGCCGGGCTCAGGGTGGCTAACAACAATAAAATAGTACAACATACTAAAACCATTCATTATAAAATTAATTCAAATCAAATTGATGGCAACCATTGGGCTAGAGTTCTGTGAAGATTACCAAAGGAGGGAGTCAGGCTGTGCCCTGGCCAAAGGCCAGGTGGAACAGCTCTGTCTTGCAGGCCCTGTGGAAAGATGTCAAGTCCCGCAGGGCCCTAGTCTCTTGTGACAGAGCGTTCCGCCAGATTGGGGCCAGTACTGAAAAAGCCCTAGCTCTGGCTGAGGCCACCCTAACCTCCCTGTGGCCCAGGACCTTCAAGATGTTTTTATTTCAAGACCATAAGTTCCTCTGTGGGACATACCAGGAGAGGCGGTCCCGTAGGTACGAGGGTCCTAGGCTGTATATTTTAATCTTGTTTTTAAAGTTGTATTTCAATCAACTTGTTTTTATTATTGGTTGTTAACCGCCCTGAGCCTGGTCTTGGCTGGGGAGAGCGGGGTATAAATAAATATTATTATTATTATTATTATTATTATTATTATTATTATTATTATTTGAGAACCATGGTACCACTGTACAGAGAAGGTACATAACCAACTCCTGGCAGTATGACAGCTAAAGATAATACAGTGGTATCTTGGGTTAGGTCCGTTCTTAACCTGAAACTGTTCTTAACCTGAAGCACCACTTTAGCTAATGGGGCCTCCTGCTGCCGCCGCGCCGCCGCCGCACGATTTCTGTTCTCATCCTGAAGCAAAGTTCTTAACCTGAAGCACTATTTCTGGGTTAGCGGGGTCTATAACCTGAAGCGTAAGTAACCCGAGGTACCACTGCATATGCCTTTTCTGACACCCCATTCACTGGCGAAAAAAATGAATGGGCAACACAAAGGCAAAGACTGTAGCCCTAGTTCTGGGAAAAGGAAGAAAGCAAGTAACACCCCCCCCCATATTTTCCCCACAACCCCACGCAGCTCCTGGGCCCCCTCAACTCACACAGCATGTTGGTCACCTGCCTCCTGCGGACTTTCTTCTGCTGGAGGCGGATGTTGTGGTAGTCGCAGTTGCTGGCCGACTTGGCCTCCAGAGCCTCCAGCATCTTCTCCTTCCTGAGCTGCAGGCCGATGAGCAGGTACAAGACGCTGATGACGCCCATGGGCACGAAGAAGAAGATGATGGTGGTCACCTGGATGATGAGGTTGTACATCAAGCGGGACTTGACCAGGGTGCAGGTGGCCGAGTCAGGGACCACCCCCCGGGCAGGGACGTGGAGGGTCTGGATGCCGTGCAAGCTGGTGTTGGGGATGGAGCAGATGATGGACAGGACCCAGACGGTGACGATGACCCTCTTGGCATGGTTCTTGGTCACCACGTACTTGGCCTTGAGAGGGTGCACCACAGCGATGTAGCGCTCCACGCTGAGGGCCGTCACGTTGAGGATGGAGGCGAAGCAGACGGCCTCGAAGAGCAGGGTCTTAAAGCAGCAACCACCTGCGCCCAGAAGGAAGGGGTAGTTGCTCCACATCTCGTAGATCTCCAGCGGCATGCCCAGAAGGAGGACCAGCAGGTCGGAGACGGCCAGGCTGAAGAGGTAATAGTTGGTGGGCGTCCTCATGAATCGGTGCTGGATGATGACTAGGCATGTCAGGGCGTTGCCCACAGCGCCCACCACGAAAATCAGGAGGTACGTGGTGCAGATGGGGACGAAGAACCCCGACCGGCGAGGCCCCAAGTACTTCAGGCGGAGCTCCTCTATGGTCATGTTCAGGTCTTCGGGATCAAAGTAAGGGTCTTCTCGACTGCTATCGTTGCACAGGTCCTTGTAGGCTGCCTGCTCCAGCAGCTCCAGGATGGATAGCTTTAATTCCAAGTGGGAGCAGTTGGCAGAGGGATACATGGCCCCGAGCTGGAAAAAGAGAGAAGAGGAGTTAAGAAGAGCCTGGCTGATGGATCGGGCCAAAGACCATTCTTATCCTGCCTCCTTATGAGGAACAGTTGAGTCAGTTGGCTATGCTTAACCTGCAAAAGAGGAGTAAAGTAAAGGTAAAGGAACCCCTGACCATTAGGTCCAGTCGTGACCGACTCTGGGGTTGCGGCGCTCATATCACTTTATTGGCCAAGGGAGCCGGCATTCAGCTTCCGGGTCATGTGGCCAGCAGGAGAGCCAGTGTGGTGTAGTGGTTAAGAGCAGTGGACTCGCAATCTGGGGAACCGGGTTCGCGTCTCCGGTCCTCCACATGCAGCTGCTGGATGACCTTGGGCCAGTTGCATTTCTTTGAAGTCTCTCAGCCCCACTGACCTCACAGAGTGTTTGTTGTGGGGAGGAAGGGAAAGGAGAATGTGAGCCGCTTTGAGACTCCTTCGGGTAGTGATAAAGCGGGATATCAAATCCAAACTCTTCTTCTTCCAGACTAAGCCGCTTCTGGTGAACCAGAGCAGCGCAGGGAAACGCCGTTTACCTTCCCGCCGGAGCGGTACCTATTTATCTACTTGCACTTTGACGTGCTTTCGAACTGCTAGGTTGGCAGGGAGCTCACCCTGTCGCAGGGATTCGAACTGCCGACCTTCTGACTGGCAAGCCCAAGAGGCTCAGTGGTTTAACCCAAAGCGCCACCCTCGTCCCTGCAAAAGAGGAGACTGACAGGAAATAAGATAGCCCCCTTCAAATATCTCAAGGGCTGTCACAGGGAAGATGGAGCATGCTTGTTTTCTCCTGCTCGGGAGGGTAGGACTTGAACCCATGGCTTCAAGTTAGAAGAAAGGAGATCCCAACTGTTATGTATTCAGTGGTCTGTGTTTGCCTGAGCTTGAGTCTGGACTAAGGATTCTGAGCTCCTGTGTTCTGATTCGATACATGATGTCCAATCACAGAACACTTCAGGATTTAGGCCTCTGCCATTGGCCCTTGGACTCTTGAGTTGTGATTCGCAGCCTGGACGTTTAGACAGCCAATCACGTTGGGAGGGGGAGTGGCCCAGGCTTCCAGGAATGTATATAAGCAGTTGCTTTACCCCTGTTTCCCAGTTATGTAGTCCAATAAACGTTCTTGCTGTTATTGCTTGCCTTGTAGGAACCGACCTACACCAATTAAACATATGGAAAAAGTTTCTGATGGCAAAAGCTGTTTGACAGTGAAACAGTCTCCCTCAGAGGAGGTGGATTTTCCTTCCATGGAGGTTTTTAAGCAAAGGTTGGATGGTAATTTGCCAGGGATGCTTCAGCTGAGATTTCTGCATTGCAGGGGGTTGGACTAGATGACCCCAGGTGTCCCTTCCAACTCTATGATTCTTTACCTGTTCTCACGGTGGCCGGCCGGATGCCTTTGGTATTCCCACAAGCAGGACCTTACGTGCAACGGCACATTCTCCACCTGTGATTCCCACTACCTCTCATGGCGAAATCCATAGCCTAGCAGCCATTGAGAGCCCAATCCTCCACGGATTCATCTAATCCTCTTCTGCAGCTGTCTAAGTTGGCAAACTGCTGGTGAAGCCTCTGCCAGTGGGGTTCCTATGGGGCTTAACCGGAATAAAATTTGCAAATGCTTAAGGCGAACAGAGTTGGAAGCATAATTACAGCAAACAATACAATCGGTGATCACAAAGAGATGAATGTGTAAGTAGTTTGTCTGAACATGAGCGACGCCATTGATAAGTCCCCCAGAACCCAAAGGGAAGACGACTAGGCAACGCATGCCTGCAAAAGCAGCCGTCAGCCAGTCCAAAGGACCCTGTAATTCATCACGGTGCTGGATGAAGCTCCTCCTCTGCAAACGGCCCGAGTCCCAGAGCCACGGGATAAACACACAGCGAGCAGCAAACTTTCTCAATTGCAGCTTGTACAGGATGCAACCCTGCTATTTTGTATGGAAGAACGCTGGGTGATAAACGACAAAGATTCCCCACCCCCTTGCTAATCAACTGTGCATATACATTAATTAATTTGCATTATACAAGATAGTTTGTTGTTGTTGTTTAGTCGTTTAGTCGTGTCTGACTCTTCGTGACCCCCTGGACCAGAGCACGCCAGGCACTCCTGTCTTCCACTGCCTCCCGCAGTTTGGTCAAACTCATGCTGGTAGCTTCGAGAACACTGTCCCACCATCTCGTCCTCTGTCGTCCCCTTCTCCTTGTGCCCTCCATCTTTCCCAACATCAGGGTCTTTTCCAGGGAGTCTTCTCTTCTCATGAGGTGGCCAAAGTCTTGGAGCCTCAGCTTCAGGATCTGTCCTTCCAGTGAGCACTCAGGGCTGATTTCCTTCAGAATGGAGAGGTTGGATCTTCTTGCAGTCCATGGGACTCTCAAGAGTCTCCTCCAGCACCAGAATTCAAAAGCATCAATTCTTCGGCGATCAGCCTTCTTTATGGTCCAGCTCTCACTTCTATACATCACTACTGGGAAAACCAGAGCTTTAACTATACGGACCTTTGTCTGCAAGGTGATGTCTCTGCTTTTTAAGATGCTGTCTAGGTTATACAAGCTGGTTAGAGACCATAAATATTATTCAGCTCTTCTGTAGAACAAGCTCCAGCCCCCAACCTTCTTGAACTCCACTTAATGATTTTGCCCCTGCAGGGCTAACCCAGAATGTGTGCAGGGGCTGACATGAGCAAGAACAAAGAGCAGGATAAAACCCCTTCCTTCCCAGCGCGTTTGGCAGATAGGATGATTCAGTCATCAGCCCTGCTCCTGGCCTCCGCCCCTCCATGCTCCAGGCAGACTGTCTGCCCTTTTTATTAGTAAAATGCCGCACACACATTACTGAATTAAATTTACATTTGTTCCTCTCCTTTCTTTTTCCAAAAGCAGAATCAGTTTTCAGAAACACTGGGAGGTGGGTTAGTGACGTTATTGGGTTCCTGCCAGTCGGAGCTGTACACAGCTGACTTTGGCCCCAGATGCACAGAATTTCTTTTCTTCTTCTTCCTGTGAGGGAAGAAGAGTCACATCTAAACAACACAGTGAGCATACTCAGGCTCACTACTCCTATTGCACCCATCCATTTACACTCTTAGTCCTCGGAGAGCTGCTTTACGGTATACCAACTCGGACTAATGGTGTATCTAGCTGAGCACAGCCCATGAGGACTCGGAGGCATAAGGAATCGAACCCGGGGCTTTGCATTGCAGGGGGTTGGACTAGATGACCCCCGGGAACCCTCCCAACTCCACGATTCTATGATTCTGCATGCAGATCTTGTGCCTCACCCTCTAGGAACATGGGGAGCTGTTGCATGAAGGGAAGGGACTCTGTCATGAAACTAGTCTAAAATACCTGCAGGTTATTGATTTAATCGCTATACCAAAAGAGGTGGGCAACCCCTGATATCAGAGATATTTTTCTCTCTCTATTAAAATGGTGGAGATGGGGGGGGGTAAAATCCCCAAAAAGAATGCTACTTTTTTCTGTATGCCACAACAGCTGCGATAATATTACTAGCGAAGAGTTGGAAGAAACAAGATTTACCAACCATCGAAGAATGGCAGATGAAGATGATGGACTATATGGAACTTGCCGAACTGACTGGGAGACTCCGAGACCAGAGAGAAGAGACGGTGGAAGAAGATTGGAAGAAGTTTAAAGAATATTTGGAAAAATATGTTAATATTTAAATCTTAGAATAGCTTTGGAAGTGGATATAGGCTGTAGGGTTAGAAGTAGAAGATAGTCTATTTTAAAATGGTATTATTTGTAAGTGATAAAATATGAAGATTTTTATAGTAAAAGTAATCGTGATTTTAAAAAATGGTTAAAAATTATGATATATGTAAACTGCTAAAGATGAAGTAAAATGAAAATCAGATGGGGGGACTTGGTGAAGCTCACCTAACAATGTTTAGAAAAAATAAGGATAAGACAAGAATTTGTTTGTATTGTTTGTTTTTCTGTTTGTATTGTTTAGTTGTGTTATAAAATGAATAAATTTTGGGGGGGGGAAATAAAATAAAATGGTGGAGAAGCATGTAAGCTTTCGAGCTGCGCGGACTGCTCGTTGTATTGAAGCAAACGAAAGCTGCTCGGAAGGTGGGGAGCTCTCCTTCCTTGGAGATTTTTAAGCAGAGGTCGGATTCTTCAGTTGCGATTCCTGCATTGCTAGGGGTTGGGCTGGATGACCCTCGGGTCCCGTCCAATTCCACGATTCTATGAATGAAGAGCAGCTGCGATGACAGCTTAAGAAAGATCACAAATGGCCTTAGATGCAGTTGATGGGGAGGGAGGGGGAAGCAAACTGAATAGCCCCCTCAAAAGGCTTCAGAAAGGAGGTTCCAGAGGCTCAACTTTAGAAATAAAACCAAGGTATCACACAAGCTGGGATGCAGGTGGGGCTGTGGTGTAAACCACAGAGCCTAGGGCTTGCTGATCAGAAGGTCGGCGGTTTGAATCCCCGCGACGGGGTGAGCTCCCGTTGCTCGGTCCCTGCTCCTGCCCACCTAGCAGTTCGAAAGCATATCAAAGTGAAAGTAGAAAGATAGGAGCCGCTCCGGCGGGAAGGTAAACAGCGTTTCCGTGCACTGCTCTGGTTCACCAGAAGCGGTTTAGTCCTGCTGGCCACATGACCCCCCCCCCCCCGAAGCTGTACGCCGGCTCCCTCGGCCAATAAAGCGAGATGAGTGCCGCAACTGCAGAGTCGGTCACGACTGGACCTAATGGTCAGGTGTCCCTTTACAGCTAAAAATTGACAAGTTGGCCCGTGATAGTGGAAAAGGACATTGTGCTTTCTCTTCTTTATTTCTGCCTTCGGGAGAGTGATGTGTGTACATAGTTATGAGTTTGTGGGTGCCATACTCCTCTAATTAATCCCTAGATCCAGCAAGTGTTAAAATCTATTCAATCAGGCCAAATTAGCTTCTTCTTCTTCTTCAAATATAGTTTTATTAAAACTTTTTAACATACAACAAAAAAACAGAAACAGAACAAGAAATAAGAAAGAAAGAAAACGAAGGAGATAGCAAATAAGCAAAGAGATATGAGTAAGAACAGTAAAGAGACAGAGATAGATAAGTAAAAGCGACTTTCCGCTATCCATTTGTCAGTTGTGCCTGCAATAATTCCTCATAATGGAAAGAAGATAGCCATACCTTTTTAGAGAAACACACCATGATGAAAATAAGTATCACCAAAATCAAGCAGATACAAAGAAGCTCAAGTTTCCCTGGGGAAGTTTGAAAACTGCCACTTGAATTTTTTAATTAACCTCACTTTGGCATTCGTCCAAACCCAACAGACTGCGGTTACTTGAGAAAAGTCAACTGCAAACTATAGCTTATGAATGAAACTGGCTGCTATCAAGCAAGCCGTAGTTAAGACTAATAGGCAGGGTCTCTTGGTCACACGACAGCATGACCAAAGGCTGCAAACTAAGAGCAATGCATAGGAGCGCTTTCTCCCACGCCTCAGATTTCTATTCTAGGTGTTGGAGGCTCTCTCATCTTTATTGCTGACTTAAACCCAAAGACATTTAATTAGAGGGTTGATAGACAGCATAAGGCAGTGAGAGATTTTACTTTCTTGGGTTCCATGATCACTGCAGATGGTGACAGCAGCCACGAAATTAAAAGACGCCTGCTTCTTGGGAGAAAAGCAATGACAAACCCAGACAGCATCTTAAAAAGCAGAGACATCACCTTGCCGACAAAGGTCAGTATAGTAAAAGCTATGGTTTTCCCAGTAGTGATGTATAGAAGTGAGAGCTGGACCATCAAGAAGGCTGATCGCCGAAGAATGGATGCTTTTGAATTCTGGTGCTGGAGGAGACTCTGGAGAGTCCCATGGACTGCAAGAAGATCCAACCTCTCCATTCTGAAGGAAATCAGCCCTGAGTGCTCACTGGAAGGACAGATCCTGAAGCTGAGGCGCCAATACTTTGGCCACCTCATGAGAAGAGAAGACTCCCTGGAAAAGACCCTGATGTTGGGAAAGATGGAGGGCACAAGGAGAAGGGGACGACAGAGGACGAGATGGTGGGACAGTGTTCTTGAAGCTACCAGCATGAGTTTGACCAAACTGCGGGAGGCAGTGGAAGATAGGAGGCCCTGGTGTGCTCTGGTCCATGGGGTCATGAAGAGTCGGACACTACTAAACGACTAAACAACAACAAGACAGCATAAGGAGGCTGATGCTATTAGTTCGACCTGTGCCAAGCTGGTACCCTCTGGTTTGGGGCTGTGATGGTTGAGGTGGATGGGAATTATAGTCCACATCTGGAGGGCGCCCGGTGGGTGAAGGACATGACAGCTCACTGAAACTCTGGCGCTTTTCTTTCGACTTGGCAAGTGATCCTGGCTGCCATCGTCTGCGTGCCTACCTAGGAGCAAGCCCCGCTGAACGCAGCCTGGCTTCTCTGCAAGCAATCTCACACACTCCCTGGCTGGGCAGAATCCATGGGGACAGCAATAGACAGAGAAGCATTAAATCATTTTCATGGCAGAGAGTGGACAGACCAGAGGCCGCGGGGAAGACTGAACAAGCACTTGTCCGATACCTGAGATACCAGACTGGCTTAACTGATGGATTCACGAATGTGCCATTTATCTGATTAAATGGGTTAAATGAAAATTCAAAATGGAGATGTAATGAATCACAGCCGGTTGATCATAATCTCTCCAGAGCCTTGGCAGGTTGTCATTTTTTTCCGTACTGACTTCTCTGTGTCCTTCCCCCAGGAGATGGGAAGGGAGTGCGTATACATTTGGTGAAAGGGAGAGGTGGGGCTCGCAGAATGGGTGGATTTTCTGTGTCTTTGCCACAGGGTGAACTGGCACCCCTAAAACATTTCCTGTTTGCATGGTGGGCATTTTGAGATTTTTGGCATTCCGCACCACTCTTTTTGATGCACTGATTGATTGATTGAGTCCATTGATTGATTGAGTCCACTGCTGTCTCTTTCCTTTGTAGTCAAACGCAGTTCTTCACTTTGGAAGGGGCAGCGATATTTCTAAGCAAACCGTAAGGTAACATAGCACACCCAAACCTTGCTTCAAAGTATACTTTTAGCCGGCTCTCCGTCATCAGGGAACTGGTTTATTAAAATATATAACCAAAAACAGAAACAGAACAAGAAATAAGAAAGAAAATGAAGAAGATAGCAAATAAGCAAAGGGATAAAAACAAGAACAGTAAAGAGACAGAGAAAGATCAGTTTCTTATCTTCAGGGCCGTCTTTAGCAGATGCGGCGCTGGGGTGCAAATATCTGCCCAGCGCCCCCAAATGACCATGGCAAAGCTGCACACTGCCAGCCATGGTGGGGGGCGCAACTCTTCCCCATGCCGCTGTGGGAGAGCAATGCCCACAGAGGCTTGGGAAGGAAGCTGCACGCCCGCCAGCCATATGGTTGATGGGGTGCAGATGGCAGGTGTGAAAGGGAAAGGGGAGGTTGCCGGCAAAGCCGCGCAGCTCCCCCAATCGCTGGGGCGCCCCTGAGAGGCCGGCGCCCTGGCGCAACGCACCACTAAGCCCTATGGGAAAGACGGCTCCGCTTATCTTTCCCGGAAAGGTCTTGTCCCGGAACGCAACTCTGTTATGTATGCAGCAGTACAATGATCTCTGCGGCTGCAGGGCAGACAAAACAATTTGCAAGCAGATGTCATGGATGATAGGAGTTGTAGTTAGAAATATCTGGAGGACAGGTGGATTGGGAGAAGGCTGGCTTCATGGTGGAGCATTTGCTTTGAATACAGAAGGTGGCAAGTTGTAACCTCAGGTAAGGCTGGAAGGATCTGCAAATTTCATTTCTCTCCATTTCTCAATTTTTCCAGCCTTAAATTCAGCTCTCCAGAGTTTTCTTTCTGCAGCAATTTGCAATTTTTGCTTATTTTTAAAAACCTCATGGATATTATTCCACTTTTAGGGCCAAATTCTCCCCGATAGACACATTTTTGCTTGCAGTCTTAACCAACGTCCACACTCTTGCCAGCAATTGCTCCCAATATGGTGATTTTTGTATGCTGTTTTCATATTGATTTTTTTGTGCATTTTCCTCTGCTTACTGTTGATTTATTAGTTTTATTATCTGCTGCCCTTCATCCGAGGACCACAGGGCGACATACAGTATAAAAACACAAAAATACATATCATAATAACATTTTTGTAAGCGTTTGCTTGGCTGGAGAACAGTGCTGCAGATATGGATAATTGTGAACTTGGAGGAGGGTGGGGCTTCAGTTCTTATATTGTTTCGGAACCTGGGAATTTAATAAATTCAACTTAAAATGTGAACTGAATTCAATTCCTCACCCCCAGAAAGACCCTTGTCTGAACCCTGGTATTTATATAGCACCCTCTCAAACCATCAGGGCAGCGTAAAGCACTTAAAAAGCCCTCAGTAACTGCAGTTCTGGCTGGGCAATGACAGTCAAAGCAACAGACCCCCATTTCAGGCAGACACAAGCCTCAAATCATCCTTTTTCTTCAACAGATATCACTGCTTGCAAGCCTTGAGAAGCTGCTTTGCCTAGGAAGGGAAGCTCCCGTGCTTAACTTGTGAAGTAGCACAGGGAAATGTTCCCTGATACCAAGATGAGGAATTCTATGGAATGCAGATACAGAGAATTGATAAGAATAATGATCTGTTGTGACCTTGATGGAAGTGTAGACAAGCCTTCTTGTGTTTTGGCTCATTTTTCTCCTTTTTTTCATTTTTTCAATCTTTTTTTTATTTTATTTTCTATTCCCCCCCCCTTTCCTTTTTCTTTTCCCTCTTTTCTTTCCCATAATAGCTTATGTTTTATACCATGTACTTTGATATTTTTTATAGTTTTTTTTAGCTTTTTCCATTATTATTATTAAGGATTTTTCTTTTGTAATTTTGGTTGTTTATACTTATCTGTATTTGTTTAGAGCAAAATAAAAGTGTGTGTATGTATATGTATGTGTGTGTGTGTGTATGTATATATATACACACACACAGTGGTACCTCGGGATGTGAACGGGATCCGTTCCAGAGCCCCGTTCACATCCCGAATGGAACGCAAGATGCAATGGTGTGCCTGCGGGTCGCCGCTTCTGCGCATGTGCGTGACGTCATTTTTAGCATCTGCACATGCGTTAGTGGCGAAACCCAGAAGTAACGCGCTCCGTTACTTCCGGGTTGCCGCAGAGCGCAACTCAAATGTGCTCAACTCGAAGCACAACTCGAGGTATGACTGTGGTGTGTGTGTGTGTGTGTGTGTGTGTGCATGTATACAGTGGTGCCTCGCAAGACGAAATTAATTCGTTCTGCGAGTTTTTTCGTCTTGCGATTTTTTCGTCTTGTGAAGCACGGACTTTGGAAAAGCTTCAAAAATCACCAAAGTCTTCAAAAACCTCAAAAAAGGCTACCACACCGCTTGCTATGAGTTGCTCCTCAAAGTGAATGCACGGTTTTAAGAAAAAGGAAACAAACTTGCAAGACGTTTTCGTCTTGCGAAGCAAGCCCATAGGGAAATCCGTCTTGTGAAGCAACTCAAAAAACAAAAAACCCTTTCGTTTTGCGAGTTTTTCGTCTTCCGAGGCATTCGTCTTGCGAGGTACCACTATATATATATATAGTAGCAAAGCAAAGGGTTTCTGGGCGCCTGTAGGATGCCTCTCCCAGTAAGCTGTTTCTCTCATTGGTGATGCTGGCAGGGGGGTTAATACCGGTGTGGGGCTGGCCCCAGAAAGCAGCAAGCTCAAGCATTTTCTGGGAATCCAAGACATGAAACGAGGCGTGTTTAGGAACATAGGAAGCTGAATTTTACTGCCTTATGCAGAATATCAGACCATTGGGCCCATCTAGCTCAAAAGTGCCTGCACAGACTGGCAACAGCTCTCCAGGGTTTCCGGCAGGCGTCTCTCCCAGCCCTACCCGGAGATGCTGCCAGGGTCTGAACATGGGACCTTCTTCAATCAAAGCACTGCTCTGCCACCAAGTTTTATGCAGGGGTTATAGGAAGAAGCAGGACAGACCATACCCGTTCCCTGGGTCTGCCTCTCTTATATGAAGGGGACCAACTGAGAGTATACAGACATACATGTTGCAGCCAGCAGAGGTTTGGGTTTGTTTACAGATTTCACAATGCTCCATATCCGCTTCCTTTAAAACATCCCTATTTAAAACAAGTCCTTCAACGCACCTGACAACCTCATCCATCAAAAGCCCAGCAGATTGCTTACCTGTTTCCCCATATCTGGCCAAACCACCCGCCTTCCTCCAACTGATAATTTAGCATTGATATTAATCACGCTTGTGTACATACCCAAAGCGCAAAGTGAGTTACGGTCTTTCCATCCATCTGCGGAAATCTACCCTGTCAGAGAGCTGACAGATTGTCTCGTGGCAGAGAATTGCTTTCATTTGCCTGTCCACAAGCATTTATCAAGGCCTGGGTGGGGGGCGGGGGGGGCTATTTCTTGGGTACCTAACTGCCTCCCCCCCTTACTGGCTGGATGTGCAATATTCCAGCTGGGCATCGTGGAAAGTGCAGGGAGAGAGAGAGAGAGAAAGAGAGAAAGAGAGGGGGGGTCCCGTCTTGACCGGCATCTCCTGGCTAAAGTCTTCCCCAGCCAACCTTCCTCTGCAATTGCGGGAGCAGAGATGCCATTCTTAAGGGGAAGGGAAAGAAGTTCCAGGTATATCCCTTCTCCTTTTTACGTAAGAACATCAAAAAAGCATGCTGGATCAGGCCCAGGGACCCATCTACTTCAGCATCCTGTTCTCACAGTGGCCAACCACATTAAGGTTACTAGATTTTTCCCCCAAAGAATCCGGGGACACTTTTTTTTTGAAAAGAGAGAGAAAAAAGTTATTTTTTAAAAAAATTAAGAAGTAATATCTTCTCTTCTGTGGTCTCCTCTGTCACATGACCTTCCTCTGGGCTCTCTTGGAGCACTAGCCACCGTGGAGTAGGCTTGGGTCGGGCCTGGGCTCGGCCACATGTCCTTGCCCTCCCGATGCTCTCCCACCTCTCCTCCTCAGCGGCAGTGGCGCGGCAAGGTCGGGGCTCCCCTCTTTTTCCTCCTTCCTCTTTCTCTCTCTTCCTTCTCCTTCTTCTCTCCTCCTTCTCCCTGCATCAGCTCCGGGGTTTTCCTGGCCCCAGAGCGCCACTGGGCAGCCAGCCAAGGGCCGGGCACTCTCGCTCCCAGCTCAGTTTGGGTCATGGGGGCCCCATAGTTCCACCAGTTGACGCACCGGGCGTCCTCAGCAGTGACAGTGGCAGTCTCAGCAGCCCGGAGCCAGCCTGGTAGCGCAGTTGGCTCTGGCTGGCTTCAGGAGCTGCTTGCTGCCGTGGCGCCCCGAGGAGATTTCACCCCTCCCATATCCAAGAATCTCCTGACGAGTCTGCTGATTCTCCAGAAAGGAGGAGCAGTGTTCTGCTTTCTACTTATTCAGCTCCAGCACCAAGTCAGTCAGTCAGTCAGTGTGTCCGGGAGAGAGAGAGAGACTGAGTGTTAGAGATCGTGTGTAGAGATAAGGTTGCTGCTAAGAGCAGCTGCAGACACTCAGTGCAGCATTCATTTATGCTTAGACCTATTTAGCTCTGTATATAGTTTTGTATTATAGTTGTAGTTATAGAATAAAAGAAGATATTCTACAGAGCTGCTCTCCGAGTTGTTTATACACTGCTAGACTCTGCTATACTCTGCTGTGCGATGACTGTACTGTGGAAGTGAATCCGGTGCTCACAGCTCTAAGCTGTGAGTCCACAGCACTTTGACCTGTTCCTGTGTAAAAGGTGGTCTCTGGAAGTGCTACCCAGCTCGCCTAGCCCAGTCGGGGTTGAAGTGCATGAGTCCAGTTGGTGACACTGGCTCAAGGGCGATGCTGACACGCCCACCATTTTGCCTCTCCAGAAGTCCCCATATGATGTGTCTTGTGCCGTTGAAACAATCACGCAACATTCATTCCCTACTAATAAATCTACAACACTTAAAATATAAATCCGGGGGCATGAAATGAAATCCGGGGACATTCCAGAGACGGAGTTTGTCCGGGGACAGATTTGTAAATCCAGGGACTGTGCCCGGGAAACGGGGACGTCTGGTAACCATAAACCTGATGCCAAAATGGGAAACTTTGCAAGCAGGATTCGAACACAGGAGCAACTGTCCCCTCCCAGAGGGGAAGGGTTAAAGTCTCACTAACATATAGCTTTTCCTTTTGGGGTTGCGAAACAACGCCCACCCACCCGGGAAAAAATAAAAATGGCTCATATGTTGTTTTGGTTTAAAAGAACCGAATGTCTGGACTGGCTGCCAAAATGTATGCACAAAAGACAGAATCCTGGAGAAGCTGCCAGAACTTTTCAGAGCAAAAGCATCACGATGGCTTAGCGAGTCAGCTTGAGCTGCAGAAATATTTTACAAGATATAAAATGCTGTACGTAAATAAATGAAATCAAACTGTGCCGCTCACGCCTTTGCAGGCGCAAAGGAGCTGGGTTTGCGATCTTAGCCGGAGAGCACCCTGTTTTCCCTGTTGCCGCCTAGAGAGATGATGGGGTGCCCTAGATGTCCCCCCAAAACAGGGCCTGCCGACTCCCATGCACAGCTCCCCACCCAGCCTGGGCTCAACTCGGTGACGGAAGAGGAGAGAGATTTCCTTATTTGCCCCTGTTCCACCAGCCTTTGGCTCCTGGTGCACACGATGCTCTGAGTCAGAGCCAGCCTAGCTCAGCCCAATGACATTCAGAATCAAGAAATTGTAGAGTTGGAAGGGACCCCGGGGGTCATCTAGTCCAACCCCCTGATTTGCAGGAATCACAGCTGAAGCATCCCTGACAGGTGACCACCCAACCTCTGTTTAAAAGCCTCCAGTGAAGGAGAGTCCACCACCCCCAAGGGAATCCTTCAGAGCACAATTCAAAGTGTGGGTGCTGACCTTTAAAGCCCTAAACGGCCTCGGTCCTGTAGACCTGAAGGAGCATCTCCACCCCCATCATTCTGTCCGAACGCTGAGGTCCAGTGCCGAGGGCCTTCTGGTGGTTCCCTTGCTGTGAGAAGTGAAGTTACAGGGAACCAGGCAGAGGGCCTTCTCGGTAGTGGCGCCTGCCCTGTGGAACGCCCTCCCATCAGATGTCAAGGCATTAAACAACTATTTTACTTCTAAAAGACAACTGAAGATGGCCCTGTTTAGGGAAGTTTTTAATGTCTGATGCTGTATTGTTTTTAATATTCGGTTGGAAGCTGCCCAGAGTGGCTGTGGAAACCCAGCCAGATGGGTGGGGAATAAAGAATAAAGAATAAATTATTATTATTATTATTAATAATAATAATAATAATATTAACTGTGGCATCCAGAACTGGACCCTGGACTCCAGGTGTGGTCTGACCAAGGCAGAAGAGAGCAACACTCTTGCCTCTCTTGATTTGGACCCTATACTTCTGTTGATGCAGCCTAGGATCGCATTAGCCTTTTTTGCTGCTGCATCACACTGTTGACGGTTCTCTCCCCGCTTTCCCTGGAGATGCCAGGCATGGAACTAGTCCTGAGGTCTTTGCATGCACAGCCTCTGCCCTGGCTCTGAGATATAGCCCTTCCCTTCCTCAGATGCCTTTTGAAGGCAGAAACGGGCAATTCCGACCTCCCCTGCGGTTCTGCTTCTCTTCCCCATTTTGCAGCGATCTGCTACTTGCGGAGAGTGTCAGCAAACAGAGCAATGGCTTGGCTTTGCCCTCCTTCACTCCGACAAGCCAACTCTCTCCCTTTACTCGCAAGCATGTAATTGCTCTAAACTTGCCTCAATCCCAACAGCAAGGGACACAGAGACTCAACAAAACGCATTGTTTATTAAAAAGACACACACACAAACAGAACACAAGTGTTGGAAAGGAGGGGAGCGGCAGATAACTTTCTGAGATTTTCTTCGTATCCTAAAATTAAACGTGGTTTGAAGGCAGGACATTACTACTGGCCTGGGGAAATGGTGATGGGGAGAAATAGTTATGCAGAATCGGCATGGACTTTTTTCAATTAAAAGGCTCCACAAGCACACACACACACCCGCTAAGTTTAAGCAGCAGAGCAGGTGAGACCTCAGCTTCTAAAAATAATAATGACAGATTACAGGCAAAAGGGCACCATAGCCGTACACATGGACATGCATTTTATAGCATACATACATGACCATATCGGAAAAAAGATGCTATGCTAGATCATAGAATCATAGAATGATAGAGTTGGAAGAGACCACAAGGGCCATTGAGTCCAACCCCCTGCCAAGCAGGAAACACCATCAGAGCACTCCTGACATATAGTTGTCAAGCCTCTGCTTAAAGACCTCCAAAGAAGGAGACTCCACCACACTCCTTGGCAGCAAATTCCACTGTCGAACAGCTCTTACTGTCAGGAAGCTCTTCCTAATGTTTAGGTGGAATCTTCTTTCTTTTAGTTTGGATCCATTGCTCTGTGTCCGCTTCTCTGGAGCAGCAGAAAACAACCTTTCTCCCTCCTCTATGTGACATCCTTTTATATATTTGAACATGGCTATCATATCACCCCTTAACCTCCTCTTCTCCAGGCTAAACATGCCCAGCTCCCTTAGCCCTTCCTCATAAGGCATCGTTTCCAGGCCTGATGGGCCTGTTAAACAGCCTTGCACTTTTCCCTCTCGCCGCTCCCTCTTCCCAAACATTTCAGTTCTTCCTCCTGCTGCTCCAGAGGGCAGGACCAGAACCGGTGGATTCGAATGAGATTCCACTTAAGATCGGGAAGAACCTTCTGGCAGTAAGAGCTGTTCAGCAGTGGAACAGACTCCCAGAAGAGGCGGTGGGCTCTCCTTCCTTGGAGGTTTCTAAGCAGAGGCTGAGTGGCCACCTGCCAGGGACTCCTCTAGCTGTGATTTCTGCATTGCAGAGGGTCGGGCTGGATGACCCGTGGGGTCCCTTCCAACTCTGCAATTCTATGATTCTAGGAAAGCAATCTTTTCCCAGCTCTGGCTTCCTCTCCCTGCATCCCGATACAGCCAACGAGATCTGCACATAAGCCTTTGTCCACTTCCTGGGCAAGGAACCACATAGAGGAGGGAGAAAGGCTGTTTTCTGCTGCTCCAGAGAAGTGGACACGGAGCAATGGTTCCAAACTACAAGAAAGAAGATTCCACCTAAACATTAGGAAGAACTTCCTGACAGTAAGAGCTGTTCGACAGTGGAATTTGCTGCCAAGGAGTGTGGTGGAGTCTCCTTCTTTGGAGGTCTTTAAGCAGAGGCTTGACAACCATATGTCAGGAGTGCTCTGATGGTGTTTCCTGCTTGGCAGGGGGTTGGACTCGATGGCCCTTGTGGTCTCTTCCAACTCTAGGATTCTATGATTCTACGAACTAACTGTGCACTGCATTGCTTTCGATGGGCTGTGCATTTTGGATCACATTTGCATGTCCCTGTCCACATTTTCGGCACAACACGTCGCTAATAAATACATTTTTACAGCACGGATTGAGGAATATACGTGGTCCCCCTCCTCTCTTTCCTCTGATGCTCTGTTAAAGCTTACTTAGACAAACCTATTCCGTTAAACCAAACTAAGCCAAGTCTCCCATTATCTGCATAATGCTAAGCCTACCATAATAAGAACACAAGGATTTCCCTGCTGGGTCAGAGAAGAGATCGCCCTCTTCTCACGGGGGCAAAAAAATATGCTTTTGGGAAGCCCCTTTCCCTCCATCGAAAAAGCAGGGCAAGAAAGCAAGAGCCCAGCAATATCTCCCCCTGCAGGTATACTGCACCTGAACTGGAGGCTCCATAGAGCCATCATGACAAATATACAGGGAGAGACCCGTTTCCCTCCATGAATTTGCCACATCCCTCTTTCAAACCCCAGCTTTAAGCCCTTTAAAACTCTCACCCCTTTGTCGAGTGTTTTACTCTAAGCGTATTAGATATGAGTGGTCGTTAAATATTATTATTAAGCAACGGGAAGCTACGAACTGTTTTCTCTCGTACTGTTCCGTTATCAGCATTGCAACATCACCGGCGGAGCGCTCAGAGCAGGAGTCCAGGACCCCGCTTTGCAGAAGCAACAGGAGGTCTGCGAACGCAGCACCCCACATTCCAGAGCAAGTGAAATAACACAAAAGACCATTTAAAGGGGGGGGCACGTTTACCGTAAGACCATTAAGTCCAAATGTCCCTATGTTCACTGCTGAGCATTGCACACACCTAAATCGCATTTTGAGCCCTGTGCTGATTTTCTATGAAAAGGGATGTTGTTTTTGCAGCCCCCCCACCCTCCTGCTTGCAAATTCTTTCCCCGGCCATTGATCTGTGCCAGCTGCTTCCAACTTACCGAGTATTGAAGGAAAGGGACTCTGCACACGCTCAGGGGCGCTGTCTTCTATTCCCAATTCACACATTTCCCAGCAATCCCCCCCCCCCCGCATCGGAAGCAGATTCCAATGGCACCATATCAAAGCCTTACCTGTGTGTCCTGTTGCAGGTGGTCAAGAGCTCAGGAGATGTCCAGAGAACACACAAAGGGGGGGGGTTCCTTTCCCCCCAGCCCAGACACACACCCCTGGGATGGGGAACCAGGTCTTCAAGCAGCCCGCACTCTCCCCACAGCTCTGGGGCTGGCATGGGCAGGAGCACTCAGCGCAACTGAAGTGCAATTCCATGCACGCCGACTCAGAAGCGAAGCCAGCTCAGCTTTCACGCGCATTATGTGGGTGGCGGGTGCTCAGGGCTTCCCCTGCCTCCCCAAGGCGTTTTGTCACGCTGCAGGCGGAGAGGGCGGGGGTGCCCCACCCAACGGCCCTCGCAATGTTGCAGAGGCTGCGCTGGTTGCAAGGGGGGGCGCCTCTGAACATCACCCCCCCAACACTGCCATGCCATCCGGAATCAGGCACCCCAAGGAGATATTTCCAGGGCACGGAGCCGAGTCAGAGGACCCGTGCAACGTAGTGGGAGAGACCCAGGTTCGAATCTCCCCACAGCCACGGAGCTCGCTTTTGTGACCTGGCTCCAGCCTCTCTCCCTGAGCCTGCCTCGCAAGGTTGTGGGGAAGGTACAGTGGCGAGGCACAAACGCCGCCTCCAACTCTTTGGAGAGGAGGTGTGCTATAAATACCTAGGCAGTGGACTCCCCCTTCCTTGGAGGTTTTTATGCAGAGATCCACCTGCCAGGGATTTTTCAGTTGTGATTCCTGCATCGAAGGGGGTTGAGCTAGATGACCCCTGGGATCCTTGCCGGTCTCCTCAGTCACTTGGTGCATTTTGAATATAAATTTTCAGGCTTTCTGAACAGCCAAGGCAAAACTGATCTGCGCTCAGGCTGTGAGCCAGCTGTTTGAGAACAAGACAAGCAGAGGCATGGTTGCCTCATCCTTCCTAAGTCCCCTGGTTGCAATTCCGTCCGTCCCACCAACCGTGGCTAAAAGACGAGGCCAAGGCAGAAACTTGCAAGTATCTCCATCCATACAGATAAATGGCAGATTTCGGATGGCTTTCAGAGGGACCCTGTAAGCAGCAGCAGGAAGAGGGGAAATGGCGCAGAAGAACCCTGTACGTTATTTTCAGCCAGATCCATTGAGCCACCCGGCCCAGTGCTGTCAACTCTGGCTGGCAGCAGCTCTCAAGAGTTCCAGACAGGGGGCGTCTCCTAACCCTACTGGAAGGTGCTGCCTTGGGACTGAACCTGGAACCTTCTTCATGCAGAGCAGGTGTTCTACTCCTGAGCCACGACCCTTCTGTAGCCCAAAGCCTATTTCAGGAAGCTAGAAAGCTGAGCATCAGGTCCATCTAGTTCAATACTGTCTACACTGACTGGCAGCAGCTCCCCAGAGTTTCAAGCAGGCGACGCTCCCTGCCCGATTTATTGCCTTGATATCCAAGCTTTCCCTCCAAAGAGCTTGAGGTGGTCTACAAAGCTCTCCCCCTCCTCATTTAATCCCCCACAACAGCCCTGTGAGGTGGATGAAGCTGAGGGGCAGTGACTGGCCCCCAAGGTTATCCAGTGAGTTGGGAATTTAAACTCTGGTCTCCTGGGTACTAACCCAACACTCTCTAACCACTACACCACACAGCCCTACCTAGAAATGCTGCCAGGGATCGAACCTGGGACCTTCTGGATGCAAAGCAGGTGGTTTCCCTGACTGCCCCTAAGAACAACCCCGTTTCTGACCATTTGCACCTATTTAGTATTGCGACAAACGGTCTTTTGCTGCCACCAGTGTCCAAAGGCAGCTCGCAGGAATCTACTTTATCACCCTCTCTGCCTGCCTACTAGATCTCTCCCGGTCCTCCTCCTATCCAGCCACCACCCCCATCGTCGATCCGCTCACCAATTTGCTCCCTAACCCCTCATCACCTCCACTTGCAGCCGGGGTTGGACTAGAGGACCCGTGTTGTCCCTTGCACCTCGACCTTCCGCTTTCTTCATCGGAGGAACAGGCTTTTGCGCCTCCACCGGGCTTCTTCATCCCGCGCCCCAAAACCACTGGGCAAAGATGAAAGAGAAGCGCCTTTAAGCATGTGCAGAGTGCACGCCGCCTTCCTCTTGGCAATCCCAGAATAACCACCATTTAGGATTCACGGGCAGGGCTTTCGGGAGCGCCCGTCGAGTCCCCAGAGCCCAAACCCACTCGCCCGACTCTCTCTCTCTCTCTCTCTCCTAGCCGCCTGTCGCCCCGATCCCTCCCCGCTGTCCCCGCGCCCCTTCCCGCGAGCAAGGCAGGCTGGCAGGCACGTCCGTCCGTCCGCCTCGACGGCTGCCGGGACGCTTCCCCTGCAGCCAGCCCAAGAGGGACCGCGCTCACCTCGGCTCCGTCCATCGCCCAGTCCGCCCGCCCGTCTCCTGCCGCCGCCGCCGCCGCCGCATCTTCGCCCGGTGCCCCGGCCGTCGGAAGCGCCTGCCTGCCGCTCGCTCCGCCGCTTGCAGGGCTTTTAAAGCGCCGCCAGAGGGCGTGCCCGCGCCGCCAGACGCCCGACGGGACGGCGAGGCGGAGCAGGATCGCGCCGGGTCGGTCTCTGCAGCTGAAAGCTCCTCCCTCGGGTGGAAGGGAAGGAGGGGGCAGTGGCTCTGCCATAGCCTGGGGGAGGGAGTCGCGCTCTGCACATGCCCAGGGGCACGCTGCTGTTTCCCCCCCCTTTTCTTTTCAGGTTGATTTATTTATTTTTTAATTTTTTAAAATAATATTTATTACTTTTAAAGGTTACAAAAAAGGAGAAGAAATAAAAAGAAAGACAAAAAAGGGGAAAAAACAGAAGAGAAAGATTTTTTTTTTAAGTGCAAACATGACAGAAGGCAAGCGAGCAGAACAAAAAACAATTGACCCCCCCCCAAAGCGTCCCAGACTGGAAGGACGAAATTGCAAAGAATAATAGAGTTGGGAGGGAAATCCCAGGGTCATCTAGACCAACCGTCCGCAATGCAGGAGTATGCAGTCATCCCATACAGGGATCGAACCTGCAACCGTGGCGTTATCAGCACCATGCTCTAACCAACTGAACCACCATGTTACTGCATTGACCGGGAATCGAATTCAGACCTACCACTTGGCAGGTGAGAATTCTACCACTGAACCACCAATGCTGTCGAAAGGGGAATAGAAAGGGGGGGGGATATTTGTGGTCCCACAGGGGCTCGAACCCATGGCCTGCAACATACACACCACACATTTAAAGCACATCTCCACTGCCCCGCCAATCATTCTGGGAACGGATGTTCCTTCTCACAGAACTACAATTCCCAGCACCCTCAAACTCCAATTCCCAGGAATCCTGGGAACATGCTTTAAATTTATGGTGTGCATGCGGCCTTCGTTCCCAAAGCAATAAACCTATTACTGCCTGCCCCCCACTCCGACAGGCATCGTTCCAGTCACACGATCCAATTTTCCGTTTGCAGTCCTCCCGGCTACGCTTATTACTCTGAGTAGCTGGTGCCGCAGGAAGGCGCAAGGGGCTTGCACAGCAGGGGACCCGCTACCAGGATGAGCACAATGCACGCCTTGGTCACGGGGCAATGTGCAGAGCCTGCCCAGGTGCGTGGCCACAAGAGTGCCGGCAGCAGCTCCCACGGTTTCTGCGGCCCCTGCAGGCAACAGATATGCGCAGGCAGAGAGATGCGCATCTCTACCTGACTGGGTTGGTGCTTCACCAGTTACTACTACTACTACTACTACTACTACTACTAATTTATTATTTATACCCCGTTCATCTGGCTGAGTTTCCCCAGCCACTCTGGGCGGCTTCCAACAAGATATTAAAATACAGTAATGCATCAAACATTAAAAGCTTCCCTAAACAGGGCTGCCTTCAGATGTCTTCTAAAAGTCTGGTAGTTGTTGTTCTCTTTGACATCTGGTGGGAGGGCGTTCCACAGGGCCGGTGCCACCACCGAGAAGGCCCTCTGCCTGGTTCCCTGTAACTTGGCTTCTTGCAGTGAGGGAACTGCCAGAAGGCCCTCGGCACTGGACCTCCGTGTCCGGGCAGAACGATGGGGGTTGTTAAATTGTGGGTGAACATATCAGACGACACAGCGATTCTTCAAACAGCTCTTGTTTATTCACAGGCCAGAACTGAACTGAACTGAAGGGTTCAGCCAACCTGCTCATATAGAGCTCAACTACAAGGCAACAGCAACAACTTTCTGTAACTATCCAATCACTGAACATCACTTTCAATTCCTTATTTGCATATGTGGACCTGAGTGAAAACTATCTACAGTCTCCCACTGCTGGCCCAGGGTGAGAACTTCAGTACATAACAGGGATGGAGATGCTCCTTCAGGTATACTGGACCGAGGCCATTTAGGGCTTTCAAGGTCAGCACCAACACTTTGAATTGTGCTCGGAAACATACTGGGAGCCAGTGTACGTCTTTCAAGACCGGTGTTATATGGTCTTGCCGGCCGCTCCCAGTCACCAGTCTAGCTGCTGCATTCTGGATTAGTTGTAGTTTCCAGGTCACCTTCAAAGGCAGCCCCACGTAGAGGGCATTGCAGTAGTCCAAGTGGAAGATAACCAAAGCATGCACCACTGGCGAGACAGTCCGCGGGCAGGTAGGGTCTCATCCTGCGTACCAGATGCAGCTGGTAAACAGCTGCCCTGGACACAGAATTGACCTGCGCCTCCATCGACAGCTGTGAGTCCAGAATGACTCCCAGGCTGCGCACCTGGTCCTTCAGGGGCACAGTTACCCTTTTCAGGATCAGGGAGTCCTCCACACCTGCCCGCCTCCTGTCCCCCCAAAACAGTACTTCTGTGTTTTCTGGATTCAACCTCAATCTGTTAGCCGCCATCCATCCTCCAACCGCCTCCAGGCACTCACAAAGGACCTTCACCGCCTTCACTGGTTCTGATTTGAAAGAGAGGTAGAGGCCTCTCTCACATAGGCATAGAGACATAGAATCATCCAGTTGGAAGGGACACCCCAGGGCCATCTAGTCCAACCCCCTGCAATGCAGGAATGTCAACTAAAGCATCCCCGACAGATGGCCCTCCAACCTCTGCTTGAAACCTCCAAGGAAGGAGAATCCATCAGCTTCTAAGGTAGCTTGTTCCAATGTCAAACAGCTCTTACCACCAGAAAGTTCTCCTTATGTTTAGTCAGAATCTCCTTCTTTGTCCTCCAGTTCCATTTGTTTTAGGTCCCACCCTCCGGACTAGGAGGAAACAAGCCAGCTCCGACTTCCATGCGACAGCCCTTGAGATATTTGAAGATGGCTCTCTTGTCACCTGTCAGTCTTCCCTTCTGCAGGCTAAACACCCTCAACCGTTCCTCAGAAGGCTTGTCACCCTCCTCTGCACACATGGGCCAGAAATTTTTGGGGAAGACCAACGCAGACCTCGCCCATAAAGGATCCACTTTTCTGGGACTCTTCGGACAGCGCACATGCCAATAATTGCACATTTCAGCGAGGCCGGCAAAGAGAAACAAGGCTGCTTGGGGGCAGGAATTCAAGGCAAATATTTGTTGTGCCACACAGAGGCAACGGGTAAATCTCCTTGAGTCTCCTTGGGTGGGATCTGGTTTGTGGGCAGAGAATTCTAGGATCAGAGAGCAGGGTTTTCATTTTTCTTTTTAAAAGGGCCTCTCTCTCTTTGCGTTTCAGAGGCTGAGGTTTGCTCAGGTGCAGGAGGCACAAGATATGCGAGCCTCCAGCCCCGGGGACATTCTTCCAAGTGAAAAGCCCGGCTGGTAATTGTCCGGATCCTCATTTATCACAGGTGCACTTTACATTGCAAATTCCCTTTTTTCACCCTCTGCTCGGACAGCCAAAAGGATCTCCCAGCCAGCTTTTACAGCCTGAAAAGGGAAGCAAATGATGAAGTCCTGTGGTTTCAGATACAGACGCACAAGGGGATGCTCCTAGATGACCTGTTTACTGACCAATGCAGAGTTAAACTATGGAACTCATTTCCGCAGGAAGAGGCAGTGATGGCCGGCAACTGGGATGGCTTTAAAAGAAGGACAAATTACCAGAGGAGGATAAAACTACAAATGGTGATTAGCCAGGATGATTCTGCTCTGCCTCCACAGTCGGAGGCAGCAATATTTTTATTATTATTATTATTATTATTATTATTATTATTATTATTATTATTTACTTGTACCCTGTCCATCTGGCTGGGTTTCCCCAGCCACTCTGAGCGGCTTCCAACAAACATTAAAAATACATTAAAATGTCACACATTAAAAACTTCCCCGAACAGGGCTGCCTTCAGATATCTTCTAAATGTCAGGTAGTTGTTGTTCTCTTTGACTTCTGGTGGGAGGGCGTTCCACAGGGCGGGTGCCACTACCAAGAAGGCCCTTTGCCTGCTTCCCTGTAACCTCACTTCTCGCAGGGAGGGAACCGCCAGAAGGCCCTCGGCACTGGACCTCCGTGTCCGGCCTGAACAATGTGGGTGAAGACGCTCCTTCAGGTATACTGGACTGAGGCCGTTTAGGGCTTTCAAGGTCAGCACCAACACTTTGAATTGTGCTCGGAAACGTACTGGGAGCCAATGTAGGTCTTTCAAGACCGGTGTTATGTGTTCTCGGCGTCCCCTCCCAGTCACCAGTCTAGCTACCGCATTCTGGATTAATTGCGTTTTCCAGGTCACCTTCAAAGGTAGCCCCTCGTAGAGTGCATTGCAGTAGTCCAAGCGGGAGATAACCAGAGCATGCACCACTCTGGCAAGGCAGTCCGCAGGCAGATAGGGTCTCAGCCTGCGTACCAGATGGATCTGCTATACAGCTGCCCTGGATACAGGGAATACCAGTTGCAGGAAACCGCAGGAGGAGAAAGGGCTCTTGCACTCGGCTCTTGCTTGCAGGTTTCTCTTTTTTTAAAAAAAAAAAAAAGATATTTATTAAAGTTTCAAAAAAAAAGATTACAGAATAAGAAAAAAAAGAAAAGAAAAAATACAGAGTACAGAAAAATAAAAACAGTTAAAAACAAATCAATCTTTTCATGTCTTGTCTTTCATTTGCTTGTTTCCCTGACCTTCTCACACCTCCCTTTTTTGTATTCCAGTTCAGTTAGTTAATTCAGCAAATCCTTTCCCTCCTTATTTTTATCTTAATCCTTTACCTTGATGTATAACTTTGCATTCTCACCTAATAACAATCCATTTTTACATACTCCTTTATAACATTGCTGCTAAAACCACTTAACTTCATTCCGACATCATTCTAACATTCATTAATTTTGCAGTATTTATATAAGTAATCTTTAAATTTCTTCCAATCTTCTTCCACCGACTCTTCTCCCTGGTCTTGGATTCTGCCAGTCATTTCCGCCAATTCCATATAGTCCATCACCTTCATCTGCCATTCTTCCCGGGTGGGTAAATCTTGTGTCTTCCAGTACTTTGCAATAAGTATTCTTGCTGCTGTTGTTGCATACATAAAAAAAGTTCTATCCTCCTTTCGCACCAATTGGCCAACCATGCCCAGGAGAAAGGCCTCTGGTTTCTTCAGGAAGGTATATTTAAATACCTTTTTCATTTCATTATAGATCATCTCCCAGAAAGGCTTAATCTTTGGGCACGTCCACCAAAGATGAAAGAATGTACATTCAGTCTCTTTACATTTCCAACATTTATTATTGGGCAAATGATAGATTTTTGTCATGTACCATTGCTTGCATATTTCTGGCAGGCATCTGGCCCCTGTGAGAACAGGATGCTGATTTGGGAGGAAGGCGGTTATATACTCTGTTGCACCCTGAAATTCAAGCATTGTAAGCTTTGCATGAGAAATCGAGTTGGCAGAAACGGAACTCCACAGCGCCACCTGGTGTCACAGTGTTATAATGCACATGCAATGCCTATGAAGTGCTTTTTCTTTGCCAATGTAGCTGAGTCCAGAAGGTGGTATAGAGATTTTAACAACAACAACAACACTGGGAAACAAAACTTTTGTTGCATTGACACCTGCAGTTCTAACCTAATTTCGACGTGCTGATTTCTTCTGAAGTTGGTTTTGTTCTGTAAGCTCTAGGGTTTTTTTTTTTTGCAATTCCTGTTTTTCACTTTTCACCATAATCTTTGTTTTTCACAATGCAAGAATTCAATATTTTATTAAAGACAAAGCCATAGTAGTACAATATGAGTATAAATGTGACATATATAGCATTGAACATGACATGTTTATCTATGTACAGTTGGAGGTATGCAAAAAAAATGTATTCCCTTGGGATACACAGTACATTGGGGAACATTCCCCCCCCCCATTTTCTGTTGCATGAGATTTTTCAACTGTTCTTATATGTTCTTTCAATGCTGATTTCAAATCTTACACATTTTTGTCTACTTGAAGAAGCCATGGTCCGATATGAAAAATACAAATATTTAGGTTACAAAACTATAAAAATAAAGAAAAATTAAGTTTGCAAAACAATAATTACCATGTGGTTATCCCCAGTGTAAATATGACATATCGGGAAAAGTCAGGAATTGAAAGATAACTATAGCACGTACACGAAAATCGATTTCAGATTTGAAATCAGCATTGAAAGAACATATAAGAGCAGTTGAAAATCTCATGCAACAGAAAATGAAAAAAAAAAAAGTTTCCCAGTGTAATATAATGTGGCTGCCCCCTCTTCAAAGGCCCAGTGTTGGAGCAAATTAAAAGTTCTGTCAGTAGCTATAAGGAATAACATCACATATTCTGCAGCAAAATGCCTCTCTAATTTGCTTATCCTAAGTTCAGAGTCCCCCGCCTGGGTTATAATGAGGCAATAAGGGATTTAATTGCAGATGCAACATGAGGGTAATGAGTTACATGACAATTTAAGATGAAAACCAAAATAAAGGCCAAAAACAGACCATTGCTCAGAGATTCCAAATGCCAAGGGTTACACATCCACAAAGGGAGAAAAGTCAGAAGGAATGTTTCAATCATCTTTGATCTATAAAATATCCAGAACTAGATGAGTTTGAAACATGCTGAGCTTGGACAACAAGAGAAAATGAAAACACAGCCCATTTTGCATGGGGGCAATTTGCCTCATCATGCAGCCAGGTAATTGCATACTGTATTATTATTTTTACTATTACCCCTTTCGTTCTCTTATCCTCCAGGTAAGATATTTCAAAACATACTCATTTGCAATAAAAACTGTGTTTTTATTTAGCTAGGGGACTCTGGTTATGGGTGGAATTATTTCCTTTGGCCACAGAGCAATGATTTGCAGGCCTCTCTAAAGCTTTTCACATGTGCGGGTTTTTATTTTATTTTTATAGGCAGCGATTGAAAGCCACTGGGAGATCTTGGCATCGGGCTGAGTTTTACCCTAAGGCTGTGATCTTGGAAGAGCACGAATGTAGAACCTGGGTGGCCCAAAGGGAGCCACAGAGGCAAAGGAAGGAAATTTGGGAGCCTCTTGTCCTGGCGAAATCTGGAGCTTGCAGCTGGAGCAACAGAGAGAGTAAAATCCAGCTTGTAATCCGAGTTCCCGGGAAGGCGAAACAGTCGATGGATCTCTTGACCTCCTTGCATTCAATGGAGGGAAACAAATATGTACCTGTTTTACCTTTTTCAAAAATACTCCCATATTCTTTTAATACAGTGGCTTTCGAGCTGCATTTCAGAACACCTTTATTCCGAGGCCTCATCCTCACTTCTGCTTGACTTATGCCTAGAAAATATGGGTGCTTGGACCTCCCCACCCCATTCTCCATCCCCACCGTTCTGCCCGGACGCTGAGGTCCAGCTCCGAGGGCCTTCTGGCGGTTCCCTCACTGTGAGAAGTGAGTTTACAGGGAACCAAGCAGAGGGCCTTCTCGGTGGTGGCACCCGCCCTGTGGAACGCCCTCCCATCAGATGTCAAGGAAATAAACAACAATCTGACTTTTAGAAGACATCTGAAGGCAGCCCTGTTTAGGGAAGCTTTTAATGTTTGATGTTTTGTTCTGTTTTTAGTGTTCTGTTGGGAGCTGCCCAGAGTGGGTGGGGAAACCCAACCAGATGGGTGGGGTAAAATAAAAATAATAAAAATAATAAAAATAACCTATTAAACATTAAAAGCTTCCCTAAACAGGGCTGCCTTCAGATGTCTTCTAAAAGTCTGGTACAGTGGTACCTCGGGTTATATACGCTTCAGGTTACAGACTCTGCTAACCCAGAAATAGTACCTTGGGTTAAGAACGTTGCTTCAGGATGAGAACAGAAATCGTGCTCTGGCAGCGTGGCGGCAGCAGGAGGCCCCATTAGCTAAAGTGGTGCTTCAGGTTAAGAACAGTTTCAGGTTAAGAACGGACCTCCAAAACAAATTACGTACTTAAGCCGAGGTACCACTGTAGTTGTTTTTGTCTTTGACATCTGACGGGAGGGCGTTCCACAGGGCAGGCACCACCACTGAGAAGGCCCTCTGCCTGGTTCCCTGTAACTTGGCTTTTCGCAGCAAGGAAACCGCCAGAAGGCCCTCAGGGCTGAACCTCAGTGTCCGGGCAGAATGGGTATTATTATTATTAATAAAAAATAATAATTAGAGCTGAGGTGCTGGATCTGCTCAGTTGCCCGTGTTGATGGACCTCAGCTTGGATGCTCCGAGTCCTGGACAGCTACGGGACTGTGCTTCCATTTGGGCTCTGGACTGTGTTTTCCTGACTGTTGAACTTTGGACTTGACACACTTTATCTGCTGCCAGGTTCAGGGGCACGAATTGGGCAGCAAGAGTTCTTCGACACCGAACCTGCAGGCCACACGCTGAATCAATATTCCGTATCATAAATTACAGTGTCCGCAATGTATTTAATATTACTTAATTTATGCAATTAATATATTTAGTTACATATAGAGACATTTAGTAGATTTAATAGATTTAATTATTAAACAATTTTAATGAACAAACCGAGCCATGTGCTTTTGTTTAAATATGCACAACACAAAGGCTTTAAGCTGTTTTTTTCTTTGAATATTGTCTCCAAGAAAGGCCTTGTGGGCCACAGGTTGGAGTACCTCGCTCTACATCTTAAAAGAGCCCTCTTGCCTGGCATTCCATTCCTCTTGCCCAATCCCTGTGGCAAGTTTGCTGTCTCGCCACTTGCGAATCCTAGCAACTGGGATTTTATTTATCTGTTTATTCAATTCCATTTGTTTGTTTCCATCATTTCCCATCCCACTTCATGTAATATATATATATTTTAAAAAACCAATAACCTCAGAGCAATTTCAGAGCCTGACTTTGAGCTCCAAATTGAACATTGCAAAATATCAGACTGAAACATTATAAATAAAAGGTCAACACACATTTAAGGCAGCGTGATTAACAGGCTGCAAAATATTCTCTTAAAACACAGAAACGTTGCAGGCGTCCTTTCCCCTGTCAAACAGCTTTCTCTGACTGTCAGAAAGTCCTTCCAGCTGTTTAGTCGGAATCTCCTTTCTTGTAATCTGAAGCTAGGGAGCTTGAAAACCACAGATTTAATCAGGAGAGGAAGGAGAAGTTAGTTCAAAGAGTTTCTTCCAAAAATTGCATCTCTTCACCGGGGAAGGAAATTATCTACTGTATTTTTCGCTCCATAGGGCGCACCAGACTATAGGGCACACCTAGTTTTTAGGGGGGGAAATAAAGGAAAAAAAAATCATTTCCCCCACCAGCCCCAAAGAGCAAAGAAGCCAAGACAGTGAGCGGGATCCATCCCGCTGGCCGTCTTGGCTTCCTCTTTTGCCGTGCGCAACCTCTCCAGCCGGGAGATGCTGCGCGTGGCTTCGGCAGAAGCCAGGACAACGAGCGGGATGGATCCCGCTAGCTGTCTTAGCTTCGTTTTAGCCGCGGGGCTGGGGAGGGGGAAGCCCCAGCCCCCAGAACAGGTCCGGGAGCGGCAGCAAGGTTCCGCGCAGCCTTGCCGCCACTCCCAGAGTTTGCGGGGCTGGGGTCGGGCTCCCCAGGCTTGCGGATAGCTGCCTGAAGCCCGGGGAGCGCAGCGGGAGTTGGCGCTGCGCTCCCAGGGCTTCAGGCTGCATGCTGTTATCCGCAAGCCTTCAGAGCACGGGGGGAACTCCTGCTGCACTCCGAAGGCTTGAGGATAGCTGCCTGAAGCCTGGAGAGCAAGAGGGGTCAGTGCTCCCTCTGCACTTCGGAGGCTTCCTGTTGCTATCGCTGAAGCCAAGGAGCCTGCATTCGCTCCATAGGACGCACACACATTTCCCCTTCATTTTTGGAGGGGGAAAACTGCGTCCTATAGAGCGAAAAATACAGTAGTTAAAGGGCGCATTGCCTATATTTTCCCACAGTGGCCCACTTTAATTTTATTGTTTTGCTCTTTCTTTGCCAAATAATACCAGATACCTTGTTCCTGGTGTCACTTAAATTTCTCTGGTATCTCCTGGTAGGCTATGATCTCCACATGCTATTCTGCCAGAGTTTTCGATATGCCCCCTCCTTCTCTTTGATCTCAGTGCTGGGTTTTGCATCTAGAATCCCATTCACAACAAAGCTGACTTCAGCACCAAGCCAGGTCCGCTGCATAAAGTGGATTATCTATTCCCAAGTGATCCCATGGCAATGCTGAATCAGGAAGAAAACGTTAATTGGAGGAATTAGCAGCGGTCCAATTGAATAACCACGTTCCTTTTTTTGTGGGGCGGGGATGCATAATTAGTTGCATAGTCGAAGGAACAGTTTGATTTGATTCACCCCCGGCTCACATAATGCAAACTGATGGTTTGCAGCACCGTCTAAGCTAAGGCATGCATTCTCAGGAGCAAACCCGGAAACGACAACTAATCCAGAATGCGGCAGCTGGGAGTAGCCGCTGAGACCATATAACACCGGTCCTGAAAGACCTACATTGACTTCCAGTAGGTTTCCAAGCACAATTCAAAGTGTTGGTGCTGACCTTTAAAGCCCTAAACAGCCTCGGTCCTGTATACCTAAAGGAGCGTCTCCACCCCCATCGTTCAGCCCGGACACTGAGGTCCAGCGCCGAGGGCCTTCTGGCAGTTCCCTCCCTGCGAGAAGTGTGATTACAGGGAACCAGGCAGAGGGCCTTCTAAGTGGTGGCGCCCTCCCTGTGGAACCCCCTCCTGTCAGACGTCAAGGAAATAAACAACTACAGTGGTACCTCTGGATGCGAACGGGATCCGTTCCGGAGCCCTGTTCGCATCCAGAAGCGAACACAACCCGTGTCTGCGCATACGCAGGTCACAATTCGCTGCATCTGTGCATGCACGTGACGTCATTTTGTCTGTGCATGCGTGAGCGGTGAAACCCGGAAGTAAAACGCTCCGTTACTTCCGGGTTGCCACAGCGCGCAACCCGAAAATACTTACTGTATCCTGAAGCTACTTCAACCCGAGGTATGACTGTATCTGACTTTTAGAAGACATCTGAAGGCAGCCCTGTACAGGGACGTTTTTAATGTTTGATGTTTTATTCTGTTTTTAATCAGTTGGGAGCCACCCAGAGTGGCTGGGGAAACCCAGCCGGATGGGTGAGGTATAAATAAGAAATTATTAAAATTCCTTCCAGTAGCACCTTAAAGACCAACTGAGTTAGTTCTAGGTATGAGCTTTCGTGTGCATGCACACTTCTTCAGATACACTGAAACAGAAGTCACCGGACCTTTCTATATAGTGAGAAGGTGGGGAGGGGTATTACTCAGAAGGGTGGTGGGAATGGGTGATTGGCAGATAGCTGCGATGAGCCTGTTGACGACTCTTAATGACTGCAATAGGTCTAACAGGAAAAAGCAAGGGGTGAGAAGGTGAAAAATGGCTTTGTCATGTATAATGAGATAAGAATCCAATGTCTTTGTTCAAACCAGGTCTCTCCATAGTTTTAAGTTTGGTGATAAGTTGCAATTCAGCAGCTTCTCTTTCCAGTCTATTTCTGAAATTCCTTTGTAATAGAACAGCTACTTTGAGATCTTGTATAGAATGTCCTGGGAGATTGAAGTGTTCTCCTACTGGTTTTTCTGTCTTGTGGTTCCTGATGTCGGATTTATGTCCGTTTATTCTTTGGCGTAAGGTCTGGCCTGTTTGTCCAATATAGAGAGCTGAAGGACACTGTTGGCATTTTATGGCATACACAATGTTAGACGATGAGCAATTAAAAAGTCCCGAGATGGTATGTGTGATGTTGTTGGGGCCAGTAATGGTGTTGTCCGGGTGTATGTGGCAGCAAAGTTGGCATCTGGGTTTATTGCAGGCTCTGGTGCCAGTGTCCGTGTTAAGTCTGGTTATAGTATTATTGTGGGTTAGGAGTTGTTTAAGATTGGGGGGCTGTCTGGAGGCAATGAAAGGTCTTCCTCCCAGAGCTTGAGAAAGAGAACTGTCATTGTCCAGGAGAGGTTGTAGATCTCTGATGATGCGTTGTACTGTTTTAACTTGGGAGCTGTATGTGATGACTAGAGGTGTTCTGTTATTTTCTTTTTTGGGTCTGTCTTGCAGCAAGTTCTCTCTGGGTATCAGTCTGGCTCTGTTGATCTGTTGTCTAACTTCATCTGCTGGGTATTTTAGTTCTAAAAAGGTTTGCTGTAGATCTCTTAGGTGAGAGTCTCTGTCTGTAGAATTGGAGCAGATGCGGCTGTAACGTAGTGCCTGGCTATATACAATGGACTGTTTGGTATGTTTGGGATGGTAGCTAGAGGCATGTAGATATGTTTGTCGGTCAGTTGGTTTACGGTATAAGGTGGTGTCTATGCGCCCATCCTGTATTTTTATAGTAGTGTCCAAAAAATGTATTTCTTGCATAGATTGATTCATTGTTAGGTTGATGGTGGGGTGAAAATCATTGAATTTCTGGTGGAAGGTGTCCAGGGTCTGTTGACCATGTGTCCAGATGATAAAAATATCATCAATGTATCGCAGGTACAAGAGAGGTTTGAATGGGTAGGAGTTTAGGAAACGTTGTTCTAAATCCGCCATGAAGATGTTGGCATACTGTGGGGCCATGCGGGTGCCCATTGCTGTGCCGCTGATCTGAAGGAACAGGTCATCACCGAATTTGAAGTTGTTGTGGGTAAGGACAAATTGGCAGAGTTTGGTAGCAAAGTCCGCTGTGGTTTTATCTGAAATGGTATTCCTTATAGCTTGTAAACCATCGTTGTGTGGGATGTTGGTATACAGAGATTCCACATCCATAGTAGCTAGTATAGTATTGTTGGGAAGATTATTTAAAGATTGTATTTTCCTCAGAAAATCTGTGGTGTCACGTACATAGCTGGGAGCACTGATGGCATATGGTTTCAGAACAGAGTCCATATAACCGGAGACACCCACTGTAATAGTGCCAATACCTGAAATGATGGGGCGGTCCTGGATTTCCTGGTTTGTGTATTTTAGGTAGAAGATAGAAAGTTCCTGGTCGAGGTTCTGTTGGTGTGTTTGTGAGGATCTGTTCTTGGATGTGTGGGGGTAGCTCCTTAACAATCTTGTTCAGTTCTTTTTTGTATTCTTGTGTGGGGTCTGAGTCCAATTTTATGTAAAAGGCGGTATTGGAAAGTTGTCTGTGAGCCTCCTGAATGTAAGAAATTATTATCATCATCATTATTATAAATTATTATAAGAGGGCAGCTGCCCAAATGATGGGTTGCCTGCACCCCTGGAACACAAACCACAATTACAGCAGGTGCAAACCATAACTCTTGGCCTTCTGATTTCAACTCCCATCGCAAAAGAATCCCTTTTTTAATCCAGGTTCTCTGACCGTTTTAAAGGCAAGCATGAGTTCTTGGTTTAATGAGCCGTTTATTAAGAAATCCAGATTTCTCCCAGAGGCGCTCTTTAGCTCTTGACTGAGGATGACGTCTGGTCTTTAGATGTTATTTTAAATCACGTGGAATCTACTTGAAAGAGCCTTTGATACGGGCATTTAGCCGATTCTTTGCTGCTCCCCTGGGTCTCTTTCTGGGTGGAGAAGAAAGGTCACAGGAGTCTTTTTGAAAGCCCGGCTTTATTACGTGATTAAATCGCCACAGCAGGGTGGCCGGCGCAAAGGTTCTGCCGTTTTTATTCCTGTGAAGTAGGAAAAGAATGCTTTATATATATCTTGGGAGTCATGGAATAGGAAGTGGGGAGCAACACAACAAGCCAAGCCAAGCCAAGCTCAAACAGCCGCCACCCCGCAAGGCTGAAATCTATAGCGAAGAAACTTTGGAGAAACTTTACTGAGACTAACAGAAGGAACTTGCCTTATCACTGGGTGATGGACCCCAGCAGGCAGAACGTCTTGGCTCCAAATCCTGGTTTTATTTTGGGAGTACGGAATGGGGTCCTGGGTTCAAGATCCTCAAATGGAACAAGATCTCATGTACCAGGACAGCAAAGGGCTCATCTGCTCCAGCTGTTGGAGAGAGCACAGAGAGCTCACAGCTGTGTGGATCAATGGGGCACGAGGGTTATAAAAATATTTGTAGACTTCTGTATCATTTAAAAAATATCAAAGTGGTTTACAGCAATAAGAACATAAAACCAGTGCTTTTCTTCCTAAAAAAAAAATGTTTAGGGGTAATCTCATTTTGACTCATGAAAACCACCATTTTATAGTTCAAATCGGGGGAAATAAATACAGTAAATGGACAAAAGTCCAAAGACAGAAGTGCCTGGCGTGCTCTGGTCCATGGGGTCACGAAGAGTTGGACACAACAACACAAAGATTCACAAAATGTTTAGGGGTATGCATACCCCTGCATAGCCCACCCCAGGAAAAAAAAGCACTGCATAAAACCATATGATTTTTAAAAAGTTAAGATCAGGCATCAATTTGTGTGTTCAGAGCCAGAAACCTCCCCCACCCCCGCCCCAAATAAATTCACACATGACTCAAATTTTGGTTTTGGTTTTTGGCAGAATTTAGAATCATAGCATAGCACTGTAGAGTTGGAAGGGACCCTGAGGATCATCTAGTCCAACCCCCTGCAATGCAGGAATATGCAGCTGGTCCACCCAGGGATCAAACCTGCAACCTTGGTGTTATCAGCACCATGGTCTAACCCACTGAGCTATCCAGGCTCATTTAGGCCACAATTTTATTGATTACAGTGGTACCTCGGGTTAAGTACTTAATTCGTTCCGGAGGTCCATTCTTAACCTGAAACGGTTCTTAACCTGAAGCACCACTTTAGCTAATGGGGCCTCCTGCTGCCGCTGCGCTGCCAGAGCATGATTTCTGTTCTCATCCTGAAGCAAAGTTCTTAACCTAAAGCACTATTTCTGGGTTTGCGGAGTCTGTAACCTGAAGCGTATGTAACCTAAAGCGTATGTAACCCGAGGTACCACTGTACAGAAAATGATTGGTTGCATAGGCTCTGGTTCGACTAGCTCCCTGCCATGCAGGTAGCACTGACCCAGGGTTCCAGCATAGCTCAGCCAAGGGTGAACACCTGGATAAGCAGAAAGGCGGGAAAAGGCTATGTCAAACACCCAAATGTCCCCCTGGACTCAGGCACGGGCACAATCCCCTCTCAGGGGTTGACCAAACCATCGAGTCCCTGGATTCCTTTAACGGAATACCGTTCACATAGGGATGGTGAGAGCGTTCTCCCATCCCTATCACCTGAACCAGAGCCTATCCGCAACCTTACAAGTTGTGACGATTTGCTACGCGGCAGGCGAAACCCAAATGGCAACAGCCAATCAGCCAAGTGGGGGAAATTCCTGCCGTGCCCTGTCCCAACAACAGACGACACACGATGGCATAGCAAGGTCAAGCGCAAAGCCCTAAAAGTAGGGAGAGGTGGGCAGGTGTTCTGAATTCACAAGCCGAAAGAGGAAGCTCTGGGTCATGTGCATGGGCATAAATAGGTCCCTCGAACCGTTTGGACTGCGTCCCATTGGCCAGATTGCACCCAGCTTCGAGGGACCTACCAATCGGGTGTTGTGGCTGACCAATCGTACCCACCCACAACACAGGGTGTCGGTTTTCCAGGTCTCACTGCAATACGTGCCCTCTTTAAGGGAGGACCCGATTAACCATTGTGGAAAGCTGTATTCCTGATTGCCTGCATTTAGGAACAAAGACATTTTCAGCAAGCGTTTAAAAGTTGGCACAGAAGGAGCCTGCAGGATCTCTCTGGGGAGATAGTCCACAGGACTGGGCTAGCAACACTAAATATTCATTTTATTGTTGACAAATGAGCTTCACCGACTCGGGGAACGACCAACAAGATGATCTCTGCGACTGAGCTGGGGTATGAGATTTGGGGTGATCCCTGAGCTATCCTGGACCTAAGCTGTTCAGGGCTTTGCAAATTAATACACGGACCCTGAACCAGGGCAGTAAGGGAGCGACCAGGGCAGCTGTTTCAACAATGGTGTCGCATGTTCTCAGCCAGAAACTGCCGCCTGCAATCTGACCGCCGCATTGTGCAGCAGCTGCAGTTTCCGAACCAGACCCATTGTTTTATAGTGTTATGAGCTTGCGGGGGCAACAGGCTGTATGCCTGGGCTCTCTTCTGAGTCCTGGATCCAGCAAGTGTTAAAACCTAAGCAAGGATTCAAATTTCTGGATTAGCCAGGCTAGCTTCCTGGCAAGATGGTGTCCTGCGTATGGGGTGTTAAGGCAACAAAGGAAGTGGCTCTGTGCCAGAGAGAAAATGGGTGGTCTTCCCTCCGACAACTCGCTGGTAGTTAGTTATTATTATTTAGCAGTAGACAGCATCTTAAAAAGCAGAGACATCACCTTGCCAACAAAGGTCCGTATAGTTAAAGCCATGGTTTTCCCAGTAGTGATGTATGGAAGTGAGAGCTGGACCATAAAGAAGGCTGATCACCAAAGAATTGATGCTTTTGAATTCTGGTGCTGGAGGAGACTCTTGAGAGTCCCATGGACTGCAAGAAGATCAAACCGATCCATCCTTAAGGAAATCAGCCCTGAGTGCTCACTGGAAGTACTTTGGCCACCTCATGAGAAGAGAAGACTCCCTGGAAAAGACCCTGATGTTGGGAAAGATGGAGGGCACAAGGAGAAGGGGACGACAGAGGACGAGATGGTTGGACAGTGTTCTTGAAGCTACCAGCATGAGTTTGACCAAACTTTGGGAGGCAGTGGAAGGCAGGAGTGCCTGGCATGCTCTGGTCCATGGGGCCACGAAGAGTCGGACACGACTAAACAGCAGCAAGTTAGAAAATCCCACTCATTGGATCATCACCTTGTCGTGGTGAGTGGGCTTGCATGTTCCTATGACCCTTATGAGCGAAGCCGTCGGGAATCTCATACTCCCAGCAGGGTCACCCAAGGTGGTAAGGTCAAAGCAAAGGAGCCAGACAAAGAATGATCCGAGAAGTCCTCAACAGCAGAACAGGCGGATCATAACAAGAGGTATGTTACAATCACCAGTGTTGAAGCAATGATTCTTCAACATCAACTTCGTTGGACTGGTCATATTGTCTGGATGCCTGATGACCATCTTCCAAAGCAACTACTCTATTCCAAACTTAAAAATGGAAAGCGTAATGCTGGGGGTCAACAAAAGTGGTTCAAAGACTCTCTCAAGGCAAATCTAAAAAAATGTAGTATAAACACCAACAATTGGGAAACACTGGCCTGCGAGTGCTGCAGTTGGAGAACAGCCTTTACCAAAGGTGTCGTGGGTTTTGAAGACACTCGAACTCAGGATGCAAGGGAGAAACGTGCTAAGAGGAAGGCACGCTTGGCAAACCCTCACCGTGATCAACTCCTGCCCAGAAACCTCTGTCCCCACTGTGGAAGGACATATGGATCCAGAATTGGCTTCCACGGTCACTTACAGACTCACTGTTAAAACCGAGTTTATGGAAGACAATCTTACTCGGCTACGAGGGATCGCCAAAGAAGAAGAAGAGTTAGAAAGTAAGAAAGGCAAAGGCGGAGTTGAGCGTTGAGTTAGGTGAGCTAGAAGCTGGTAGCAGGTTAGGAAGCCAGAGAGACAGAGCCATGCCTGATTTCTTCTAGAATCCACGGCTGTGGCTATGGAAGAAGCCAGGCCCTCTTGGGGTGTTAATGCTGTGAAGCCCTCCTTCATAGGCTCAGGTGGTAGATATGTGTAAATAAACCAGAAAGACACCACAGTCTCTGCTGTGTCTCATTCCAAAGGAAACACGAACCTTGGGTCTTTGCCAGAAACCCCTGGAATCTTGGAGAAAGGGGTGGCCTGCAGCAATATGTATAAAACAATGAAAGAAGAATGGCAGACAAAATTAATGGGCTATGCAGAATTAGATAAAATGACAGGAAGGATTCGAAACCTGCGGGACCAGAGATTCACAGAAGATTGGAGGAAATGTACGAACTAATTGAAGAGCAGCTGTAACCAACAAATTATGCTAGTAGGCCTACAAGAAGTTTTGTAAGGAGGAATATAGGAAACATTGCAAAGTAGAGAAAGGATAGAGATATTAGTTATGAGATTTAAATGTAATAGTGAAAGTGAGAAATGTAAATTAAGTGAATAGAAAATTCTGAAAATTTTCAGATGTGATTGATGGAAGTAAAGAAAAACCTGTATAAGATATAAAAGTATGTTTAATTACTGTTGAAAATGATATGTAAAAAACTTAAAAAAAATTAAAAATAAAAAAATAAAACAATGAAAATGAAAAACTACAACACCAAATAAAACAATACAATCTGGCAAAGGCAAAAAGACAGCAGCAGATTTTGGAAACACCTGGAATCCTTTTTCATGCTCGCTCTTGCTAAGCCACATTCTGCTCACAATGTGGAGTGAACACCCACAAAGTCAGACGCATCGCACCCAGATTCCATCTCACATCTGCCGCCAGAATCAGACCGGACACGGGTTAGAGCTCAACGTCGAGCCTACCAAGTGGCAATGGCGACGGCGAAGAGGGCCTTCTTCACCGCCTCCATTGCATCTGCAGAAAACAGCAGCAGGAGACTTTTTCAGGTGGTTCGCAATCTATCAGAACCACCTGTACCAATGGGGCCTGGTAGGGACCCCAAGATCTCCTGCAATGCTTTTGCAAAGTTTTTTGCAGATAAAGTCGCTCAGATTCAGAAGGAGGTAGACTCCACCGTGGGAGCAGGGCCAGGGCGGGAGAGTGCTAGAGTTCTGCCTGGTCCTGTTACATGGGATCAATTCCAATCTGTTACCTCCGAGGATGTGGACAGGCTGCTTGGACGAGTGAAACCGACCACCTGTCTCCTTGATCCTTGCCCATCCTGGCTGATAAAAGCGAGCCGGGAAGGGCTGGGCGATGGGCTTTGCGGGGTGGTGAACGCTTCCCTCCATGAGGGAGCCTTCCCAGACCCGCTGAAAGAGGCGGTCATTAAACCGCTTCTTAAAAAAACATCTTTAGACCCGGCCAACTTGGCCAACTATCGCCCAGTCTCAAATCTGCCATTCTTGGGCAAGGTGATTGAGCGGGTGGTTGCTGAACAACTCCAAGCACGCCTGGAGGAAACGGACCATTTGGATCCCTTCCAATCGGGATTCAGGCCTCACCATGGGACTGAAACTGCCTTGGTCGCGCTGGTTGATGATCTCCGGCGGGCTAGGGACAAAGGTGAGAGCTGTTTCCTAGTTCTGCTGGATCTCTCAGCGGCCTTTGACACCATCGACCAAAACATCCTTCTGGACCGTCTAGAGGGGCTGGGAGCTGGGGGCACTGTTATACAGTGGTTCCGCTCCTTCCTCCTGGGCCGTGTCCAGAAGGTGGTGGTGGGGGATGAATGTTCAGACCCCTGGGCTCTCACTTGTGGGGTGCCTCAGGGTTCTGTCCTCTCCCCCATGCTTTTTAATATCTATATGAAGCCGCTGGGAGAGATCATCAGGGGGTTTGGACTGGGTGTTCATCAGTATGCAGATGACACCCAGCTCTACCTCTCCTTTAAATCAGAACCAGTGAAGGCGGTGAAGGTCCTGTGTGAGGGCCTGGAGGCGGTTGGAGGTTGGATGGCGGCTAACAGATTGAGGTTGAATCCTGACAAGACAGAAGTACTGTTTTTGGGGGACAGGAGGCGGGCAGGTGTGGAGGATTCCCTGGTCCTGAATGGGGTAACTGTGCCCCTGAAGGACCAGGTGCGCAGCCTGGGAGTCATTTTGGACTCACAGCTGTCCATGGAGGCGCAGATTAACTCTGTGTCCAGGGCAGCTGTCTACCAGCTCCACCTGGTACGCAGGCTAAGACCCTACCTCCCCGCGGACTGTCTCGCCAGAGTGGTGCATGCTCTAGTTATCTCACGCTTGGACTACTGCAATGCGCTCTACGTGGGGCTACCTTTGAAGGTGACCCGGAAACTGCAATTAATCCAGAATGCGGCAGCTAGACTGGTGACTGGGAGTGGCCGCCGGGACCACATAACACCGGTTCTGAGAGATCTGCATTGGCTCCCAGTACGTTTCCGAGCACAATTCAAAGTGTTGGTGCTGACCTTTAAAGCCCTAAACGGCCTCGGTCCTGTATACCTGAAGGAGCGTCTCCACCCCCATCGTTCAGCCCGGACACTGAGATCCAGCGCCGAGGGCCTTCTGGCGGTTCCCTCATTGCGAGAAGTGAGGTTACAGGGAACCAGACAGAGGGCCTTCTCGGTAGTGGCGCCCGCCCTGTGGAACGCCCTCCCATCAGATGTCAAAGAGATAAAGAATTACCTGACGTTCAGAAGACATCTTAAGGCAGCCCTGTTCAGGGATGTTTTTAATATGTAATGCTGTATTGTTTTTAATACTGATTGGGAGCCGCCCAGAGTGGCTGGGGAAACTCAGCCAGATGGGCGGGGTATAAATAATAAATTATTATTATTATTATTATTTCCATACTACACAAACAAAAATCATGCTGCTCCCACCTACTCTTCCAATATCGCTCATTCCGTTCTAAAAACACATTGCAAGAACAGCAGGAGACACTCGCCGAGAGAACTGTATAAAACACCGTATCGTAATAAATAGAGTTACAAATTGCCACCCGTCGATTTCACTTGTATTCGTGTCCTAGACAGCAACCCGGCTCTCACTGATGGTGTTGGCTCCCACCTGAGACTCTCACCCAAAGGTGGCTGGAACTCTACTCCCCCCTCTTGGGTACGCCTTCTTCACACAAACAGGCACCCCATAAAAACCATAATAGCCCATCTTGAAGGGGGAAATAAATACACGATTCGTCTGATCTTGCAAGGCTTTCTGTATTTATTGTCAAGGGCTTCCCAAAGATTACTAGTGTGCTGGGCCCAGGGGTAACCCGTGAAATGCGGTCTGGGTCCGGTCCAGAATCCAAAGGTTCCACTAGGAGTCAGTCCAACAGGGCCAAGGCGGGACACAAGGCAGGAAACCTGGAGAGGACAGGCGCAGGATCTCAGGCAGGATCTAGCATACAGCAATGTTGCTCCCTCAACCTGTGGCGGGGTCCGACAGCCTTTTATCTTTGTTGGGGTAACGGGCAGTCCTGATCCCCCGGCCACTCACCTCCCTGTTTCACCCGAAGATGAGCACCCCTCTTACGAGTACTCAGGTCTCTCCTTCTCTCAGACCTCAGTCTCTGCAGCTCGGGAGACGTCGGTGGGTTACTAGACCCAGGGGCCGCCTCAGCCTCCCCTGACCCAACCGGTAGTGGAGCAGCTGTGAGTGATGGCCCAGCTGGAGGCAATGAGGTCATCCCCGCATCTGGAGCCAGGGCAGGTTCAGGCCCCTGACTTGGCCCAGCTGGTGTTTGTTGCAGGGGAACCTGTGCAGACTGGGGCTCTTCAGGATCAGGCCCCAGACTTGGTTCAGATGATGCCTGAGGCAAAGGATCCGGTGCGGACTGAGACTCCTCTGGTTCCGAGTCTGAGCCCAAGTCCCAGGCCACCACAACTAGAACACCACAACTAGAACAACTAGAAACGAATGAGTACAACAACTTATTGTCCATCTCAGGAAGACACCAAGGTCAGCCCCGTAACTCGTGTCAAAGTAGGGCTGGTGAAATTCAAGATAGGCATTGCCCTCAAAGGCTATGCTCCAAGGTGACCCTTGCTGGGTTTATCAGCCTCAGACTGCCCAAGGCAAGGCCTTTTTCTGGTGATTAATACAAGACTGACTTTCTTGACTCATGCTAATTCTGTTCAGGGATGTTCAAAGGCATTCTTCCATTGCAAGCAGCAATGTTTCCGTTCTGCTGCAGTTTGGTTTCCACCAAAACCTGCACGATTCATCTCACCGTCTGCTGTGACAAAATGGCACATTACATAAGTTATGTAAATTTCATTGTGCGCTGTGGGTTAAACCACAGAGCCTAGGACTTGCCGATCAGAAGGTTAGCGGTTTGAATCCCCGCAATGGGGTGAGCTCCCGTTGCTCGGTCCCTGCTCCTGCCAACCTAGCAGTTCGAAAGCATGTCAAAGTGCAAGTAGATAAATAGGTACCGCTCCGTCGGGAAGGTAAACAGCGTTTCCGTGCGCTGCTCTGGTTCGCCAGAAGCGGCTTAGTCCTGCTGGCCACATTACCCGGAAGCTGTACGCCGGCTCCCTCGGCCAGTAAAGCGAGATGAGCGCCGCAACCCCAGAGTCGGCCGCGACTGGACCTAATGGTCAGGGGTCCCTTTACCTTTTTAAGTTATACCACTCCTTTAATCTAAATGCAAGGTGGAAACCATGCAAATGGGGGAGGGTCATAATTAATTGTGATTTGTTTGTGGACTGCGAGCAGCAACAATAGGGGATACCCACCCTCAAGAGAGGACCTCTTCAAAATACCACTCCAGTAGACCAAAATGATAAGACTTGTAGGAGACAGAGTTACCTTGTCAGAGATTCCGTCTAGGAACTGCTTCAGGAATCCCAGTTTCAGGAAACCACAGGAGGGGAAAATTGCTCTTGTGGCCGGATCCTGCTTGCAGATTTCCCCCAGGCATCTGGATGGCCACTGGAAGAACAGGATGCTAGACTAGGTGGGCCATGGGCCTGATCCAGCAAAGCTCTTCTTATATTCTTATGTGCACTTCCATTGAGGATGATATCTGGATTGAATCCCATGCTCCAAACAAGCATCAACTCTGCATTTTTGCAGAACTCTCCCTTCTGGTTTTGTTTTTGTTTTTTAAAGTTTTTATTGGTTATTTTCACATAACAAATTATTTCAACAACTTGTATTTTTTCCCCACCTCCCCACCCCAATATATATATATATATATATGGTTTTGGTGTCCTCGGGTGTCTTCCCGTGTAAAAGTTGGGGTGTCTAGGCGACGTTTCGACGAGGTCTCACTCGTCATCTTCAGGCTGGTGCTTTCGGCTTCTTGTTACTGGAACAGAGCAGGATCTCAGTGTTTGAGTTCTGCCCAGCCACGTACATTGGACAAACAAACAGACGAATAAATGCACGTATCGCAGAACACAAGAATGCCGTCAAAAAAGAAGAAAAAACTTCCTCTCTTTTCCAACACATGAAAGAAACAGGACACGAAATTAATTTTGCAGATTCCAAATTGCTCTTTAACACGGAACATCACCACAAGAGAATAATCATGGAAGCCATCGAGATAGAGAAACACCCTCACAACATGAACAAGCGTGACGACACATCCCGCTTGCCAGACATCTGGAAATTAGCCCTCCCCACAAAAACTGACACCAGATCCAGAGGCACACAGAACGCCAACACCAATCAACCACACCAGACCCAAACCCAGACCCTCTCCACAGATGAATTACAGACACCATCCAGTAGCCAATCCATGGTGGCACCTCCGGATGCTGCACCCCCCTGCAATCCCTACACAGATCTGGCTGACACAAGCCACAAAACCACAGCTCGCCCCTATACACGAAGCCAAGCCAGAGCACAACTAAGTACAGTACAGCCATCTTCTCAGGAAAACTCTTCACAAAGTTCAAGAGGTCAAGACACAAAGACTTTAACAACTAATCCACACCTAATGACCCACCTAAGTGGTACTCAGGATATCACTCAAGAAATCACTCATGATATCTCTCAAGTAATTAAGGAACAAAAGAAGAAAAGGCACACTAGCCTGGGAACTTCCTCTCTGCCCAGAACATTGGAGGCTATACACCACACCCCCTCTACAGTATTTATAGGAACTCAAACACTGAGATCCTGCTCTGTTCCAGTAACAAGAAGCCGAAAGCACCAGCCTGAAGATGACGAGTGAGACCTCGTCGAAACGTCGCCTAGACACCCCAACTTTTACACGGGAAGACACCCGAGGACACCAAAACCTGCATTCCTGTACCCGTGAAAATCTACGAAAGCATATATATATATATATATATATATATATATATATATATATATAATTTAAGCTTCTTAGCTGCATTTTCAAAATTGTCTGTCCTGACCTCCTTAGGTCCTAGAATCATTTGAGCGACTGCAGCACTGCCCCAGACCAGCTCTTCGCTCAAGGATGTGGAGAGACCATATAATGATATGTGCCTTCATTACGGCATTGCCGAGCTCAACATATCTCTGCGCTCCGCTTTGCAACCATTATGTTTCAGAGATTCATTTTGCAGCATTGCTGCGCCTCCACATCCACGGCCATTTCAATTCCAGCCCAATGGCATCCAATTCCGCCACACTCTGCTGCCTAGATTACATCTATTTTTCTCAATGACATAAATCAGTTCTTGCCCAGTGCCTCCTCTGACTGACACAGTTATAGTCTGTTGAGTGCTATATCAATAACGTGAACACTACTGAGTCTGTAGCAATTGCTTTGTTTGTCCTGAAGATGACAGAAGGGAAAGATGCGGGCTTTGCAGAACTCTTCATCGAGCATCGGGGAATCTAATTGTTTATGATGGAGAAGGATGCTCGGCTGATGTTTCATGAGGGGGAGCTAATGAGAAGAGATGGTCTCCTGATAGCTGTGAGTCTCTCTGCAGTGCTTGGAATGAAACACCCATTCCTAGCACATCCACTCAGTAGAATAAACAGCACCTGTAACTGGCCCCAAGTTATTAAGGGCCTTATAGACAAACACTAACACCTCCAACTCGGCAACTTATCATGCCTTAGTGACTAGCCTGCCCGTTTGCTCTGGGCAAGTGGAGTGGGAAAGTTATGGTATCGGCATTGATGGACCCTACCTTGGATCAAATCTACGCTTCCAGGTGCCATAAGAAAGCTGCAGAGATACCGCAGGATAGTGCGCTCAAAGGAAATTATCTCTTTCAGCTTCTGCCTTCTGGAAGAAGGTACAGGGTTATAAAGACTAGGACTAGCCGCCTGAGAAACAGTTCCTATCAAATGCGATTTTGGTTTTAAACGCAGTGTAAGGTAGTCTCTATGGGCGTATATTGTATTTAATTAAGGGGTATCAGAGTTTTTAGGGGGCTAACCAGGCTGGGATAGCTGCGATAGCAGGCTTGTTGGTTTCTGAATGTCTGGTGTAGATTTTCAATTTCGTTGTTCTGTGTGGGACAAGGACAATAAAGATGATCGTATCATATTGCATCAATAGCTTAAGACGGAGGTTTTGAACCTTTTTAAGCCCACAGCTCCCTTGACCAACTACCTTCTTTCTGGGGTACCCCTGTGGGGCTCAGGCGCCCAGTCAGGCCCCCCCTTGCCTGCAGAGCTGGCAGCCTCTCACCCTTTTTCAAACACCCTCCCTTGTGGAGTGTTCCCTCAGACTCTTCTCCTCTCCCCTCTCCTTGGGAGTCCTCTGGGCAGCCGCTGGTGCTGCCTCTGGTCTGTGGGCCCCTCCCCCCGCCCCAAAGAGAGGTGCCTTCTAACACTGCCCCACAGGGGCCTGGGACTTGTCTGTCCATTCCCAAGAGCAAGGGCTGGCAGACTGGCAGGCTCAACTCCCTTGCCTGCTTGCTTGCCTACTCTGTGGGCGCCTCAGCACCCCCTGGTCATGTTGGGATGTTCCATCCCACCATAAGGAACAGACATGGGACTGTTGTGTGTCATGTGTCTGTAACACATACCAGCATTGCATGCTGGGAACTTCCGTTTGTGAATAGCTTTCTGTTTTTGCTTTGGACACGGAGATCAGACACGTTTCCTTTTGTCCTGATCTACGCTGAATAAACCTGCTTGTAAATATGCTCACACAGCCTCTCGTGCCACTTCTGTTTGTGCAGCGTTTTCTCTGCTGAATAGCGTGCTCAGTCTTCTAAAGCCTGGGCCACAGATTTATGCTGCACCAAGAACCAGAGTTCACCTGGCACACCAGCCAGTGGGCTGGAGCCAGCTGGGGGCCTGCCAATTGCCCCCGTTTCCTTGGGTGCATGCCAACAGGCCAGCGCCAGGGGCACCATTCACCTGGGGAGCTTATAGCCAGGGCTGCTGCAAGAAACAGCTGTGCAAGCCTTTGGGAGGCAGAGGTGTGAGAGGGCATCAGAGGAGGCAGGGAAGGAAAGAGGGACGGAAGCCAGGGTTGCCCGCAGCCCCCCTGCCCTGCTGAAAACCACTGGCCTAAGACATAAAGGCAACCAAAGAAAGTGCAAACAGGATGTTACATAAAAGGATAAAGCTGAGATTTCGAAAGAAGCGTGAAGGAATTTGTTGACACCGAAAGATGAATCTGCAGCCTCGACTCTTCCCCGCGTCTTCCCTGTGTCGCTGCTTTTCATTCCATCCGATAAGGTTGCTGCTTGGTTGACGGACTGCAACCCGTTATGTGATTTGGAAAGTGAAGATGCGCTTAGTGTTGTTAAGTTGGAAGTCTATAAAAGTTGGCATGTCCTGGCGGTGGGATTCATTTCCCCAGAAGCCACTGCATTAGCCAAAATAAAGCTGGGTTAAGTATCACAACAGTGTGGTTTTTGACCAAAACCACAAGAAACGTGCAACTTTCTCATGCCTGATGCCACCTGTCACATCAGGCGCAGGAAACTTCAGTCTACCGCTTGGAACTTCAAGATGTGGCTAAAGTAAAGAGGAACCAGGAGCATGTTCAGTGGGTCAGCCTGACTTCGGTAGAATAATAATAAATGTATTATTTATGCCTCTCGAAGATACCAGAATAGATTATAAAGGAGTCGCCTTGTATGGAGTCTTCATAACAATCCATCAATTCATAAAAACCAGCATGTCAAAAAGTGTCAGATGCAATTTATCTTTTATCTCAGCCAAGCATTTCAGATAAGTTTGCCGTGCTATTTTGGGTCAGATGTGGGGTAGAGAGGATGCAGATCACAGCTGGTTGAAGAGCCGTCCTTGAAGACTTTGCTCATCAGACGTTCCTCATCAACGTGGCCGGAGGCTTCAAGAGCGACGTCACAGAGCTCTTTCTGAGGTTCTGGCCCTTGGATCGATGACTTGGAGGAAAAGGTGGAGGAATCGTGATCAGATGCGCAGAACTCCTGCGCACTTTTGCAGAAGACAGGAATAAAAGGTGGCCTTCATGGAAGGGAAGACGCAGGCGAAACTGACCAAAAGAAAGGTAAAGTTATGCATCAAGCCCGTGATGCAATATATGATAAATGATGATTCCTGACTTGGCAGCAGTGCATGTGAAGTGGAGACAGTGATGACACCAACTGAGATGACTTTAAATGAAGATTAGACAGGTTCGTGGAGGAGAGGTCTAGCGATGGCTAACAGGCATTGTAGCTCTGTTCTGCCTCCATAGTTAGAGGCAGCTATGCTTCTGTATAGGGATGCAGGCGGCGCTGTAGGTTAAACCACAGAGCCTAGGAGACTTGCTGATAAGAAGGTCGGCGGTTCGAATCCCCGCGACGGGGTGAGCTCCCGTTGCTCGGTCCCTGCTCCTGCCAACCTAGCAGTTCAAAAGCACGTCAAAGTGCAAGTAGATAAATAGGTACCACTCCGGCGGGAAGGTAAACGGCGTATCCATGCGCTGCTCTGGTTCGCCAGAAGCGGCTTAGTAATGCTGGCCACATGACCCGGAAGCTGTACGCTGGCTCCCTTGGCCAATAAAGCGAGATGAGCACCGCAACCCCAGAGTCGGCCACAACTGGACCTAACAGTCAGGGGTCCCTTTACCCATTGGTCCAGCCGAATTACATATCCTATATCACATGCCCATTTAGTCATAACTTCTTTTACTTCTTCATCCTTTAATTCCCATTCTAATAATAATTTATACATTTTGGATATATTCTTTTTTGAGTTTTGTAATAATACTTTTTGTAATTTTGATTCTTCTTTTTCAAATCCTATTACTTTATCCTGATTGAATATTTGTGCAATTTGGTGATATTGTAACCATGTGGTGCAGTATTGGGTCACCTCTTCGTATGGTCTTAGTTTTAATTGGCCCTGTTCTTCCTTTAGGAGCTGCTGGTATGTTGCCATTCTTCCTATTGTATTTTTCTTTTTAACCGATATTACTTCTAACGGTGAGACCCACCATGGGGTTTTCGGTTCTAACAACCTTCTATGTCTCACCCAGACCTTGTATAATGCATTTCTAATTACAGTGGTGCCTCGCAAGACGAAATTAATCCGTTCCGCGAGTCTCTTCGTCTTGCGGTTTTTTCGTCTTGCGAAGCACGGCTATTAGCGGCTATTAGCGGCTTAGTGGCTTAGCGGCTATTAATGGCTTAGCGGCTTAGTGGCTATTAACAGCTTAGCGGCTTTAAGAAAAAGGAAACAAACTCGCAAGAACTCCCAAGACATTTCGTCTTGCGAAGCAAGCCCATAGGGAAATTCGTCTTGCGGAACGACTCAAAAAACGGAAAACTTCGTCTTGCGCGTTTTTCGTCTTGCAAGGTACCACTGTACGCGGCTTAGAAATTCTTTATGTACTGCCGCTTTGTTATAAATTAGATAGGCATGCCAACCATATCTGTTGTTCCATCCCTCCAAGTCTAAAATGTCACTGTTATCTAACTTGATCCAATCTTTGATCTAAGTAAAGCATGCCGCATTGTAATATAGTCTCAGGTCTGGGAGTCCAAAACCTCCCCACTCTTTTTATGTTGGTTAATAATTTGTGTTTGATCCGTGGCTTCTTGCCTTGCCATATAAACTTTGTTAGGTCCGTTTAATTTCATTGTACCCCATTGCAAGGGGTTGGACTAGATGATCCTTGGGGTTGCCTTCCAATGCCACAATTCTATGTTTCTAAGCTGGGGTGTAAAGGCTCAGCTGGTCCAGAACCCAAGTTGTTTAGGGCTTTGTATATCAGCATTGCTGTAATAGGAAAAATGAGAAAATGGGGTGTGAGGAAGTGGGACGCTCTACCTGAGCTCCCTACAGGTATCCTGGAGGAGGCCACAGGTGACTGGAACGCTAGGGATATGCTGCAACATTTTGTCGCAGGTCTCGTTGTTTTTATATTTCCTGGCCAGTTTTCCATGAAATGACAGGTTCATTAGGCAGCGTTAATGTGAACTGTGTCTCTTCCCAGCCTCTCCAGGGGATCTTCTTGGATCCTGCCACCTCGCTGGAGATCAACCAGCCACAAGCTGGCTCAGGGGGTCCCATAAGCCCCCCCCCCCCGCTCTGCAAACTGATGATGCAGATAATGGGCTCATCACAGCTGAAGTATCGTTGCCTCTTCCGCTGTCGGCTCCCTCTGCAAAACCGACGTTGTTCCAGACGGCGGCTCTGTGCTTCATCTCCTTCCCTCCGAAGCTCATCTGATCTGCGAAGTGATTAACCAATCATTTAATTGCACAATAGTCTTTAATTACACAGCCACGATGAGCTGTCTTCGAAAACCTGCCACAGCCACTTCTAAACCTTGAATTATGAAGTGGCAGCACTGGAAGGGAATCAAGACCCGTAAGAGTTACGCCTCTCCCCAAAGAACTCGCTTTTTCTGATATCGTGGAGTGGATATTAAATGCGTACCAAAGTGGGGGGGAACGTCCAGCCAAGTTCAAGCAGCAAAGTTTGAGTCAAATACAGGAAGGAGGGCAATGTCAGGGCAGGGCAGAGCTCTCTTGGATGGGTGTGGGTGCAGCTACAGAAAAGGCCCTGCTACTTATAGTGTTGCACTCCCCTCTGGGAAGGTAAAGGACCCCTGGAAGGTTAAGTCCAGTCAAAGGTGGTTGCGGCGCTCATCTCACTTTCAGGCCGAATGAGCCAGCATTTGTCCACAGACAGCTTTCTGGGTCATGTGGCCAACATAACTAAACCGCTTCTGGCGCAAAGGAACACTGTGACAAGTGCCAGAGTGCATGGAAATGCCATTTACATTCCCACCTGAGTGGTACCTATCTATCTTCTTGCACTGGTGTGCTTTCAAACTGCTAGGTTGGCAGGTGCTGGGACAGAGCCACAGGATCTCACCCCATTGTGGGGATTTGAACCGCCGACCTTCTGATCGGCAAGCCCAAGAGGCTCAGTGGTTTAGACCACAGCGGGACCTGCTTCCCTATTCCACGCCACCCCATGATACTCTAAAGTGGTAGAGCCCAGGTAGACGCCAGTCCACAGTCTAGAAACTTTAAGCACTTTTCCACACAATTAAGGGAAGGTGGAAGAGGAATATTTTTGTATTGCAAATGACTACGCCAGGGGTCAGCAAACCTTTTCAGCAGGGGGCTGGTCCACTGTCCCTCAGACCTTGTGGGGGGCCGGACTATATTTTTTTTTGGGGGGGGATGAATGAATTCTTATGCCCCACAAATAACCCAGAGATGTATTTTAAATAAAAGGACACATTCTACTCATGTAAAAACATACTGATTCCCAGACCGTCCACAGGCCGGATCGAGAAGGCAATTGGGCCAGATCCGGCCCCCGGGCCTTAGTTTGCCTACCCCCGAACTATGCTGTGCATGGTAAGATTTACAAATGAGAAACTTAACGAGCTTCCCTGAAGGTGTTTTAGAATCACAGAATTTTGGAGAATTTCTGTTTTGTGAGCCGCCCTATGATCTTTGGAGGAAGCCCAGTAAGTAAGTAAGTAAGTAAGTAAATAAAATAAAATACAATAGGTGGTGTCTTTAAAAAAAGCATTTTGTCCTTCGGCAATACCTTTCTCCAAGGACCCCTTTTGTCTCCCATTCTGGCGACACTCGGGAGGTAGTGGATTCTCCTTCCTTGGAGGTTTCTAAGGTAACCAGGCCCCAAGTTGCTTAGGTCTTTGTTATACCAATACTTAGACCTCAAAAAAGGGTTTGGTTGCATACCGAGCAGCCCATGCAGTGCTTTCGGAACTGAGCGTTATATGCTCCCATCACTGCAAATAAGAACATTTTAAGTGTGTTTTAAGTGCATTATAGGGACGCGGGTGGCGCTGTGGGTTAAACCACAGAGCCTAGGACTTGCCGATCAGAAGGTCGGCGGTTTGAATCCCCGTGACGGGGTGAGCTCCTGTTGCTCAGTCCCTGCTCCTGCCCACCTAGCAGTTCGAAAGCACCTCAAAGTGCAAGTAGATAAATAGGTACCGCTGTGGCAGGAAGGTAAACGGTGTTTCCGTGTGCTGCTCTGGTTCGCCAGAAGCGGCTTAGTCATGGTGGCCACATGACCTGGAAGCTGTACGCCGGCTCCCTCAGCCTGTAGAGCGAAATGAGCGCCGCAACCCCAGAGTCGGCCATGACTGGACCTAACAGTCAGGGATCCCTGAGGAGATTTCACCCCTCCCATACCCAAGAATCTCCTGAGGAGCCTGCTGATTCTACAGAGAGGAGGAGCAATGTTCTGCTTTCTACTTATTCAGCTCAGTGAGTGAGTGAGTGAGTGAGTGAGTGAGTGAGTGAGTGAGTCTGTCAGTGAGTGAGTCAATTAGTCAGCCAGTGTATCGGAGAGAGAGAGAGTGTTGGAGATCGTGTCTAGAGATAAGGTTGCTGCTAAGAGCAGCTGCAGACTCTCAGTGTAGCATTGATTTATGCTTAGAATATTCAGCTCTGTATATAGTTTTGTATCATAGTTGTAGTTATAGAATAAAAGGAAGATATTCTACAGAGCTGCTCTCCGAGTCGTTTATTCTCTGCAAGACCTTGCAAAACTCTGCTGCGCAACGACTGTATTATTGAGACAGTGAATCCGGTGCTCTCAGCTCTAAGCTGTGAGTCCACAGCACTGTGACCTGTTCCTGTGAGAAAGGTGGTCTCTGGCAGTGCTACCCAGCTCGCCTAGCCCAGTCGGGGTTGAAGTGCATGAGTCCAGTTGGTGCACTGGCTCAAGGGCGATGCTGACAATCCCTTTACCTTTTTAAGTGCATTATACAAATGTGACACTAGATGGCGATGGCGCGCTTATGGCAAATTCAATATGCCGTATTGGCCTGAATATAAGACGCACCCACAAATAAGCTCCACCTTTAAAATTCAAGGCTTATTTGCGGGTGTGGCCTGCCTCCCGGCACTACTGCCCTGAACGGGGGGTGGGGGGCGGCCAGCATTTGGCGCCCCACTCCCCTAGCCAGCGCTGGCACTCGGTTTTGAGTGTGCTGCACGACTCCCGCCTTCCAGCACTCCCGACACTAACTCCCCAAGCCGGCGCCAGTTGCCCCCCATCCCCCGTTCAGGGCGGTAGTGCCAGGAGGTGCGCTGGCAGCACTCAGTTCCAAGTATAAGTCGCACTTTAACTTTTCACAGCCGGAATTCGGGGGGGGGGGGGAGAGTGTGGCTCATATTCTGGCCAATACGGTATATTTTCAAAATGCTAAAAAAAGCATTTTCACAGTGTTTTTTTTAAAAAAATAAGTCTTTATTGTTTTAAAATAGAGTCATACAACGAAGGTAAGCATAACACAATTAGGTACAAAGGAAGAAAAAGAGAAAAAGAAGAAAGAAAGAGAAAAAAGGATTCATCGCATCAAAAAAGGCGAAAAGGGGTTTAAAAATAACGAAATAAAGGAAAAATAACAGTATTGAAAGAACCAAATATTTATACAACATCATGTCTTATCCAATTAAGTTTTCTGTAAAAAAAACTTCCAATCATTCTCATTATACTTTTTCTATTGTCCTGGTTTTATCACACAGTTTTGTTTTATATCTTTTTTCATTTGTGTATTCCATTTATTTATTATACACAAGTATCATTCAATTCTGCTAGGATGGTATCATTTACAGCCTTTTTTTATATATGTGTCTAGATTCCACCAGGAGCTGACAAAAGCCTAGAGAGGAGAAATCTTCACCAGCTACAGCTTCAAAGGCAGCTCCACACAGAGTGTTTTACAGTAATCTAAGAACCTCATAAAAACTCTGCAGGGTCATAGTTGGCCTATTGCAGCGTGCCATTTCCAACAGCGGCCAATCAGATGCCTCAAGCAAACCCACAAGGCGGGCATGAACACATAACCCAACTACTTGTGTATTCCTAGCAGCTCATATTTAGAGGTAGACTGCTTATGAATGTGGAAGCTCCATTTTCAGAGATCCTTAATTTCTTTAATCAGCCTTTTAATGTGGGGGGCTTAGGAAAAACCTGCGAAACTGTTCTGATGAACTACCCTACCAAAGAAAGTCACCTACTAACTGACAAGGAGGTCTAAATTTATAGAAACATTGGCTCTTTTTACAAAAACGGCGGGGGGGGGGGAATAATGATAATGATTAATTCTCCCCCATTAACATAACCTTCTTCTCTCACCCCTCTCATCACCTGCTCATATTTATAGCTCTGATTCTCTAAGTTTAATTATAAACCTTTATTATTAGACATTTTAAAGATTAAGATAAGCGGGGGGGGGGGGGGGAGAGTGATGAGAAAACAGTTACACTTCCTGGGGAATCTGGTCCAGAAACCAGAAGCTGTTTCTGAGCAAGAAGAAAGCTGTGGCCTTGAACGGCTGCCCAAAGAAACAACGCACAGGGTTATAAGCTTTTCTTGTGACAGCCGGCCGCTCGCTTTGCCCCCGTGCAAGAGTCAATGGCATAATTTGCACCCGATGGGGGCAAATTAGCTGACGCAAACCAGGCGTGCGCAGAGAGGCAAGGAAGGGGCTTTGGCGGCCAGGTGGGTGCAAATATGAATGGGAAGGAATAAAGGAAAGGCTGCCTTCTTGCCGTTGCCTGTAATAGCAGCCATTAGCCGGAATCACGTATTTTATGTCTCTGCTGATGCTGGACATTTAAAAAAAGGCTGTTTCGCAATATGGCTCCAAACTAGACATTCAGGGAAAGGTAATTGGCTGCGTGGTGGTGAAAACAGGTGGAAGGAGCGTTAATGCAGATCACGTCTGAAGCTATCATACAATCACAGAAGTGTAGCGCCAGAAAGTTTTTCTGCATGTTTAGTCAGAATCTCCTTTGTCGTAACTTGAAGCCATGGGTTCGCGTCCTACCCCCCAGAGCAGGAGAAAACAAGCTTGCTCCCTCTCTCATGGGGCAGCCTTTGAGATATTTGAAGATGGCAATTGTTAAGTTTTGGGTGAACGTATCAGATGACATAGCGATTCTTCAAACAGCTCTTGTTTATTCACAGGCCAGGACAGAGCTGGACTGAAGGGTTCAGTCAGCCTGCTTATATAGAGCTCCAGTACAATGTAACTGTAACAATTTTCTAAAACTATCCAATCACTGAACGTCACTTTCGATCCCTTATTTGCATAACTATCTACAGTATCCCCCTGCTGGCCCAGGATGAGAACTTCAGTACATAACAGCAATCGTATCTCCTCTCAGTCTCCTCTTTTCCAGGCTAAACATGCCCAGCTCCTTCAACCGTTGCTCATAAGACTTACTTTCCAGACCCTTGATTACAGTGGTACCTCTGGTTAAGTATTTAATTCGTTCCGGAGGTCTGTTCTTAACCTGAAACTGCTCTTAACCTGAAGCACCACTTTAGCTAATGGGGCCTCCTGCTGCCGCCACGCCGCCGGAGCCCGATTTCTGTTCTTATCCTGAAGCACAGTTCTTAACCTGAAGCACTATTTCTGGGTTAGCGGAGTGTGTAACCTGAAGCATATGTAACCTGAATCGTATGTAACCTGAGGTACCACTGTATCTTGTTCGCCCTCCTCTGCACACCTTCCAGCTTGTCAACACCCTTAAATTGTGGACCCCAGAACAGGTGTGGCCTGACCAAGGCAGAATAGAGTGAGACTATGACTTCCCTGTCAATGGCAACTAGACACAACGGCTATGTTTTGCTGCCACTGCGTTTCGGGGAGTTGGCATCTAGCTTCCAGACCGGCGCTCAATATTGGCTATGGGTTGGTCAGAAGATGCCACAAATGGGTGCTAGCAATAGGGCTTTCAGAAAAATGTTGTTGGAAGTGATATAAATAGAAAGGATTGAAAGCTTTTTTTTCTATGCAGTAACAGCAGCTAGAATACTACTGGCCCAAAAATGGAAACAAGAAGAATTCCCGACAATTGAAGAATGGAGGATGAAGTTAATGGACTATGCAGAACTAGACAAATTAACAGGAAGGATCCGAAACCAGCGAGACCAGAAATTTACCGAAGACTGGAGTAAATTTACGAACTATTTGAAAAGTATTTGTGGTGACCAGACGACGTTTGTAGGTTTGCAAGAAGATCTGTGAGGAGGAGTATTGGAAGTATTGTAGAAATGGAGAAGAGGTGGTGATATGTTAAGAGATGTAAAGACAATATAAAGTTAAGAAATGCATAAGAAGTGGTTAAGACGGAAGATCATCAGAGGTGCTGATGGAAGTCCAATAAGATTGTATTTGTAATAAACTGTGTGGTGTGTTTTATAATTTACATGTTAAAACTAATAAAAATGTATTAAAAAAAAGAAAAGAAAATGTTATCTGATTTTCCGTGGAAAGGGGGAAACTGGATTAAATGAGGGGGGTGGGGGGTGGGATCAGGCTGGCAGGTACTGCTGTGGGTGCTCACTGCCAATAAACCCCTGTATTTTGGGGTGCTGGGACCCCACAATAAGGACTCAGCTGGAAGCGCAACGAGCCCTAGATCATCATTTGTGGCTCTTTGCCTCCCTCTGGTGGGGATGTACCAAACCGGAAGAACATTTAAATTTCATACGAGAGGCCGGCTACATCCACATTCACAGAATCCTGGAATTGTCAACTTGGAAGGGACACCGAGGGTCATCCAGTCCACACCCCCCCAGCAATGCAGGAATCCTATCCATAACCATTCCTGGGTGGGCTCGAACTGCCAACCTTCTGGTTAACAACCAGACGTACTGACTCACCGCGCCGCTTAAAACACAGGAGTGTTGAACACGGTGCATTTGTTGTTGTTTTTTTATAATAAATTTTATTAAAGTTTTGAAGGTTACAGAAAGAAAAGTAGAAAAATTTAAACAAACAAAGCACACACAAAAACACACAAATCCAACCTTTACATAACTTTCTTTCCTTTGCTTATTTCCCTGACCTCCTCACACCTCCCTTTTTTGTATTCTAGTTCAATTAGATATTTCAGCAAATCCTTTCCATCTCTGTTTTTATCCTAAAAATTTATCTTGATATACTATAATTTTACATTCTCCTCTTTCACTAATTACCAATCCATTTTTACTTAATCCTTTATAACATTTCTGCTAAAACCACATAGCTTCATTCCAACATCCTTCTAACATTCCTTAATTTTACAAAGTTTCTGTAGATAAACTTTAAATTTTTTCCAATCTTCTTCCACCGACTCTTCTCCCTGGTCTCGGATTCTGCCAGTCATTTCCGCCAGTTCCATGTAGTCCATCACCTTCATCTGCCATTCTTCCTGAACATGGTGCATTTGACATACATGCTAGGGCATGAGCAGGAATGTCTTTTTTTTCTTTTCAAATTTTTTTATTGAATTTTCCACAATTATAACACTTACAATCTAACAAAAAAAAAAGAAAGAAAGAAAAAGTAGAAAGAAGAAAGAAGAAAATAAACCACACACACACACATACCAAAAGAAAAAACAGTACAATACATTACAAGAAAGACATAAGCAGAACCACAACATAGGAGAAAATAATCTTAAACCTTTACAACCCAATCTTATTTACATATTGGTTGACTTCCTCTAATCCCTCCCTTGTATCTGTATGTTTCCTTGTACTATATCTGTATGTAACAGCTTTCCAATATCATTCTTCAACAAAAATATTTCCAGTTGTTATCTAACTTATTCACTTTTCTTACTATTCTAAACCCAATTTATTTAATAAATCCTAATTTAATCCTAGACTCTTGAGAGTCCCATGGACTGCAAGAAGATCAAACACATCCATTCTTAAGAAAATCAGCCCTGAGTGCTCACTGGAAGGACAGATCGTGAAGCTGAGGCTCCAGTACTTTGGCCACCTCATGAGAACAGAAGACTCCCTGGAAAAGACCCTGATGTTGGGAAAGATGGAGGGCACAAGGAGAAGGGGACGAGTGGATGAGATGGTTGGCTAGTGTTCTCGAAGCTACGAACATGAGTTTGACCAAACTGCGTGAGGCAGTGGAAGACAGGAGTGCCTGGCGTGCTCTGGTCCAGGGGGTCATGAAGAGTCGGACACGACTAAACGACTAAACAACAACAACAAATTTAATCCTAGGCCTCTATGATGCTTTCAAATGATTTCTAGTTTTTAATATTACAATATTTGTTCAGGTAGTCCTTAAATTTCTTCCAATCTTCTTGGTATTCCTCTTCTTTCTGGTCACGGATTCTTCCCGTCAGGTCAGCTAGCTCCGAAAAGTCCATCACCCTCATCTGTTTGGTTCTCAAATAAGCTTCGTTCGGCACCAGACGGCCGTCCTCCTGCTTGCTTGAACATGGACGCCCTGCTAGGGCTGGACAAAAGGCGGTCATTTCCTCTAAGACCTGGAATGCCCATCAAGGAGTATTGGCCACCTGACGCCATTGAGATATCGGGTGGCAGGCAGGTGGGACCTGGGAGTTGGCAAAGGGGGGATCACCTGTCAAAGTTGGCCCGTGGGAGAGGTAAGGATCTGTTCCATCAGCCAGATCCAGTCACTGTCAACCCATGCCTTAGGGGAAGTTCAGCCCATCTAGAACAGGCCCAATATCCTTCACCTTCTGGGTGCATAGCAGTGCCCCCATCTTGTCTGGTCCAAGGCTCTGGTCCAAGTTATCCTCCCTCACCTGGCTCAGGACTGGCACTTGCGTTTGAGGGATAATTATTATTATTATTATTATTATTATTATTATTATTATTATTTATTATTTGTACCCCGCCCTATGGGTTAAACCACGGAGCCTAGGACTTGCTGATCAGAAGGTCGGCGGTTCGAATCCCCGCAACGGGGTGAGCTCCCGTTGCTCAGTCCCTGCTCCTGCCCACCTAGCAATTTGAAAGCACGTCAAAGCGCAAGCAGATAAATAGGTACCACTCCGGCGGGAAGGTAAACGGTGTTTCCGTGCACTGCTCTGGTTCGCCAGAAGCGGCTTAGTCCTGCTGGCCACATGACCTGGAAGCTGTACGCCGGCTCCCTCGGCCAATAAAGCGAGATGAGCACCGCAACCCCAGAGTCGGTCACGACTGGACCTAATGGTCAGGGGTCCCTTTACCTTTACCTTACCCCGCCCATCTGGCTGGGTTTCCCCAGCCACTCTGAGCAGCTTCCAACAAGAATTAAAAATACACCAAAGTGTCATACATTAAAAACTTCCCTGAACAGGGCTGCCTTAAGATGTCTTCTGAATGTCAGGTAATTGTTTATCTCTTTGACATCTGATGGGAGGGCGTTCCACAGGGTAGGCGCCACTGCTGAGAAGGCCCTCTGCCTGGTTCCCTGTAGCTTTGCTTCTTGCAATGAGGGAACCAGCAGAAGGCCCTCAGCGCTGGACCTCAGCGTCCGGGCAGGATGATGGAAGTGGAGATGCTCCTTCAGGTCTACTGGGCCAAGAGAGGTGAAGCTGGTTTTGTGCCATTGGCTGCTTTGGAAAGGGGAGGAGGGATGCCAGCGCCTTCCTGGCAGAGTGGGGGGTGGGTCTCTGAAGAGGCTGGGAAGGGGACTTCCGGAGGCGGCGCGAAACAGCGATGGCGGTCCTCTTCATTCTCTGAAGAGGGGCTCCGCAGGAAAGGGTCGTTCGCTGCGGCATAGCGACGACCCGTTAGGAAAAACCACGGGCAGAGGGAGCCCGTGGCCGTGGGACTCGGCGGGCGCCAGGAACTCCCCCAGAAGTGTTGAAGGGACCCCGTAAGGGGCTCCGGAGCGCGAAAGGGGGAGCGGCGCTGTGAGTTCATCGCTCTTTCTGCGGGAGGCGAAGCCGCGCGGCTGCTGCTGATGAGCGCCGACCTTTCTTCCTGTGAACATCAATTTGGCAAGCAACATACCCGTGAGTAAAGTGAACTACAATTTGGACACAAAATATCTCTTTTCCGGGTTTGAAAACGGGAGACGAGTAAAAGGAAGTCCGTCTCCCGATACTGCTTACAAGATCAAAGCATAGATACAGAGAAGCGCTGAGGCGTTTAAAGGGAACTTTGTAAAGTGGAACTATTGTGCATTTACAGAATTTACAGTCTTCTTATTTAAAAGACCAAGAGAGACCTTATTTTTGCCTATGGGACTTGTATTTGGGACTTTGTTTTAAGAACGCAAGTCGTCGGGCTGTCAGCGCGTAGCTGAGCTGTCAAACTGCGGATTACAGTAACAAGATTTTAAGTCGTTACATATATTGAGACTTTAAATGTTTAAAACACTGTTGCAACTACCACTCTGGCTCCTAGCGGTCTTAGTTTAAAAAGTAGAGGACTCTGCGAATCTTCCTTTTGTCTTGGAATTACAAATTAAAAAGAGATCACAGAAACTTTAAATGGCGGAAAAATTCCTTCCTTCCCTGAAACTTTAAGATACTCCCCCTAGAGGATTGTGGAGTTACAGAGGCCTGGGAAACATACTTTGTTTGGAATTTCTGTGGTTTAATTGTTTGTACTCTGGACTTGCTTTCTCATGGAATAAAGGATAACTTGACCTTGAACAAGAGGCAGGTGTGGAATGAGTGGCACAGGGAAAACAAGAGCAGCTAAAGCTAAAGAAAGAGAAAAAGAAAAAGAAAAAGAAAGGAAGCCTGTGCAACTTGTCCAAACAACTTTAGCTCATCATCGCAGATCATCTGTTCCAACCGTCCTGACAGCACAGGAGGTGGAGGCCGAACAGCCTGCTGAAGAGGATATGGCAACAGGAGGATCTGACACAGTTTTGAAACAAATTCTAGAACAATTAGCAATTTTAAATCAAAAAGTGGACAATCAATCATTAAAAATAGACCAAGCAACATCTACTATTGGCGCATTATCTGAAAAGGTCTCTCAGAATACACAGGCAATTGAGAATTTACAAGGAGCTACAGCTGAAAATCATAAATTAGCTGTGGAAGCCTATCAAAAAGCGGAGCAAGCAAGTAAAAAAGTTGATGAGATTAAAGGTGAAATCAAGCCTCTGCAAAGACAGGTAGGGGAACAACAGGCCTACCTGTCGATGGTGGAATTGAGAAACAAGGAGAATAACCTTAGGTTGAGAGCTGTCCCAGAATTGGAGGAAGGCAACTTGGAGGGATTTTTGACACTTTTATTCTCCAAATTTTGGGGAATAGAAGAGGATAAAGACTTTAAAATTGTGACTGCATTTAGATTGGGCAGATCGGTGAAGAAAGACAAGTCCAGAGACTGTTTGGTTATTTTGAGATCAAGAGAAGAAAGAGACAAGATACTAGGCCTACATTTCAAAAAATCTCTAGAGATAGAAGGCAAAAAGGCTGAAATTTATAGAGATATACCCAAATTGTTATTGGATCTTAGAGCCTCATACATAGAACTGGCAAAGCTGTTGAGAAACAACACAATCCCTTATAGGTGGGAGTTCCCGCAAGGACTATCATTTAGCTATAAAGGAAGGAAAATAAGAATCAGAACACCAGAGGACCAGCAGAAGTTTCTTCACGAAAACGGGGAAGACCTCCAGAAAGGAGCAGTTACGTCTTGGCCACCTCCACTACCAGAAACCAAACAGCCTGGAGCTGGACCATCACTGCCACAGCCGGGAACGGGAGACCTAGACACCCCACTGTAAGGCCTATAAATTGATTCAGGATGTCTCTGCAACTTCTTAGTTGGAATATAAATGGCGGAAATTCTCCAGAAAAAAGAAGGAAAGTATTTCACATTTTGAAGAAAGAACAATTGGACATTATTTGCCTGCAAGAAACACATGTGACAAGGCTCCATCGGAAAGTGCTAATTAACAAAAGGCTAGGCCAAGAATTTATTTCTTCGGACAGAGTTAAGAAAAGAGGAGTAGTGATATATGCAAAGGAGAGCCTGTCACCGAAACTTCTATTTAAAGATGAACAAGGCAGAATCTTGGCTATTGAAATTTACACACATGGAGAAAATTTTTTGATATTAGGAATCTATGCACCAAATGATGGAAAATCGGAATTCTTTAAGAAGCTGCATGAGACTTTACTGGACTATCTAGACTATAACAACATTATTATGTTGGGAGATATGAATGGGGTCGTCTCTGTAAATATGGATAAGTCACAGAGTGCAAATATAACAAAAGAAGGCAGACTACCTAAAACTTTTTTTGAAATGACAGACAATATGGATTTGATTGATATATGGAGAGTCAAGAACCCCCTAGGAAAAGAAGGAACTTTCTTTTCTGAAGCTCATCTGTCATGGACACGAATCGACCAAATATGGACAACTAAAGGACTGGCACCTAAAACTAGAAAAGTGGAAATTTGCCCAAAAACTTGCTCCGACCATAATGCTTTGAAAATGGAATTGAGACTAAACATAACCGGATCCTTCCGATGGAAAATGAATGACACTTTATTTAGAGACCAGGAGATTGTGAAGAAGGCCCAAAAAACTTTGAAAGACTACTTTGAGATAAATCTAAACACTACGGTGGAAAAAAGAACAATCTGGGACGCAAGTAAGGCGGTTATGAGAGGGTTTCTAATACAACAAAACACCGTAAAGAAAAGACTCTGGAATGAAAAGAAGCAGAAGATACTGGAGAGAATAAATGAAGGTGAAAGGAAATTAAGATCTAGGCCCAAGTCTAAGGAAGTGCTGAGAGAAGTGAAATTTTTCCAGGCCCAATACATGAAACTGATAAACCAAGAAGTGGAGTGGAAAATTAAACAAATGAGACAAAGATCTTTCGAATCAGCTAACAAGTGTGGGAAACTGCTAGCATGGCAGTTGAAAAAAAGACAAAAACTAAATACAGTTACAAATCTAGAGATTGAAGGGAGAATGGTTCAGAAGCCTGAAGAAATTAGGAAATGTTTCCAGAGATACTTCAAAGATCTTTATGCACAAGGGCCGCAGAAAGAATCTGAGATGGATCAATTTATTAAAACTAACGGATTACAAAAAATTTCCCAGGAAATGAGAACAATCCTGAATGCTAAAGTTTCACAGCAGGAAATCGAGAGTGCCATACAGAACCTCCAACTAGGCAAATCTCCAGGCCCTGATGGACTTACCTCCAAATATTATAAGGTTTTGAAGGACTATTTGATACAACCCTTGATGGAGGTGTGTAACCAGATCATGGAGGGTAAGAAGGCACCAGAAACGTGGAAAGAAGCTTTCATCACATTGATTCCTAAAACAGAAACTGAAAAGACTCAACTTAAGAACTACCGTCCCATCTCACTCCTAAATGTGGATTACAAAATTTTTGCAGATATTTTGGCTAATAGATTTAAAAAAGTATTGAACGAAGTGATTCATAAAGACCAAGCAGGCTTTCTCCCGGGTAGACATTTGTTTGACAACACGAGAAACATTATTGACATTTTGGAACTCTTACAAACAAATATTAACACTAGAGCGGTGTTAATTTTTATTGATGCGGAGAAAGCCTTTGACAACATTTCTTGGATGTTCATGAAGAAAAATTTGGAAGGGATGGGAGTGGGACGGGGGTTTGAAAATGGTATAGAAGCAATATATTCAGATCAAAAAGCTAAATTGATAGTAAACAATGTGGTGACGGAGGAATTCAATATTGAAAAAGGGACACGACAAGGGTGCCCTCTATCCCCATTATTGTTTATCTCGGTCCTGGAGGTGCTTTTGAACATGATTAGAAGGGTCCGGTCAGTTCGGGGCATTGAGGTTGGAGTAAAACAATATAAATTGAAAGCATTCGCAGATGATTTGGTATTAACATTACAGGAGCCAGTTTCTAGCACAAAAAGAGTTTTGGATTTAATTTCTGATTATGGTCGGGTGGCGGGATTTAAGTTGAATAAGCAAAAGACTAAGGTTTTAGTAAAGAATTTAACGTCTACAGAAGCAGATGAGTTTTTGAAAGAGACAGGATTAAATGTGGTTAAAAAGGTAAAATACCTAGGGGTGTACCTGACCTCTAAAAACTTGAATTTGTTTAAGGACAACTATGAGAAATGTTGGTCAGAAATTAAAAGGGATTTGGAAATTTGGACAAGACTAAAACTTTCCTTGTTAGGCCGAATAGCAGCTATAAAGATGAATGTTTTGCCGAAAATGTTATTCTTGTTTCAGACCCTGCAGATTGTGGACAAAGTGGTATGTTTTGGAAAGTGGCAGAAGGATATCTCTAAGTTCGTTTGGCAGGGCAAAAAGCCCCGAATTAAGTTTAAAATACTAACAGATGCGAAAGAAAGGGGGGGATTTGCCCTGCCAGACTTGAGGTTATATTATGAATCTACAGCCTTCTGCTGGATGAAAGATTGGTTTTTGTTAGAGAACACCGATGTCCTAGATCTGGAAGGGTTTGATAATGCTTTTGGGTGGCATGCGTATTTGTGGTATGACAAGGTTAAAGTTCATAAAATGTTCAAAAACCATATTGTTAGAAGAGCAATTTTTATGGTCTGGACAAAATATAAAGACTTATTGGAGAGCAAAACACCAAGGTGGCTTTCACCGGCGGAGGCCAAGGCACGTAAGAGACTTAACATGGAGGCCTACTGGCCAAAATATTGGGAATTAATTGAAAAAGATGGTGACAATTGGAAGCTGCAGAGTTTTGAAAGTGTAAAAAGCAAGGTGCGAGACTGGTTGCATTATGCTCAAATTCGGGAAATTTTTAAAATAGATAAAAAGGTTGGGTTCCAGGTGGATAAATCGAAATTAGAGACAGAATTGTTAGAACCTAAAGACAAATTACTTTCAAGAATGTATAACTTGCTGCTTAAATGGAATACACAGGAGGAGACAGTTAAATCCGCCATGATAAAGTGGGCACAGGATATTGGACATAACATTATGTTTGAGGACTGGGAAAGGCTATGGACCACCGGATTGAAATTCACGGCATGTAGTGCCCTGAAAGAAAATATTATGAAAATGATATACCGGTGGTACATGACCCCAGTCAAGCTTGCTAAGATATATCACCTGTCTGATAATAAGTGCTGGAAGTGTAAAGAGGCGGAAGGGACGTTCTTTCATCTCTGGTGGACATGTCCGAAAGTGAAGGCCTTTTGGGAAATGATCTATAATGAGTTAAAAAAGGTATTCAGATATACTGTGCCTAAGAAACCGGAGGCCTTCCTTCTGGGCATTGTAGACCAGAATGTGTTAAAGAAGGATAGAACCTTTTTTATGTATGCTACAACAGCAGCAAGAATTCTTATCGCAAAGTGTTGGAAGACACAAGATTTACCCACACTGGAGGAATGGCAGACGCAGTTGATGGACTATATGGAACTGGCTGAAATGACTGGCAGAATCCGAGACTTGGGAGAAGAAACAATGGAAGAGGACTGGAAAAAATTTAAGGACTATTTGCAAAAATATTATAAGTTGTATGAATGTTAAGAAAATGCACTTTTTAGGAAATATTAGCCCCAGCAATGGTAATCAGGCGAAATGAAAACTAAGGCACAAGAAGTTAGAGGTGGAATTAAGAAAAATTTTTATTGCATTATGTTTTAATCACAATACATAAGATCATGGTTATAATAATTTTTGACTTTGGTAACATGATGAACTGAAAGATACAATAAGTAATGAAATAAGATAACAAATAGCTGAAGACTTTGCATTATGAACATTGGGTTACAAATATACTGAAATGGGTAACATGATAAAATGAAAGATACAATAAGTGATGAAATAAGATAACAAAATGCTGAAGTTGGTATTATAAATAATGCAGATTCGGGAAGACGTGGGGAAGTCCAAAAGATTCTGTAAAAGACTTATGATTTATGAAACTCTTGTATTTTATTTTCTTTCTTTTTTGTTCTTTTTCTTATTCTGTAAAATTAATAAAAATTAAAAAAAAAAAAAAATGAAGAGGCTGGGAAGGGCCATGGGATGCTGATGGGAGAAGTAACAGAGACTGATCAGGAGTCTTAAAAGGAGGGTGCAGGATTATCACCTGGCCCAAGGCACTGCCGCTGCAGGTGGGAGCAGACCCACCCCAAGCTTGCAAAGTGTGCAAGTTTTGCAAGAGTACACATCACAGCACATCTTTGACAGCTTGGCAGGCAGGGTGTAGAATTCGTTGGGTCATCTTCGTTGATCCTGATCGCCTCACCTCAAAAGAGACATTGGAGAGTTGGAGAAAGTTCGGGAAAAGGAAGCCAGAATGATCCAAGAGACGGAGCCACTCCCCTGTGAGGAACGGTCGCAGCATTTTGGACTTTTTTGTTTGGACTTAGAGAAAAGGCGATCGAGAGATGACATGATTACAAAATCATGCGTAACACAGAGAAAGATAGAGGGAAGTTTTTCTCCCTCTCGCATAACACTCAGACTTGTGGACATCCAATGAAACTAAATGTTGGACAATTAAGGGCAAGCCAAAGAAAGGACTTTCCTGCAGCGCAGATTTGTGGAACTTGCTGCTTCAAGAAACAAAGAATTGCCACCATATCTATTTACATATGCCACAATTGCAGCAAGGACTTTGCTGGCCCAAAAATGGAAATTACAAGAAATACTTACTATTGCGGAGTGGCAGGCGAAAATGATGGACTTTGCAGAGTTGGCCAAACTGACTTGCAGGATCCGAGACCAGGACAATCAGAAATTCCAAAGAGACTGGAGTAAGTTTATTGTATATTGGAACGATAATTGCAAAAATCTGAAGACACTAGCAGGATTGAAATAAATCCTGCAATGTGGACACATAGGAAAGATTTAAATTGTGCAAATGGATGTGATATGGGATACCTGTTGAAGGGAAGGAAGTCACAAGCTCGGCAGAGCAAAAAGGTTGTTTTGTGTTTGTTATTGTAATGTTGGAAATGTTGTTTAAAGGAAAATAATAAAAAATTATGGGGTGGAAGGGGGGGAGAGAATTGCCACCAACCTAGACAGCTGGGTGTTCTCTGCATACTGGTGACACCTCCAACCAAGTCTCCAGATGGCCTCACCCAAGAGTCTCATACAGATGTCAAGCAGGATGGGAGAAACTTCAAAGCATGGCTGCGAAGGTGGTCCACCAGAACCACCTTATGGACTCGGCCACCCAGCTATGAGCAGAACCGCCAACGAGTGTTGCCTCCCACATCGGACCCTGGTAGCCTGTCCAGGGGGACACCACTGAGAGGTCCAGGAGACTTAGCAGCGTCTCACTCCCCCTGTCAATCCCTCCAACAAAGTTCAACCCACAGGGAGACCAAGGCAGTTTCCATCTCCAAAGGAGCTCTGAAATCTGACTGAACCGGTACTAGAGAATTGGTTTCATTCCGTGATGAGTGGAGTTGCCCAGCCACCACTCCTGCCCAGGTAGCACAGGGCCCAGGTGAGTTTCTTCAGGAGAGGTCCAATTATGGTGCCTTTTAAAGAAGTTGGAACTGTGCCCTCTCTACATGAGGCACCCACAGCCTCCCGACTCTGGACCCCTGTTGAATTGAATAAGCCATGAAGTGGAAGCATCAAGCCTTTCAAGGAAGACTTTTAATGTGTGGTGTTTTATTATGTTTTTAAAAATTTTGGAAGCCACCCACTGGGCCAACCCAGTCAAATGGGTGGGGTACAAATGATATTATTATTATTATTATTATTATTATTATTATTATTATTATTTGTTGTTGTTGTTGTTGTTGTTGTTGTTGTTGTTGTTTAGTCATGTCCGACTCTTCGTGACCCCCTGGACCAGAGCACGCCAGGCCCTCCTGTCTTCCACTGCCTCCCACAGTTTGTCAAACTCATGTTCCTAGCTTCGAGAACACTATCCAACCATCTCGTCCTCTGTCGTTCCCTTCTCCAGCACCAGAATTCAAAAGCATCCATTCTTCGGCGATCAGCCTTCTTTATGGTCCAGCTCTCACTTCCATACAACACTACTGGGAAAACCATGGCTTTAACTATACGGACCTTTGTTGGCAAGGTGATGTCTCTGCTTTTTAAGATGCTGTCTAGGTTTGTCATTGCTTTTCTCCCAAGAAGCAGGCGTATTATTATTATTATTATTATTATTACTATTATTATTTTGTGTATGGGATATTTGGAGAGGGGTAGTACCTCTGGTGGGGGATAAGTCGTGTTCCTTCTGGGGGAGTTTGTTCACCTTTGGTCTGCACTCTGCACTCAGCTCTCACCTGTGGCTCTTAGACACTGTCAGCATGTGACTGCACGCACACCCGGGAAAGGCTTCGACTGGCCGGCTAAACCAGGTGAGGGGAGCGGATGGGTCTCAGACCCCCTGCATGTGAAGACAGGTTCTGGCAGATTGAACAGACAAGACCAAGAGCGGGTCCAACAGTCAAGAAGGCAATTTCTGCACGCGCCGTCAAGAGAAGTGAGGGGCGGGTGGGGCTTGTCCACCTGGGAAGGAAGCCCATCCAGAAGAAGAACTCTGATCCTAAACGTCTGCTGCCAGTGTGGTGTAGTGGTTAAGAGTGGTAGTCTTGTAATCTGGGGAACCGGGTTCGCTTCCCCGCTCCTCCACATGCAGCTGCTGGGTGACCTTGGGCCAGTCACACTTCTCTGAAGTCTCTCAGCCCCACTCACCTCACAGAGTGTTGGTTGTGGGGAAGGAAGGGGAAGGAGAATGTTGGCCGCTTGAGACTCCTTCGGGTAGTGATAAAGCGGGATATCAAATCCAAACTCTTCTTCTTCTCCTCCTTCCAGCAACTCCTGCAGCCAAACTGGTGCTCAACATCTTGCTCTGCTGTCCTTTGGACCCCATCAGGGAGGCCGAGAGAGGGGTCTTGTCGTCTGGACAGCCCAGGACCTCCAGACACAGTGCCCAGTTTGAGTCAGTAGTGTTCCGCTACACAGCTGTGAATATCCCTAGATAGCTCTGCTCTGATTATCTCTGCCTTACTTTCGAGTATGAGGCTAGGATATTATACTTTGCTTCTGGATGGAATACGAATGTTATAAATTCTCCTCTCATTATAAGCCAGGCCTCCAGTAGAAAAATATTTGAATTCTGATTTTAAAAAGTGGACTTCTATGTGCACTCATAAGACACCTGTAGTCTCTTTCAATATTTGTTATATTGCCAGCTACTCAAATAGTCATCTTGGCTGTGATTCCTGGAAGACCTGCTCCCTGCCTTGCAGGCCTTTTTCCATCTGGCCTGGGAGTGGGGGGGCGGACTGACTCCAGCTACAAAAGCTGAGGCTGCTGATCAGACACTTGGGTTGTTGCTTAGGGGTGGTTGCGCTCTCTCTCTCTCTCTCTCTCTCTGTGTGTGTGTGTGTGTGTGTCTGTGTGTTGCTGCAGTTATTGCCATTAATTTTTGTGGTTTTATTCTAGATCTTATTATGATTTATGTGGAAATGGTTTCAATTTAGTTGTGTGCTTTTTGAGGCTTTATTCAATGTTTATCACTACTTTTGCTATTACAGATAGGTAGCCGTGTTGGTCTGCCATAGTCAAAACAAAATAAAAAAATTCCTTCCAGTAGCACCTTAAAGACCAACTAAGTTAGTTCTAGGTATGAGCTTTCGTGTGCATGCACACTTCTTCAGATACTTCTTCAGTATCTGAAGAAGTGTGCATGCACACGAAAGCTCATACCTAGAACTAACTTAGTTGGTCTTTAAGGTGCTACTGGAAGGAATTTTTTTATTTTACTTTTGCTATGTTTGCAATGGTGTAATTTTTTTCCTCTCTGCATTGTAAGTTGCCTTGAGCATGCTTGTAACTAGGAAACGGGGCACACAAATAAAACTATGTGTTCTCATTAGTGTTCATGTCATTTCTATACCGCTTTAACTTTTAAAGAAAAAAACCTCAAAGCGGTTTACAACACGTTGTTGTTGTTGTTTAGTCATTTAGTCGTGTCTGACTCTTCGTGACCCCATGGACAGAGCACACCAGACACTCCTGTCTTTCACTGCCTCCCGCAGTTTGGTCAGACTCATGTTTGTAGCTTTGAGAACACTGTCCAACCATCTCGCCCTCTGTCGTCCCCTTCTCCTTGTGCCCTCCATCTTTCCCAACATCAGGGTCTTTTCCAGGGAGTCTTCTCTTCTCATGAGGTGGCCAAAGTATTGGAGCCTCAGTTTCAGGATCTGTTCTTCCAGTGAGCACTCAGGACTGATTTCCTTCAGAATGGAGAGGTTAGATCTTCTTGCAGTCCAGGGGACTCTCAAGAGTCTCCTCCAGCACCAGAATTCAAAAGCGTCCATTCTTCGGCGACCAGCCTTCTTGATGGTCCAGCTCTCACTTCCATACATCACTACTGGGAAAACCATAGCTTTAACTATATGGACCTTTGTCGGCAAGGTGATGTCTCTGCTTTTTAAGATGCTGTCTAGGTTTGTCATTGCTTACAACACATTAGAAGAACGAACAACACAGTTTGTATGTATGTGTCCCAGGGAGGTCACTTTGATGCTGCTAACACAGCAAAAATAAAAATATGTGGGAGGCAGCAGGTACAAGTTTCTGGTGTCTGCAGCCACAGCAGGCGCTGTGATACTCCAGCAGTTTGCCCCTGAGATGCATTCCATTGCCTCTTGAGACACACGGATTTAAGTAACAAGTACAATTCATCTGCAGACTTGCCACAAGGTGGCAGCAAACACACCGTATTTCAAGGCAACCCACCAGAACAGTCTGGATGTAGAAATCAGAGGTGTTGTGCGTTCTGTGCGTAAAGATGTTCTGTTCTTTCCCTGCGGACGATGCTGCATCTTCTAAAGCAGCCTTCTTCCCCCATCCATCCCAGGCAGATGCAGCTTGCAGAAGGCTCTTCTATAGGGTCAGGCTTACGGGGACTTATAAAGTAAGGGACTCCCAAGTTCCCCGCTTGCATTGGGCTAGAAACTGTGGGTGTCTCCAGATTCAGCATTTTCATTCCAGCAAATTCAGGTTTCGCAATTATAGATGATCGCAAGGGCTTTCTCAGCAACTTCGTTCCCCCAAGAGATGGGGAGAGATGCTGGAAAGGGTGGGGTGATATTTCCTACGATGCACCTCCATTTAACCTCCCCGCAAACGAAGGGGAACAAACGACATAACCAGTGTTGCAGTCTAACCTTGGCGAGTCAACATGAGTCAACAGTGTGATGCTAACGCTGCTACATCAACAGCCATCTAGTGTCCAGATCAAGGGAGGTTATAGTATCTCTCTATTCTGCCTTGGTCAGACCACACCTAAATTACTGTGTCCAGTTCTGGGCTCCACAATTTCAGAAGGATGATGACAAGCTGGAAAGGGGGCAGGTGACCGAGATGATGAAGGGTCTGGAAACCAAGCCTGATGAGGAACGGTTAAAGGAGCTGGGTATGTTTAGGCTGGAGAAGAGGAGACTGAGAGGAGATATGATAGTCATCTTCAAATATCTCAAGGGTTAAGGTTGGAAGGATTTGCTGAAACAACAAATTGAATTAGAATACAAAAATGGGAGGTGTGAGGAGGTCAAGGAAATAAGTGAATGTAAACAAGTGATGTACAGGTTTGACTTTTTTTCTTTGTTTTTTTCTTCTTCTGTTTTATGGTTTTTGATGATTTTTTTTTAAATATATATGTATTGTTTCTTCCTTTTTTCCCCTGGATTGTTATTATTTTCTTTTTTTCTGTAATCTTTAAAACCTTAAGAAAAAATTATTAAAAAACAACAACAAATATCTCAAGGGTTGTCGCATGGAGGAGGGAGAAAGCTTGTTTTCACCTGCTCTTGTTGAGGGTAGGACTTTAACCCATGGCTTCCAGTTGCAAGAAAGGAGGTTCAGACTAAATATCAGGAAGACCTTTCTGACAGTAAGAGCCGTTCAACAGTGGAACAGTCTCCCTTGGAAGAAGGGAGATAGAATCTCCTTTCTTGGAGGTTTAAAGCAGAGGTTGGATGGCCGCCTGTCAGGGGTGCCTTAGCTGAGATTCCTGCATTGCAGGGGGTTGAACTAGATGACCCTCGGGGTCCCTTCCAACTCTTAAGATTCTATTATTCTATTATTCTAATCTCCCTGCAAGCAAGTCAGGATGAATGCTCAATAAATAGATCATCTAGAAGCAATATCTCTATCTATCATCTATACCTTAATTTTTAATCATTGTTTGATCACTTCAGGATAATAATAATAATAATAATAATAATAATAATAATAATAATAATAATTTATTTATACCTCGCCCATCTGGCTGGGTTTCCCTAGCCACTCTGTGCGGCTTCCAACAGAATATTAAAATACAATAGTCTATTAAACATTAAAAGCTTCCCTAAACAGGGCTGCCTTCAGATGTCTTCTAAAAGTCTGGTAGTTGTTTTTCTCTTTGACATCTGGTGGGAGGGCGTTCCACAGGGTGGGTGCCACTACCGAGAAGGCCCTCTGCCTGGTTCCCTGTAACCTCACTTCTCGCAGGGAGGGAACCGCCAAAAGGCCCTCGGGCTGGACCTCAGTATCCGGGCAGAACAATGGGGGTGGAGACGCTCCTTCAGGTATACTGGACAGAGGTCGTTTAGGGCTTTAAAGGTCAGCACCAACATTTTGAATTGTGCTCGGAAACGTACTCATGTATTCATAAAGGAAATTTTTTAAAAAATCAGTTATGGACTACAATAATGTACCTTCAGTAAAGCAGGGAATATTGCTGAATGGTCGTAAAAGTGCTTTGAAATGCACAGCTGAGTTCTGCCTCGGTTTAAAATCTGCCTGGTGTATTCGCACAGCCAGGTTGACCTCAAAGATGGCTACTTATCCGCACGCCCTTCCTGCAAGGTGGGCCAGCAGCCCTTCCCCTTAGACTGATAGTTGTTTATACTGGGTTCCATGCGGATTTTATTTTCTACCAATAGTACTATATTTAATATGTATTTAATACCGTATTTAATTAATACCGTATTTTTCACTCTATAAGATGCACCAGACCATAAGACACACCTAGTTTTTGGAGGAGGAAAACAAGAAAAAAATATTCTGAATCTCAGAAGCCAGAGCAGCAAGAGGGAACGCTGCGCAGTGAAAGCAGCAATCCCTCTTGCTGTTCTAGCTTCTGGGATAGCTGCGCAGCCTGCATTCGCCCCATAAGACGCATACACATTTCCCCTTACTTTTTAGGAGGGGAAAAGTGAGTCTTATAGAGCAAAAAATACGGTATGTGCTCTGTATCGAGAGCTTCCTTTTATACCATTTCACGAACTGCCCAGAGGGACATTGTCTTATGGGCAGAAGGTCACTGCGCCAAGCGAAATAAGTATAACTAAAGCATCTCTTTGACACCCTTTTCGCCTCTCTATTTCAGGCTCCCAACACCTGCCGAGGCTGCTAAGTAGCTTTTGATGAAGAGGCTGGGTCAGGGGCTGTTAATCCCAGAGGCTTAACTGGGCAGGATGCGCAGGGTCACAAAGGGCGAAGGAGAGGCGGCTGATGCAGTGGGAAATGTGCCCATTTTTTTGTGCGTTTCTGAAACAGCCCCGGTGGCAATCTCCCCTTCAGTAGTGCAGCTGTGTGGAACACCTGACCTGCAGGTCTAAATCAGGCCAATTTGGCAAGCCACACACACCTGCCCTATGATGGCAGGTGTGGAGCAGGTGCAGGATCATCTTTCTGCAGCAAAGGGAGGTTGCGGGGAGACTGCTGATCCGCTAATGGCTCTGTGTTCCCTTTAGGTGACTGGCAGGAGTGGAATCCCCACCCCTCCACCCACCTGTCAATTTTCCCTGGGGAGGGGGGCTGGTCCCACTGCCCAGATCCATTTCTCCAAGTCTGCTTTCAAGAAAACTGAAAAGCAGCCCCGGAAACCGGGCTAATCGATAGAATAATACAAGCAATGACAAACCTAGACAGCATCTTAAAAAGCAGAGACATCACCTTGCCAACAAAGGTCCGTATAGTTAAAGCCATGGTTTTCCCAGTAGTGATGTATGGAAGTAAGAGCTGGACCATCAAGAAGGCTGATTGCTTTTGAATTCTGGTGCTGGAGGAGACTCTTGAGAGTCCCATGGACTGCAAGAAAATCAAACCGATCCATTCTGAAGGAAATCAGCCCTGAGTGCTCACTGGAAGGACAGATCCTGAAGCTGAGGCTCCAAGACTTTGGCCACCTCATGAGAAGAGAAGACTCCCTGGAAAAGACCCTGATGTTGGGAAAGATGGAGGGCACAAGGAGAAGGGGACGACAGAGGTTGAGATGGTTGGATAGTGTTCCCGAAGCTACCAGCATGAGTTTGACCAAACTGCGGGAGGCAGTCGGAACACAGGAGTGCCTGGCGTGCTCTGGTCCAGGGGGTCACGAAGAGTCGGACACGACTAAACGACTAAACAACAACTTCGGGTTAAGAACTTAATTCATTCTGGAGGTCCATTCTTAACCTGAAACTGTTCTTAAGCTGAAGCATCACTTTAGCTAATGTGGCCTCCGGCTGCCGCTGCACCGCTACCGCACAATTTCTGTTCTCATCCTGAAGCAAAGTTAGAATAGTACCCGAGGTACTATTTCTGGGTTAGTGGAGTCTGTAACCTGAAGCGTCTGTAACCTGAAGCGTATGTAAGCTGAGGCACCACTGTAGAGAGAAGAGATGTATGAACCCTCAACATTTGAACAAGTGGCACATCGAACGCAGACTTGCCATGGGCAAATTCAATGATATTTGGAAATCCTGTGTATAAACACTGTATCAGTTAAAGTTTAGGAGAAGCATAGTAATCCGGTAAATGTATAAGTTCGCTTTTTTCTCTTCCTTTTCTTCTTCTGTTGTCTTATAATTCCTTTTGGTTTTAATAAAGACTAGATCAACAACAACAACTTTTTTATTTATATCCCGCCCTCCCCAGCCAAAACGGGCTCAGGGCGGCTAACATCAAAATATATAATACAGTGGTACCTCGGGTTAAGTACTTAATTCATTCCGGAGGTCTGTTCTTAACCTGAAACTGTTCTTAACCTGAAGCACCACTTTAGCTAATGGGGCCTCCCGCTGCTGCCGCGCCGCCGGAGCACGATTTCTGTTCTCATCCTGAAGCAAAGTTCTTAACCCGAGGTACTATTTCTGGGTTAGCGGAGTCTGTAGCCTGAAGCGTATGTAACCCGAGGTACCATTTTACATTAAAACATAAAATCCAGCAATCGACTGAAATACAAATTAAAATCAGAATCAGATGGCAACCCACAATTTATAACTATAAGGGTTGGGAACATTAAGTGCTCATCAGACTCAGCTATTTATATGAGCCGGTGAGAAGCGTTAGAGACGCATATATATGAATATGAATTGTGGGGTGGGGTGGGGATGAAGAGGGGTGCGATAGCAAGGCATGGGTCACATGACTCATCCAAGGGTGCGTCCCAGAAGACGTGCACCCCCGTTTTTATTTGGAAGAAGTTGGAAGGCATGGTTTAGCTGGGTGCATCCGCTGCTCTGCCTGGTTTTGCATGTGGCCCTCAGAAGCTTGTCCGGAAAGGAATTCGGCCCTCAGAGTTCTATTTATTTGTTTAATTTTATTTTTTATTGAATTGGCATACCACACTCCATTTCAGGGCTGTTCACAACATAACAAGCTAAAAACACAAAATGCGTAATACAAACAAGAACGGAAAGCACAGAAAGTTTCTCCAAGCCTAGTCTGGGCTCTGACTGGCAGCTGCTCCCCAGGCCATCTTTTTCAGGCCTACCTGAAGATGCTGAGGATCAAAATTGGGCCCTTTGGATGAGGCAACAGCAGCTGGAATCCTGTACGTTCAGAAATGGGAAGAAGGAGAAGTTCCTGCCGAGGAGGAATGGCTTCGAAAGATAACGGGCTATGTGGAAATGGCGAAACTGACAGCAAAAATAAAGAGATAAAAGAGACGATTTGTTCATGAAAGAGTGGAGACCCTTTTCGGACTATCTGAAAAACTGTTATAGCCAAATGAAAACGCGGACAGGGTTCGAATTATGAGCAGCGGAATGAAAACAATGACAAGTCAAATGGAGGATAATTGTATTAGATTAAAGTATGTCATATAAAGCAGTACGTATAAGGTGGGAATAAAAACATCACGGAAGTAAGGGTGGGATGTCAAAAATTTACGAAAAACATACATTGAAATATAAGTAAATTTGTAAAAACTGTGAAAATCAATTTAAAAAACGATGTTAAAAAAGAAGAAGAAGAAGCAAACACCAAGGACCTTCTGCATTCAAAGCAGGTGTTCCTCTCGTGAGTTGGGGAGGGGGTGGTCTTTCCCTAGGTATTTTGGTCCGTGGGTCTGGGCCTTGGGGCAGCGGGATTTCTGCGGCCTGCAAGCCCAGCGGAAGGAGGGCCGTCCCTCTGGCTTAAGCCCCATTCTCCATCACTCAAGCCAGTCTGTCGCCATGGCAATGGTGACCGCAGAGAGACCCGGTCACCGTGGCAACCGATCCGGGATGACATCAAAAGCCAAGCTGCCACCCCCAAGGCAACCTCGGGAGCCCGAAAAGAAAAGGAAAGTTATCTGTGGGACTTTGGGTTCTTTCGTCTTTGTTTGTTTGTTTTGCCAGACCCCGGAGGCAAAGAGGCAGCTCAGGGCCTGCCTGCTAAGGTTTGCGATGGGGCCCAGTCGCCTTCCCGCCCGCCCCCCCGGACCAAATTTCCTGGGATTACGCTTGGCCAGTGGGGAGCCAGAAATCCCCTCCTGGGCCCTGCAAGACGGGAGAGGCAGGGTCCCCAACTCACCCCACAAAGAGCGTCTCCCACACCTCAATTGCAAGCGGAATCACAGGGGCAGTTTGCTGTTGGATTTAGCGCTGCATGGGTTAAAATTGCATCATGAGCGCAGGATTGAAACTGAACCGTCCGCACATCATTTGGCTATATCGGTTACATAATGCTTCCGCAGGATTGGTTCCTGGAGGGGAAATTTTGCAGTCCAGAGCAACAAAAGCAGGACCAGAAACAAATCCGAGACATTTGTGGTGTATACAGGATTTCAGGAGGAAGTTACTGGGTGGGTGGGGTGGTTTGCACTGATCAGAAGTATCAGTAGACCCACCCTGCAACTTTTGCTGGTGCAAACATTATTCGAAGAACCACAGAACTGTAGAATTGTAGGGATGGAATCCTCCTGCCAACCTAGCAGTTTGAAAGCACACCAGTGCAAGTAGATAAATAGGTACCTCTCCGGCGGGAAGGTAAACGGCGTTTCCGTGCACTGGTCTGGTTCGCCAGAAGCAGCTTAGTCATGCTGGCCACATGACCCAGAAGCTGGACGCCGGCTCCCTCGGCCAATAAAGCGAGATGAGCGCTACAACCCCAGAGTTGGCCACGACTGGACCTAATGGTCAGGGGTCCCTTTACCTTTACCTTTAGTGATGGAATCACAGCTAAATAATCCCAAACAGGTGAACCTCTGTTGAGAAATCTCCAATGAAGGACAGTCCGCTATCAAACAGCAATGACCCTCAGAAGGTTTTCCCAAATGTTTAGTTGGAATCTCCTTTCTTGTAACTTGAAGCCATGGGTTCGAATCCTCTGCCCAACCGGGAGGCAGAGTGAGGTGAGTGCCTCAGGCGACAGGTACTGAGTGACAGGGTACTGAGGGCCTACACCCTCTGACCTGACCTGCCGCTCTCTGGCACAGAAGAGGACGCTGCCCCGTTGCCAGACCCAACAGCCGGACTCAGTCCCCTTTGCACACGGAGAGAGGGGCAGAGCCATCTTGCCCTTCGCCTCAGGCGGCAAAATGTGCTTTGAGGTCCCCCACACCCTCTTTAAGCACAGCAATAGCCCAACTTTTCCACGCAGAGGTAAACCGTGGCTTGCTGCTACACCCGACCCAGGAAACTGTGGTTTGTTGTGCTTGGCCTGCAAACTGGGACTAAGCCCCAGTGGGCAACCTGGCATTGCAGGGCTGGCACAGAGAGGGCTTTGCCTGGCCGGGATGGTGCAGAGGGGGTCCTCGCGTCCCGCTGCCCCTTGTTATTTATTGCCACTCGCTGGCGAGCTTCCACCGCGACAGCTTGAGCCAAGCCAGGCCTGGCGCTTGCCCGCCAGCTGCCGGCCTTGGCCGTCCTGCCAACCCATGGCACGGCGCTCTCCTCCGGCTTTGTTCAGGCGACAATGGTGCCATCTGTCCGCGCCTGGGGGGTGTGGGGCGAGGCAGGAGGAACTGAGGCCGGGCAACAAAAGGGCTGCGGTTTCCACGGCTGACAGGCCTCCTTTTCACCTGCCAGCTCCCTCCTTTGTGAGCAGGGAGAAGGAAGTGCACTCTGCGGCTGCACAGCTCCCCACAAAAGTGATTAACAGCTTGGGGGGGGGGGAGAGAGCAGAGCTGGCTTGCAAGGGGTTAATGGGGGCGAGGCGGCCTTGGCGGCTGTTGCTAGGTTAAGTAGCCCGACCTTACCCAATGAGAGCCTGTCCTGGTGACATCATGCTCACACAGCTGGGCTTTCCATTGGCTGCGCATGCCGTCCTTTCAGAGAGCCTCCAGCAAAGCGGAGAGGGGAGGGGGGGCTCTGCCGCCTCTGCCTCCCCCTGAGTTTTAAACTGCAAACAAGGAATGACATCAAGGCTGGAATGACATCTCAGCCAGGAGAGGAGAGGGAATCAGGCTCCAGTTCTGCAAAACATGCAAACTGGTGAAAACAGCTGGCAGCCTGGGAGTGAAACCTCTGCAGCCCATTGAGCTTTTGTGGGGGGCTTCGATACAAAACGAAAGCCTTTTTCGTTCCCCATGCGGGTGCCAGGGAGTTAAGCAAAATGATCATTTATCTGGAGGCTGCAGTTGCTTATGAACCCAGTGATCAGAGTAAGATTTAACAACAACAACAGCAACAACAACAACATTTTATTTATACCCTGCTCTCCCCAGCCAGAGCCAGGCTCAGGGCAGCTAACACCAATAAAATCACAGTAAAAACATAACAGGGGGAAAAGAGAGGGGAAAGGGGGGGGACCAATTTAAAATACAGATTAAAATGCAATTAAAAATGCAGCCTCATTTTAAAGTAGCCGATAAATCAAGACCATAAGGGGAGGGAAACATAAGGGTCAGACTGAGTCCAAACCAAAGGCCAAGCAGAACAGCTCTGTCTTGCAGGCCCTGCAGAAAGATGTCAAGTCCTGCAGGGCCCTAGTCTCTTGTGACAGAGCGTTCCACCAAGTCGGGGCCAATACTGAAAAGTCCCTGGCCCTAGTTGAGACCAATCTAACCACCTTGCGACCTGGGACCTCTAAAATTTAGACCTATGCATGGGATCTTAGGGGAGGAGTGGTGCCTCTGGTGGGGGGCATGTCACGCTCCTTCTGGGGTAGTTTGTCCTCCTTTGGTCCCCCACCCTACACTCGGCTCTCACCTGTGGCTCCTGGAAGCTGTCCACATGAGACAGTGGCTACATCCCCGGGAAACGGCTTTGACTAGCCAGCTAAACCAGGTGAGAGAAGCCTATAGGTCTCAGAGCCAAGTTAGGGGCTTCGCTTCCCCTGCATGCAAAAACAGGCTCTAGAGGATTGAGTGCAAGAATGGGTCCAATGGTCAAGGAGGTTTCTGCCCACGCTGTAGAGGGGGCAGATGGGGCTTGCCTACCTGCAAAGAGAGCCCTTCAAGGAGAAAGGAATCTCTGGTCCTAAACCTCTGATCCTTTGCAGGATATCTTCTTCTTCTTTGGCAATCACTCGTAGCCAAGTAAGAACTTCCAAAACAGAGTTTTAGCAGTGAGTCCGTAAGTGACTGTGGAGGCCAATTCAGGATCCACACGTCCTTCCGCAGTGGGGACATAGGTTTCTGGGCGGGAGTTGATCACGGTGTGGATTTGCCAAGCGTGCCTTCCTCTTAGCACGTTTCTCCCTTGCGTCCTGAGTTCGAGGGTCTTCAAAGCCCATGACTCCTTTGGTAAAGGCTGTTCTCCAATTGGAGCGCTCGCAGGCCAGTGTTTCCCAGTTGGCGGATATATTCAAGGAAAGAAAAGGCTGGGGAGTTAATGCTACACAAATCCAGAGTGGAGTCCCTAAGGCGGTTGGATGGCGTCTTGTACGCCTCCCTCCGGCAACACCTGCAGTCAAGCGGGGGCCAAATGTCTTGTTCTGCTTTCCTTTGGACCACATCAGGGAGGCGCAGGGGGGGGGGTCTTGCCGTCTGGGTGGCCCAGGACCTCCAGACACAATGCCCAGGCTTGCACCCCAGGGAGGTCACTTTGGGGCTACTAACACAGCAGCTGGACTTCACCCCTGGAACTCCATTGTCTCTCGAGACAGACAAATGCCAACCACAACAGTGCAAGTATGCCCAGGGTCAGCTGTGCCAAGAATTTTCCAGAACACAGGAAGCTGCCTTCTGCTGAGTCAGACGATTGCAACATCTACCTCAGTGTTGTCCGCAAGGATAATAATAATAATAATAATAATAATAATAATAATAATAATTTATTTATAGCCCACCAATCTAGCTGGGTTTCCCTAGCCAGTCTGGGTGGCTTCCAACAAAATATTAAAATACAGTAATGCATCAAACATTAAAAGTTTCCCTAAACAGGGCTGCCTTCAGATGTCTCCTAAAAGTCTGGTAGTTGTTATTCTCTTTGACATCTGGTGGAAGGGTGTCCCACAGGGCAGGTGCCACCACTGAGAAGGCCCTCTGCCTGGTTCCCTGTAATCTGGCTTCTTGTAGTGAGGGAACCGCCAGAAGGCCCTCGGCACTGGACCTCAGTGTCCGGGCTGGACGATGGGGGTGGAGACGCTCCTTCAGATATACTGGACCGAGGCCATTTATGGCTTTAAAGGTCACTTTGAATTGTGCTTGGAAACGTACTGGAAGCATTTCTGAAAAGGAATCTCTTCCAGCCCTACCTGCTATCAGGATTTGAACCCAGGACATTCCAGCTGCAGGGCAGTTGCTCTCCCACTAAGTAATGGGCAATCGTTACTGGGCAACGTAGTGTTTCTCCATGAGATGGAAAGCGAAGGTGTGTGCTCTTTGGCCGGTCGAGACCTAAATATTCATAATTTGGAACTGAGCAGAATACCGAACCAACCTTGCTGGAGACAGTAAAATAGGAACATGATCTCCTGTTGGCATTCGCACCCAGATGCATATGCATTTGTGAGCATGCCTGTACAGTCCAAAGCAGCCTAGAGTGCCCAGATATTGGCAGACTACAACTCCCATCACCCTTGACTTTTGGCTATGCCGGAAGGAGACAATGGGAGTTGTAGTCTGCCAATGGCTTCTTGGGAGAAAAGCAATGACAAACCTAGACAGCATCTTAAAAAGCAGAGACATCACCTTGCCAACAAAGGTCTGTATAGTTAAAGCTCTGGTTTTCCCAGTAGTAATGTGTGGAAGTGAGAGCTGGACCATAAAGAAGGCTGATCACCAAAGAATTGGTGCTTTTGAATTCTGGTGCTGGAGGAGACTCTTGAGAGTCCCATGGACTGCAAGAAGATCAAACCTCTCCATTCTGAAGGAAATCAGTCATGTGTGCTCACTGGAAGGACAGATCCTGAAACTGAGGCTCCAATACTTTGGCCACCTCATGAGAAGAGAAGACTCCCTGGAAAAGACCCTGATGTTGGGAAAGATGGAGGGCACAAGGAGAAGGGGACGACAGAGGACGAGATGGTGGGACGGTGTTCTCGAAGCTACCAGCATGAGTTTGACCAAACTGCGGGAGGCACTGGAAGACAGGAGTGCCTGGCGTGCTCTGGTCCAGGGGGTCACGAAGAGGCGGACACGACTAAACGACTAAGCAAGAACAACAGTCCGCCAATGTCTGGGGGCCCAAAGGTGAAGGACTCTCTTCCAAGACAGAGGAGGCCAATCTGTGGCGCTCGGGCAAACATGATGGAAAGAGGAAGGGGGAAATGTGGCCCTAAGCTCAGAGCTCTGGAAGAGAGATGGCCGCTTTCTTGTCAAACAAGGAGGGAGAGGTAGGGAGGGCTGATAGAGAGAGAGAGAGAGAGAAATGGGGTGTCACAAATGCGGAAGAGGGGTGCCTGCACCCACCTTTGGCTCTGGGTTCGCCCATCGCAGGCTGTAGCCCCACCCACTAGCAGCAGGCAGCCCTGACAGTTTTCCTGCAAGGGGAATGTGGGGCATCTCGGCCCAAGAGACAAATGCGGCCCTCCAGACCTCTCAGCCTGGCCCTTCCGACTCTCACCAGGTGAAAACCCTCACCAGCTCTGCTCTGTACGCCCTGTATTTTTGCCCATGAGGGAAAGTGGCCCTCAGATGAAAAAGAATGGCTTCTTCTCATCACCCCCCCCCCAAAAAAATATTGCTCCCCACCCTGTGAATTCATTAGATTTAAATCTGCCTTCAGAAACAAGGCACCCGGGTCTAGATTAGCTGGGGTTAATGGGAGTTGTAGTCCAAAGTATCTGCAGGAGGGCACCAGGTTGGCAAACGGTGGCCTAAATGATGGTCAGTAAAGGGCTATGGTTGCTAAGCAACCGCCGGCAATGGGTGGATAAGTGTCATTCCGCGCTTGAGTCACTAGGTGGTGCTGGACTTGGCTGCATGTGCATGGAATCTGGGAGCGATTAACCCAGAGCAGGTAAAACGAGAAACCGCTTCAGGGGAACACCGACCAAAACTGGTTCAGATTTGTATTAAATCTGCATATGCTAATTTATATGGGTAGAAAGAATTGCTGTGATTTAAACGGAAGCGCAAGGCATTGTGGGGAAGACCAGGGGATCTGTGTGTGACTGCTAGGTCTGTTTCATGGTGGGTGGGCAATGACAAGGTTCCCCTACTTAGGACTTCTTAACGATGATAATTTTTTAATTTAAGCTGAATTGGGGCCACGCAACCCCATCTAATCGAGGACACCTTGAAGCAGAGGACTGTGCTCTGTAAAATAGGACACTTGTCTGCATGCTGCCTAGTGCAGAGAATGACATTAGCCTGTTCTTCTGCTTCCCAGAATTGTAGAATTGGAGAGTCATCTAGTCCAACCCCTTGCAATGCAGTTACGGCTACAAAAATCTCTGACACATGTCTAGTCAGAATCTCCTTTCTTGTAACTTGAAGCCCTGGGTTCGAGTCCTACCCTCCAGAGAGAAAACAAGCTTGCTTCATCATCTGTTTGACAGCCCTTGAGATATTTGAAGATGAGTAGCATATCTCCTAGGGACGCGGGTGGCACTGTGGGTTAAACCACAGAGCCTAGGGCTTGCCGATCAGAAGGTCGGCGGTTCGAATCCCCGCAACGGGGTGAGCTCCCGTTGCTCAGTCCCTTCTCCTGCCCACCTAGCACTTCGAAAGCACGTCAAAGTGCAAGTAGATAAATAGGTACCGCTCTGGCAGGAAGGTAAACGGCGTTTCCGTGCACTGCTCTGGTTTTGCCAGAAGCGGCTTAGTCCTGCTGGCCACATGACCCGGAAGCTGTACACCGGCTCCCTCGGCCAATAAAGCGAGACGACCCGAAAAAACTGTCTGCAGACAAATGCCAGCTCCCTCAGCCAGTAAAGCAGGATGAGTGCCGCAACCCCAGAGTCGTCCGCAACTGGACTTACGGTCAGGGGTCCTTTACCTTTACCTTTTATTATATCTCCTCAGTCTCCTCTTCTCCAGGCTAAACATACCCAACTCCTTCAACCGTTCCTCATCAGGCTTGGTTTCCAGACCCTTCATCATCTTGGCTGCCCTCCTCTGCTTGTCCATCTGCGCCTTGTCCCTCTCCTTCTTCCGCTGGGGCACCCAGAACTGGACTCGGGACTCCAAGCGGGGTCAGACCAAGGCAGAATTGAGCAGAAATATGACTTCCCTTGATCCGGCACTTAATCTTGTAGATATGGTGTAAAATCCTCCTCCTGTCCATCAAACACATGAAGTCCCTGATACTGAAAGCATTGGTCCATCAGTAGTCATGAGCGTTTTGGCAGGACTGGTCTGAAAAGCAGAGAGGGAAATGGGGAATTGCTGGAATCAGGCTCTAGATATCAGAAATGAAACTCAGACTCCTACGAAAGCGAGCAAATGAAGAGTCAGATTGCTGGAAAGCTTGGATAACATATTAGTTAATTTGACTTTTGCTTTGATGCAACCTTATCTAACCTCCCCACAAACAAAGCAGGTCCACAAACAGGTAATCTGGAACCCACCCAAGGGGCGATCTGTTGGCTGTAGGAACGATCAGCCGGGTCTCCTCAGAAGATCTGGCTTCAGTCTAAACCAGGTGGTTTAGTTACTTAAAAGGTAAAGGTAAAGGGACCCCTGACCATTAGGTCCAGTTGTGACCGACTCTGGGGTTGCGGTGCTCATCTCACTTTATTGGCCGAGGGAGCCGGCGTACAGCTTCCGGGTCATGTGGCCAGCGTGACTAAGCCGCTTCTGGCAAACCAGAGCAGCGCACGGAAACGCCGTTTACCTTCCCGCTGGAGCGGTACCTATTTATCTACTTGCACTTTGACGTGGCAGGAGCAGGGACCGAACAATGGGAACTTACCCTGTTGCGGGGATTCGAACTGCCGACCTTCTGATCGGCAAGTCCTAGGCTCTGTGGTTTAACCCACAGCGCCACCCACGTCCCGCATTGGTTACTTAGAATCATAGAATTGTCAAATTGGAAGGGACCCATCCCAACCCCTTGCAATGCAGGAATCTTTTGCCCAAAGTGGTTCTCGAACCCACAGCCCTGAGTCTCCCGTTCCTCTGGCTAAACTTTAAATATCAACCATGAAACTCTGATCTTGGCTGACCGGTTGCCCTGAACAATTAGTGGCTGTCAACAGGCAGCTCCTAGCCAGACAAACAAGCTACATTTGTGCCTTCACCACAATTGTGCCCCATCTATTTGAATTACAACTATTATTTCTGAATTTGAATCTGTGCATATGAACCATCATCTCCAACTTTAACGTAGATATGTACATAACCTGTTCAAAATTTGTGCGCATTTTTAAATCTTTTTTTTTTTAAATCATGCTTTTATTCGTTTTTTGGCAATGCCCACTTTATCTAGAGATCACTTTCCAAAACACACACACACACACACACACACACGACCCAGGCAACCAGGTGACAGCACCAATTTTAAGGGTTTTCATAGGCAGCTGTGATAGTGAAATTGGCTTAGATTCATTCAAGCAAATGCACCCGGTGGATTTGTTGTTTGGTGGAAGAAGTAGATCCATCAGCTTGCAGAGTTGGGCCTCCGGCAAGTCTCGCTCAGCCTGGGATCCCTGATCTGTGAAATGGGGAAAATACGACATGGTGATGGGTGGTCGCCACTTAGGCTGATCCATTAGGACTCCTTCAGTTTGGTTTGGTTCCTTTCACTAGTAGTCCATGGGTTAGTTTAAGCACTAAGATCAGCACTATTAAATACGAACCCCGGAATTTGGCCAATGTTGGGTTTGAGAGGGGATACCTGGGCCCCTTGGTTTAATAATAATAATAAAAATTATAATTTTTTATTTATACTCTGCCCTTCCCAGTTCAAAAACCAGGCTCAGGGCGGCTAACAACAAATTTAAAACACTTAATTGTAAAAGCAGTGTAAAATACAGTTAAAATATAGTATAAAAAATACAGTATAAAAACATGAATAACAATAAAAATCAAAAATCCATTTAGGGGAAATGAGCATTAGATAATCCCCAGGGCTAGCTGGCTGAATTGGTCCTACTTGGGCCAGCGAGGAGGCCAGGGGAGAATTAGCTGTGGGGTCTCAGAGTGGGTGATCTTCATAAAAAGGGAGGAGGGGGAAAGAGATGGGAAATAAAAGATCAGGCTGAATTCAAATTAAAGGCCAGGCAGAATAGCTCTGTCTTACAGACCCGACGGAAGGAGGTTAAATCCTGCAGGGCCCTGGTCTCATGGGACAGAGCATTCCACCAGGTCGGAGCCATCACTGAGAAGGCCCTGGCCCTGGGGGAGGATAGTCTGACCTCCTTAGGGCCCAGGACCTCTAAACTATGGTTATTCATGGTATATCAATTACATGGTATATCAGTTACTCAGCTGGGGGGTGGGTACAAAACAAGTGCAACACTTTGGCATCTGTCTGGAGGGGATTCCAATTCTGGGGGTTCATTTATATTCCACCTCTTTCTCCAAGGAGCTTAAGTCGACTTACCTGATTCTCCGCCCAAGGTCACCCTGTGAGTTTCATGCGGCTGAGTGGGGATTTGAACCCAGGTCCTAGTCCGACACTCTAACCACTGCGCCACACTGCCTTTCAAGGAAGTGCGCTTAGGATCGTAGCCAGACAGGGGTGCACTATACATTTCAAGCGGGGCATTGGGCTCCTTTGAATAGTCACAGCTTCCCCCTACCACCCCGGGAACTCTAGTTTGCTAAGGGTGCTGAGAGTTCAGACACCCCCTATTCCCCTCACAGAGCAACAGTTCCCAGAGTGGGGATTGGCAATCGCTCTCTCTTCCCATTCAGAGGCACCAAAACGACACGAAAAGCTCATTTCTCCTTGCCAAAAAATAAAACACCAAACCCCACTGGTTGCACGAGCTGGGGAAACGCAGCCCGTGTGATTTCCACATTGACCAGCAGGTGGCGCTCCCGCTCCATTCATCGCAAGCCTTCGGTTGGAGCAGGATGCTTCAGCAGACGGGCGCCACCATCCACGGCCACCAGGGGGCGCCCAGTGCCATCACGCCCAGGTCTCCAGGGGAAGAGAGATGAATCATTTGCACCCGCTCGCTGCCTCCGTAGATGGGATGGGACCAGCTTTTGATCTACTGGATAAAAGGATAGGCTTTGATCCATCCGGGAGAGCTGGGTTCGAATATCGCCTCTGCCCGTGAGTCATGGTTTGGCTAGGGGACCAATGTGTGTTTACAGACAGATGTGAGCTTCCAAGTCTTCTTTAAAGTGAGTTATATTCTAGCCAGCATCTGTGCTGGAGTGGTAAATGATATTTTTAAAAATATATTTATAATTTTTTTTTAAAAAAAGTATATTAAAACAACAACAACAGGCATTGGGGGGTTGGTTTATCACGAAGGACGTCACAAGCGCTAACCAATAGGTTGCTCCATCTCATGGCCCATGTCTGGGAGATTATGGGGTGCAGAGACACATTTTCCCAGCGATGGAACACAGAGACACAATAGATGTGGTTCTTTGGGGAATGACGTTCTTTTTTTTTTTTTTTTAATAAAATTTTTATTATATTTTCAGTTTACAGAAAGAAAAAAGAAAAAGAAAAGAAAAAAAGAAAAATAATCCAACTTTCAGAGTACATTTTTAAGTTGTTAACTGAACTTCCCCACATCTCCCTCACCCTGCGTTCTTTACAATAAAACATATCAGCAAATTATTACCTTGTTTCGTATCTTATTTATATCTTTCAAAATATTTTACTTCTAAATTTAAAGTACCTTTTGTCAAATATTTATACCTTAAAATAATGCAAATAATAGCTTTAAATTTCAACTTTTTCTTACTTGTGACTTAACTTTCTGTTTTCTCAATCTGGTTGCAGGAGCTAAATTTTCCAAGTCATGCAGATTCTTAACATTCATGCAACTTATAATGTTTTTGTAAATAGTCCTTAAATTTTTTCCAGTCTTCTTCCATTGTCTCTTCTCCCAAATCCCGGATGGGGAATGACGTTCGGACCTCCCACAGCGCATGAGTAAATGCTGCATGTTTCTTTATGCGCAGGAAGAACCCCGCAGAGCTGCCAGCTTTTCGTTTGACAAAACACGTTTGACACTGGTGCTTCTGAGCATATGCAGAGGGCGCCCGTCCCAAGGTGTTTTCCTTTTCAGAAGGAAAGTGCCGTTTAGACAAGCGCCAAGAAGTAATGATCTGAGCCTGTGCAAAGTGGCGATCCTCTTTGACTACACTTTGAACATGGACACATGTGTTGGATTTGTACTGGAGAGGCGTCTTTCAGATGCCCAATGTGGGGGAGGAATGATGCCCACTGGGTAACCTTGGGCAAAGGCACCCTTTATTATCCGAACCTAGGGTTGCCATATTTCAAAAAGTAAAAAAAAACCAGGACACCCCAAAAATCTGGACGTGGTTCTGAATGCGAAAGACGACCAGCTCCTTGGAGAAACATAAATAAGAGAAGCGGCTTTGTTGTGGGATCTGGTTGGCAGCCGAAGAAACCAATAATCTGGAAAGAGGCATTTTGGGGGGTTGGATATGGAGGGGGGGCAGGCACCAAGATACCCCAGAGGTGCAGAAGGAAGGGGACCAGGGCAAAGGGGCTAGATTTACGGCAGCCAACAAAGTCCCCTGGGCCTTCCTGCTAAATGGCTTTGCCCCCCCCCCCCAATCCCTCCTCCAGATTTAAAGTGCATCTGTGTCCTTTGAATCTGGGGTGAAAGCCGAGGTGGTAAAAAGTCACCAGCTGGGCCGTAAAACGCCCCACAAAAGCACCTTTTGTTTTCCAGCCGGAGCTCTCTGGGGGCGGCACAAAGGAGTGAGGGGGCAGCCCCCCCAGCACTGGTCCTCCCCCTTCCCCCCAAGGGGGCCTGCTCTCCATGGGAGGAGAAGTGGAGTGAGGGGGGGGGAGCTGCTGCAAAGACTCTTTGCTTCAAGGTTTGAACACTGCAACGGAGCAAGGCATTTAACAGTGCCTCTGAGCATACGCAGAGTGCTCTCCCCTCTAACCCTCCCTCCAAGGAGTGCATGTAGCCTGTTCCCACACAGAGTTTGGAATTTATGCAAAAGGAGGTTTGTTTAAAAAAAACAAAACAACCCAATGCATTTTAACATATGCATGTTTATTACTTTTTGAGAATCCCAGAGTGGGAAGTCAATAAGACGGCCAAGCCAAGGAAAATATAAAACCATAACTGTAAGCAGAGCAGTGTCCAGAGGTTGTTTACAACATCATCTTCTTGACCCTCGGTGTTAGGAAATAAATAGGGAGCCCAGGGTCGGGGTTTACATCAGATCAAAAGCCGTCGGTATCGACAACACAAATAATCGGTTTTGGAAAAGGAAACATGTCAGGGTCAGGCAGAAGGAGAACCGCACGTTGAGTCACTGGAGGTTTGCAAAACACATAAAAGTTGTAAATGGAAACCACAGTGCAAAACATTCGGGGGCGCCGGGTTGGGGAATGCTGCTTCGGTGGTCCTGGAAGGCGGTCTCTCCCTCTCTGCCCCTCTCTTCCATCCTTGCAGACAAGAGGCCTCTCCCCCTTTGCTCCTTCGAAGGCCTGCCCGTTTTTAGGGACTCCCCTCCAGGCCCCGCCCACTGCCGTCCTTGTCTCCGCCCCTTCGCCTCTACCAGGACCTTTTATGGCAATCCTGGCCGGTTCCCGCTTGGGAAAACCCCTTCCCTGCCCCTCTTGCTTGGAGAGAGCACCCAAAGATCAGGCCTGCAGGGTGCAATGTCATGCAGGTGGGGAGGGGAATATGGGTGGGAATACCCACTGGCCCATAGAGCCTACACTGGCTGGCAGCAGCTTTCTAGGGCGGGAAGGCTGGGGGTTGAACCTGAAACCTTCTGCAGCAAATTGAAGTATGATTGCAATGCTAAATGAACAAATAAATGGCGTCTGGGTTTCATTGGCTGTCCAGGCTGAATGCACAGGGTGTTTGGGCATTGCACCCCAATCATAGCTGTCAACTTACAGATTTGAAAATAAGGGACCAGCAGCCTCGAAAAGAAGGAATCAGCAGCCAAAATAAGGGATTTTGGCTTAGCTTATACAGAAACCCGCCACTGATGGAGCCATGCTGCTTTGGCTGCAACTGACTGTGTTTTGCACGGGGTTGGACTAGATGATCCTAAGGGCCTACAGCTCCCACCAAAGAAGAGGGGCAGACAAAACTGATGAACGACGTCGAGATGGCAAAGCTTACAGGCAGAATTAGAAACCAGGAAGAGGACCTCTTTAATAAAGAATGGGGAAAGTTTATAATTTAGTTGAAAAGCTATTGGAAAGAGTTACGTACATTGGTAGGATTGATGGAAAACTAGTAAAAATTTGAACTATGGATGGACAAATGATTTATAAAAATAGAGTTAGGAAAGGGATGCAGAGGGGGAAATCACTACATTAAGATGCTGCACTGGTTGGAGGGGATGCTAAGCAGCACGTCGGGCTGGCAGAATCCGAGACCTGGGAGAAGAGTCGGTAGAAGAAGATTGGAAGAAATTTAAAGACTATCTACAGAAATATTGTAAAATTAAGGAATGTTAGAAGGATGTTGGAATGAAGTTATGTGGTTTTAGCAGTAATGTTATAAAGGAGTATTTAAAGATGGATTGTTAACAGGTGAGAATGTAAAGTTACCATAGATTAAGATAAATTATTAAGATAAAAGCAAAAATGGAAAGGATTTGCTGAAATAACTAATTGAACTAGAATACAAAAAAGGGAGGTGTGAGGAGGCCAGGGAAACAAGCAAATGAAAGTAAAGATATGGAAAGGTTGATTTGTTTTTAATTGTTTTTTGTGTTTTGTATTTTTTCCTTCTTTTTCTTTTCTTGTAACTTTTTTGAAATTTTAATAAATATCATTTAATAATAATAATAATAAGCATATGGAAAGGATTTGCTGGGATAATTAACAACTACGATACAAAGAAAGGGAGGAGGAAGAGGTCTAAGAAAAAAGGTGATGACAGTTGAGGATTTGGAAATAATGAATTTGTTTTTGTTGTAAATATTTTTAATTGTCTGTGTTGTATTGTTGAATTTTTTCTTTCTTTTTCTTTTTCTGTTGTTTGAATCTGTACCTATATGGTGGGAGGGGTTTGTCTTTTTTCTTTTTTAACTTGTTAATTATTTTTATTTTGGCATTTTTCTTTGTCTCAATTTTATTTTGTAGTATTTTGAAAATCTCAATAAATATCATTTAAAAAAATAAATAATAAGCAGCACGTCGAAGATGCAGTTGTCCTGGCGCGAGTTCCACCGGCCCTTCCCGCCCAAGAGAGAGGGAGGGAGACTCTCGCCCACACCGCCTGCGAGCCCGGCATGAGATGGTTGCGGCGCTGCCGCGGCCACTGAAGCGCCGCCCTTCTGCGTCCCTCCTCATACCCTCCTTTTCCTCCTCCCTCAGGCCGCCTCCTCAGCCACCGCCACCGCCGCCTCCGGCTTCCCCTGGCAGCACGGCAGAAGTCTCGCAAGAGAGGGGCTGCCTGCCCGCCCGCCCACCCGTCTCCTCACGACGTGCCCCTGAGGGGGGAAAGGGAGAGGTGGAGAGGCAGCAGCTTGTGCGCATGCTCTCTCTCTCGCGTGTCAGAGGACCCCGAGCCGCTGCTTCCCTCCCAAGCTGGGCGAGCATGAAACCCGGGAAATTTAAGGGACGTCATCAATAAGGGAGAGCAGCGGGAAACGGCGCTGAGATAATGGACTTTCCCGCCAAATATGGGACAGTTGACAGCTATGACCCCAATATTTCCCCAACACTGCCTTATCTGGAGTCAGGTCGTTGCTGCAATTAGCTCAGATATCTCTGGGGTTTCAGGCTGGATTTCAGCCTGACCCACATGCTGCTTTTGGGCACAAAACGGCAGCACTCACTACCCAGAGGGAAATCATAGAACCACAGAATTGTAGCGTTGGAAGGGACACCAAGGGTCATCTAGCCCAACCCCGAAACCCAGAGGTTTGCAGAAGTGCAAAAGAAAGCATGCCCCATGGCCCCAGGATGCCGCCTGACCCTCGCAGGAGCAGAGAGAGGGGCGGGGAAATGGAACAGAGCCTACAGAAAGATGTCTGGTTCCATGCTACAATTTTCTGTTGCAGTTCTAGCTGGCTCACTCTCACACTGCCTTCAGAATCTGAGTCAAGCTTCCTGGCCAGGGCGCTTCGTCAATGTTACCCCTTCACCGATTCAAAGGTTGCTGGGTTCCCTGAAGCAGATGCCAGGAGCCTCCAGAAACGCCATTGCAGAGACACCCCCTGCCCCCCCAATAAGGCTGCTTCAGCACGCATCTTTGCCTAAGGTAGTTTATTTTAAAGTCCTAGATATATAATGAATGTTCATAAATGTACCAACCAAGCACATACATAGATCAGCACAGGAAAACCAACCTGAAACCATTTTTGACTCACAAACTGACCAAATGTTTTCTCTGCAAGGTCAAAGGAAAATGGAAACGCCTCCCCATTGTCTTTTCCTTCACAAATCCTGTCTTAAGGGTATGTCTGTGTTTGAACAGGGTGAGCTTGTGACCTGGCTCAAGAACTAAGTATTTATCATTACAAAAGACTGGCCAGGCTCCCCAGGGTATTCAATCAAGTGAGCATTAACAGGTAACCTGTCAGACGAGATAAACAACACACAGATTTCTGCTGTAGACCACCTTTTCTGTGATGTAGGTATTATGTATCTGGGAGGTGGTCTTGGGTTACACCCCTTCTGTGATGTATGTATGATGTATGGAGGGGTGGTCTCGAGCTCCAGGGCAGTGAATTTAAAATCTCTATATAAGGGCAGGCACACCTTTGTTCTGGGTCCTCCTCCTTTCCTGCGCGTGGGAGGGAAGCACCCTGTTGCAACAGATCAATAAAGATCAGGCTTACGAACTGCTTTGCTTCTCAATATTCTCTGGCTGGCCTCTGTTATTTTTCTCTGACCGATGGAGAACCTGCAAAGGACTCTATAAGGGCTCTTGTGTCCCCCATAAGGGAATAAGGGCAGATTTCCATTTATTACATGGGCACCTTGTTGGCCATTGCGGGAACAGAATGCCGTACGAGATGGGGCCACTGGCCGGATCCAGCCGCCTCTCTTACGTTCTCAGGTTCTTCCCTATAGCGGCTGGGAGGCAAATCAGAGCACTTAGTGTGACACATAAATTGAAAGCTTGACCCTTGTGTTGTGTTAAACCTGCGTCTCTATACACACAACCCCCCTCCCTCTCTGCCCAGCTCTGGTAAGCAGCATGACAGCTGAGGTCAACAGACCGTCAGAAGTGTCCGACCCCTGCCTTGCAGCGGGGCTAGACTAGATGAGCTTTGGGGGGACCCCTTCCAACTCTCCAATTTTTAGGATTTGGAATGAATCAATCTTGGACTCCCCTTGCTTTTTAAAATTTATTTAATCTTTTTTCCCCCGATACAAACAACCACTGCAAAAGACACTACAAAAACCATAATAACAATAACAATTTGACAATTCAGATTTAAATGCACCGATATACCTATGAATGCAGCTTTTTAACAATATTTCCCCACCTCTCTCTCCTCCACCCATTTCCCCCCACTATCCGCCTTATGACTTAAATATTCCTTCCAGATTTCTTCATATTTATCCATTCTTAATTTGCGTTGACGTGCAATTTGTTCATATGTAGCTAATATGTTGGACTCCCCTTGCTTATTCATTTAGTTTTATTCACTGCCTTCCGCAGGAGTATGTATCAAGACGATGTGTATAAAAATGACTACAAATAGCACCAAAAACCAGGAACGGTGGGCTTAAAACAGAATAAAACACCCAAGGCAGTGGAAAAGCTTTTTGGGACAAAGAGGTCTTTTCAGGGATGCCATTCTGCAAAACTGCGGCAGCTCTGAGTTCCCGCAGACAGAGTTTCTGATAGTTTAGGGACATCTGAGGGAAACTCCTGCAGAACAGAGCGACCCACTTTTAAGGAATGAGGAACGGCCTGCTCCTTTCTGGGGAATCCCTGGATTTCCAATCAGGGCGTGTCTTGTTCCGGGTTTAACTCCAAAGCCACGCCATAAATGGGACGGTTCTAGAGATCTCTCCCGGGACGACGTGTCTCAAGCCCCGTCGGCTGCACAAGCAGGACAAAAGCGTGTGACGGGGAACACGCAGCCGCTCTCTCTCTCTCGGCGGGGAAGGAGCCAGTTGCACAAGGCGGATTAAGGACTGGAAAGCACCAGCAATTACTTTGCAGAGTATAAATAGACGCAAGCTTATGCCTCGGTGTATTACGGAGGCTGCTCTTTGCCAAAGGCCCCCGCCCAAAGAACCGTCCAGATGCCACACACCCGAGGTCTTCAAGCGCCTGGGCACAGCTGTCACCAGAGCAGCTCTTGACGCAAGAAGCTGGGTCCAGCCAAGGGCTTCTAGACTTCAGCATCTAGGATTCCAGGGTTGGGACCGCCAGGGGCCATCTAGTCCAACCCCCAGAAACGCAGCAATCACAGCTAAGGAATCCCTGGCAGATAGGATAGGATAGGTAAAGGGTCCCCTGACCATTAGGTCCAGTCGCGAACGACTCTGGGGTTGCGGCGCTCATTTCGCTTTATTGGCCGAGGGAGCCGGCATACAGCTTCCGGGTCATGTGGCCAGCAGGACTAAGCCGCTTCTGGCGAACCAGAGCAGCGCACGGAAATGCCGTTTACCTTCCTGCCGGAGTGGTACCTATTTATCTACTTGCACTTTGACGTGCTTTCGAACTGCTAGGTTGGCAGGAGCAGGGACTGAACAATGGGAGATCACCCCGTTTCAGGGATTCGAACCGCCAACCTTCTGATCGGCAAGCCCTAGGCTCTGTGGTTTAGACCACAGCGCCACCCTCGTCCCTTTATGATAGGATAGCCACCTTCAAATATCTGAAGTCGGCTGCCCCATGGGAACAAGCTTGTCTTCCTGCTCTGGATGGTAGGACTCGAACCTATGGCTTCAAGTCACAAGAAAGGAGATTCCGACTCAACATCAGGAAGGACTTTTTGTAAAAGGAAGAGCTGTTTGGTAGTGGAATGGTCTCCCTCGGACGGTGGTGGACTCTCCTTCCTTGGAGGTTTTTAAGCAGAGGTTTGGTGGCCATCTGTCATGGATGCTTCAGCTGAGATTCCTGCATTGCAGCGGGTTGGACTAGATGGCTTTTGGGGTCCCCTACAACTCTATGATTTTATGGCTGAGGGCCCTCCAACCTTTGTATTAGAAACCTCCAAGGAAGGAGAGTCCAGCGTCTTCTGAAGGAGTCCACTGACAAACAACTCGTAGGTTCAGAAAGTTCTTCCTTATTCGAAACCCAACTAAAACAATTTAATTCAATCAATTCAGTGCACCTGATTAACATGATCCATTGCTACACATTTTTCAAAGTCTGGAGTCATTTGCAGCTATTGCCCCCCTGCTGCCCTCTTGCTTCTTAAGAGCCCCCCAAGTAATCCCCCCCCCAAGAAGTGGTACCACTGGAGAGTGGCGTAGCGTGGGTTGTCAGCACCCGGGGCAAGGCAAGTAATTTGCGCCCCCTAACCCGTGGATTTTAGCACTCAAGTGCGAGCGAGTGCCCCCAGATGTTGCGCCCGGTGCCGCCGCCCCCTGCACCCCCACGCTACACCACTGCCACTGGAGCAGATGTTTAGGAGTGCCTTAAAGGGGGTTGGAAAGGATGACCCCCCAGGGTCCCTTCCAACCCTACAGTTCTGTGATTCAGTTACTGCACTGTGAGGGGGTAGACACACCTCCCGTCTCCCCAGGAATCCTGGGGCTTGTAGTTCTGGGAGGGGGGGGGCTTCTCAGCCCCTTCTCCAAACCAAAGAGCCCATAAGTAAACCGTGAGTCAACGTAGGGTAAAACCAACACAAGTTTTGCGTTTGTGTGTCGGATATTTCCAAAGCCGCTGCTCATCGACTTGGGATCCAAGATGGAGAACAATTCTTGAAAGCCACAAATAAGTTCTAAGGCCACATTCCCCCGCAAGCAAGCTGGGGGGCAGCCCTCCTCCAATGGTTCACGCTGCCTCTTTCACGTCAAGCAGGGAACCATGAGAGGGGAGACACAAAGTAGGTCAAACGACAGCATTTGCTGGACATGTTTGGGGGGGGGGGGGCTGAGGCAGGAGAGGGCAAGTTTTCCAAGAGGGACAGAACGTTCCCGCGAAAAGCTCAGATTGCATCTTTGGTCCAGCAGGAAGGGCAATCGGGTCAGCTGCCTTTTGCCGGCAAGCCGGTAAACTCCAAATTCTGCCAAGCCTTGGGTATATTTTAAGAGGAGGGAATTATTATATTTTAAAGGGGGAGGAAGCTGAGATTAAAAAAAAGAGGGAGACAGCAAACACAGACTGCAGCCTGTTTGCCATGAAGATGTGCAACCAAGGAATTCAAGAAGCCGCAGTGATAACCGTGTCAGCTGTCTAATAATAATAATAATAATAATAATAATAATAATAATAATAATAATAATAATTTATTTGCACCTTGTCCACCTGACTGGGTTGCCCCAGCCATTCTGGGCAGCTTCCAACATATAAAAATATATACTGTATATAAAACATAATAAAACATTAAACGTTAAATTGAATTGAAGAAAATGTTAAAAATAACTTTTGCAAAAAAAACCAGAAGCCTTTCATTAGGTATTTTAGGTCAAGACATACCAAAAGAAATGAGGACTTTATTTATGTATGCCACTACAGCAGCAAGAACGTTGATTGCACAAAATTGGAAGACTGGAGAAATACCAACTAAATAACAACGGCAAGAGAAGTTGATGAACTATGCAGAACTGGCAAAAATGACAGAAAGGCTAAGAGAAAAAGACAACAGAGACTTTGAAAAAGATTGGGAACCATTCATATTATATTTGCAGAAACAAAGAAAGGCAATAGACTTGATGGCAGGATTTAAATAAACATCCACATTATTAGCATCAGAAAATGGTTGGAAGATAGTGAAATACGATGATGTATTTAATTTTTTTTGTATGTTTTTAAGGTTTGATGTTATTAGTATCTTTTTCTGTTGAGAGATAGCAAAGCGGGTGAAAATATAAAACAAACCGGAAACGCAAGTTGGGGGAAGCCTTGGAAGGGAGGGAGGAATATATAGTAAATGTTAAGAATTTGAGATGTATGTAATGAACGAAAATGAATAATGAATAAAAAAAATTAAAACAAAAACAAACATTAAACGTTCAAAAGCTTCCCTATCCAAGGCATTAGGATCTCAAAAGGAAAGCAGCCATGCAGGGATGGGCTTCAACTCGAAAGGACAAAAAACATGCCGGCCTTCTGTCACAGGCAATTGCTATGGTCAGAGCGCATGAAATGGACACCCAGGGGCTGGGCCATCTCAAAATGGTCTGCCATATGACTCACAGGAAAGCGCAGCATGCTGGGATACGTAGTCTGCCCGCAGCAGAGGCGGGCAGGCAGCAGGAATTTGATTTAGCAGCCCATTTATGTCCACACAAAACTGCTTCCTTCCCACAGGCTTTGGACGCTGCAGGTCACAGAGCGTCCCTTGTGGCCGATTTTGTCCGGTCAGTGGGGTTGCTGCAAGATCAGCTCGCGGCTCTGGAGGTCAGGGAAACTGACCTTTCCCCACGGCTCCAGCCGTCAAGAGGACAGGGGTGGAGAAGCCCCTGCAAGGCTTCAGTAGGGGGGAAGAACCTCCACCCCCAATCTGACTTCCCCGGCCGTTTTGCACCGTCAGTGCACAACAAGCGCATGATTTCTTGGTGCCATTTTGTGGCGCCAGCTCCTTCTGTCTCCGCTTAACCCCGAGGGCCTTACAGAGAGGATATTTGTATCAGCCCCACAAGTGGAAGGCCTCCCCCTGCCTCACAGGCTTTGGGGAAACTTATCTCACCAGCGCTTGCAGAGCGTTGTGAGCAAAAGGGGAACAGAAAGGTCCCCGCCCGGAGGAGCTTACAATCTAAATTTAAGCCGGCGAGAGAAAGGAGGAAGCGAGATAGGGAAGGGTAGCAGAGAAGTTGTTCTGCTGATGCCACCAACATTACCCCATGATTTGTCCTGGGCTCTTTTCTCTGCCCCCCTAAGAAACATCGTCCCCCAGGTCTATCTAGGTCCCCGTTTTGTCTATTCTGACTGGCAGATTCCACAGGTGGATTTGCAGCCCTACCTGGACATGCCCAGGAAGGATGCTGCGAGGGCTGTTCCCCAGGAATGAGGGGGGCACCCTCTGTTCTCCCCCCCCCCACCTCTGGTTTCCACTGGGGGCTTTTGGCACAGGCTCCCTCCCCGCCCTTGCCTTGCTCCCAATCTCTGCCCACCCCAAATCATTTGAAAAGAGGGTGGAGAAAGACAGAGAGACTAAAAAACACCCTTCCTGGTTTTGTACTCCTTAAAGTTAAAGGGACCCCTGACCATTAGGTCCAGTCATGGCCGACTCTGAGGTTGCGGTGCTCATCTCGCTTTACTGGCCAAGGGAGCCGACGTACAGCTTCCGGGTCATGTGGCCAGCGTGACTAAGCTGCTTCTGGCAAACCAGAGCAGCGCACGGAAATGCCGTTTACCTTCCTGCTGGAGCGGTACCTATTTATCTACTTGCACTGGTGTGCTTTCAAACTGCTACGTGGGCAGGAGCAGGGACCGAGCAACAGGAGCTCACTCCGTCGCGGGGATTCAAACCACCGACCTTCTGATCAGCAAGTCCTAGGCTCTGTGGTTTAACCCACAGTGCCACCCACGTCCCTCTTTTGTACTTCTTACCCAACCCCAAAAATACCCTCCTGACTCATCTAGCCCTGACTCCTATGCTCTTAAAATAAAATAAAATTGGGGTGTTATTGGGTTGCTGTCGTTTTTATTTTGATTATGGATTTTGTAGTTTTATATTTTGATTTTATTCTGTATGTACATGATACCTGTGAGTATAGGGTGGTATATAAATTTAATCAATCATATAATAATAATAATAATAATAATAATAATAATAATAATAAAGTTTCTTTTCTAAGCAGGTAACGACAAAGTTAAACCACCCGATTTGGTGAGCTTGTGGTTATTTTTAAAGCTTTGTGCACTGAAACCCACAAGCATGCATGCACACACACAACACCACAACGCAGAGTTCCAGATAGGGGAAATCTGAAGTGCAGCCAAGCCCAATGGGAACCACTCCCCCCTTCCTGCTGCTGTAGTATTTTCCAGGTTGAGCAGGTGAGTCACCCTCGCAGATTTCCATATCCCTTCTGGTCTCAGCCAAATTTTCCTCCCCCGCCTCTCCGCAAAAGTGCTCCCGCCCACACCTCTCATTTGTTGCCAACATCTGTGTGCATTGCAAGTGCCTCTTGTCACGTGTGGGGTAATGCACTCTCCCCGTCGTCCCCATAGCTCAGCTGGGCTAGCTCAGGGGTCCCCCTGGTCCCATATCCTGTTTGCAACAGAGGGCGGATAGCTCTGGGAAGAGTACTAGCAGGGAATTTGGACAGCCACCCCCTGCCGAAGCCCGTAGACTGCCTCTGGACAAAGAGGTTCCACTGAGCTGCCATGTGTGTTGTGTTCACAGTTGGCCAACTATCTCTTGGCAGTTGCGGTTCTTTCTTTTTCATTGGGGGGGGGGGGGTTGTGAGCTTGAGAAGGCTCCAGCAGGAAGGACCTCTTGCGTTGAACAGTGCAGAAATAACCGGTGAAGGAAAGACTCTCAACAGCACCCCTCCCCAATGATTCATGATATTATCTACCACCCTGTGGCCATTTAAAAAAAAGGGGGGGAGGCTTCCTGCTCCTCCCTTCCCCAAGATGCCTACTTTCTCACCAAAGCTCTGTGAAGTCACCTACTCTTTTGGTCCCATTTTACAGATGGGACAACCGAGGTGGCAGGATTGGAGAGCCGCTCCAAACCACCAGGGCTGAAAATCTGGAACCCACTTTCTGGGGTGCTTGCCTGCCTGCCCCCACCCTGTAAGTGCTCAGAAAGGTGGGGGTTGCTAGCTCCAAATCTCCCTCTGCGCATCTTCCCTCCGCACAACCGGCGTTTAGATTCCTCCATGAAGCCAACGCGCGCGCGCTCCCAGCAAGCAGCTGCCACCTCCGCCCCGAACCTATTTATTCGTGCACGCGCCTCCCAGCGCAGCTGTGAACAACGCTTGCAGGGGGCTGAGCTCCGGGAGGAGGGGAAAGAGAGGAGCGCATTCCTCGCGCCTCGCCGGGCCTCCCCCTCGAAACTTGGACGGCAGCCGCTCGGCCAGCCTCTCCCTTCCCTCCCTCCCGTCGAGCCGCGATGGTACAACCCTCCCCCCCCCATGTATTTTTCCATTACGCCATACGTGCCTCTTTTGTTTCCTTGCAGAAGGCAGCCCGGCCGAGCCTCTGCTGCTGGAAAATAACCTCGCCACGCCCCACCCCACGGGCCGGGGTGCGACTCCAGGTTCCTTGCTGGGGTGGCTGTGGTGGTGGGAGCAGGAGGGGTAAAGTGGGGCGGGCAGCTCCCCACTTACGAACTCCCGTTCAAGCTGCTTGCACCCCGACACTCAAAGCACGTCCCCCCCGCATCGAAAAATCCTGGGAGCTGTAGTGCGCCGGGAGTTGTAGCGCGGGGCGCTTCCCAGGGTCCCTTTTTAGGGGTGCGCGCACTCTGTACTGAAAGCCAGCTTCGTTTGGCAACCGAAGCAGAACACGTATGAAAACTAATGACATGAATTTGGTTTTAATAAGTGCGCACCCAGCGGTCGCAGCCCCTTCGCGCTACGGGGAACAGCTGAAACCTTAGGAAGAATGCGCAGCGGGAACTGTTACGCACGACCCGCTTTCTGTCTTTTCCAGAAGCTCAAATAGATCCTCTTTTTGCATGTGAATAACAACTTGTAAAAGCTCGATTTTGAAGCGCTTCCCACGCGCGCTTCCTTTCCAAAGCGACACATTCCAAATAAAAGCAGCGCAAGGGTAAACGGGCTTACGCCGAAGTAAATCTCGTCGGCTTCCATGGGGCTTCCTCCCTAAGCAAGTTTCCGAGACCAGCCTAAAAAATGGAGATCTGGAGTAGTCGGGGATGAACCCAGACTTAAAAAGCCACAATTGCAGGAAAGCCTCTGCAATCGCTGGTTATTTGGAGAGGCTTCCCACGGCGTGCTGCTCTAAGCGCGTCTGAACCCACCCCTGCGTTTTGACCCGGGATGGCTCCGAAGGGCTGTTTTCGCGACTGAAAACCGGCCTGCTTGCCCTCTCCCTCGCTTGAAGCCCCCATCTGTAAAATCTACGCTAAGCAACAACAACGAAAAGGGGACTTTTGGTTTCAAAATGGTTCCTCTTCTGCTCGCTATGCTGCGCTCTCACGATGCCGCATTCCGGGCTAAAAATGGGACTCTTGGGAACCCGATCATCCGACAATGCGCTTAGCAAGCCTCGCGGCTTCGCCACCCGAAAACAATGCTGCTCTTTGCTCGACGTTTACCCCGCCCGCTTCTCTTCCAGCTTCACGTTAAACCGGCAGAAATGGCGGGGGCGAGAGCGCGCAGCATTGCCCGGGGAGCGCGCCGCGGCTGCCCGGGAACAGGTTCAACGCCTGGCTCCCCACATCCAAAGCCGGCACCCCAAAAATGAAAAGCTTCTCGTTGCACCTTGTAGCCGCTACAAGCTAAAAGGTACAAAGGCGCTGAAAGCAGACCCACCCAAAAAAGTCACCCCGTCTTTTTACACTCCTCTTTCATGGCGATTGTTCAGATTGTAAGGTCCTCGGGGCAGATGATCCGGGATCTTGCTTCAAGTTAACCTACAGAACGCCACTCATGGCATCAATTAATGGAAATAATAACCAGTCGTGGGGCCACGGAAGCTAATGCAACGCGCATTTTTTATTAACATTGCCATGGAAGGGATGTTGCGAAAGGGGAACAGACGGGAAATGGAGGGGGCAATTTTAGGAAAACTCCCTTCAAGCCCACAAGCCCCCTCTTTGTCAGAAAGCTAGCCAGTCATCCTCAATTGCTCATCTGTAGAATGGAACCAATCCTCAGCATAGAATTAAAAAAGATGCGAGTCAGCGAGGGAGGCGGCGTGGTTTGTCCGTGCACAGTGAAATTGCAGCTAGACGGGGCGTTTTAGCACCACGGCCGATACCCAAAGGAGAGCTTGTTAAATAATAAGACATTGTTGGTGGTGTATAATCGGAGGTGCGGGTGGCGGGACGAATATGAGGGATGGAAAAACAGGTCGGAGTGCAGAGAACAGTATTTGGAGGGGCGAGGGAGGAAGGCGAAGAGACAATAAATCGGACGCATACTTACCTGCGGAAATTTGCAAGAACAAGAACAACCCCTCGACTCCTTCGTTTCTAAAAAGACGCATATATATATATAAAGGATTCTCAAGACGCAAAGGCGACCTCGCCATGGCGCATTTGCCTGGGCAGGAAAATAAAAGGAGACGCGCTGCTCTGGCTTTTCCCAGCACACAAACTTTTGGCTTTCTGCACACCCCCCGGGAAGGCATCTAATGGGTGGCCCCTGCATCCCACCCCCACCAGCTCGCGCCCCCCGAGACTCCTCTAGCGAGCAAAGGAGACCCCCGAGATCCTTCCGAGGGAGCCCAGGGCGAGGCAAGATGGCTTCCTTTGCGCGTCCGTCTCCCCACCTTACGCAAAACGGACTTTCTGCAGCGAGGGGCCGTCGGATTTCCCGCGAGGAAGGATCGAGGGGCGCCCGGAGGCCGTCCCGTCCCCCTTTCTCTCCTCTGGGGCGCTGTTCAGGGCTGCCCAATGGGCCCCCTCTCCAACCCGCCTCGACGGCGGCGGCGGGTGCGGGCTCCCCGCAATCTTCTCGGAGACCGGGCCTCGTTCTCTCCCCCTCCCGTCCATTCCCCCCAAATCCTCCTCGTTCGTCTCCCTTCCTCTCTCGTGCTGCCTTCTCTTCGTTTCCAGCGTCCTCCGTGTTTTAAATCTGACCCCCTCCCTTCTCTCCCCCCCCCGTCTATTTCCACCAAGAGCTGCCTGATGCGGTGGGTTGGGTTGCGGGGGGAGCAGCAGATCGGGGCGCACAGCGCAAGGACACACGCGCACACACACAAAAACACGCACACACGTGTAGCAGCAGCAGCGAGGAAAGGACAACTCGGGGTCACCCGGAGCAAAGAGCGGCCGCGGCCGGGAGAGCGCCTTTTCCGCACGCCACCATCACCCAAGGACGCCGGTTCGAGATGGGGACACGGTTCCCTTGCAGAACTGGGGCAGCGGCTCAAGACGGGCGCCCCAGGGGGGACACAGTCGCTGGTAGAGGTTGAGGCTACTAGCCACGACGGCTCAGTGCGACTCCGGGGACAGGGGTAGTCTACCCGTCTGAATAAGAGGCCCCGCTGCCTTGATTTTTGAGGGGGACGGTATTCGAGGGCACCTTTGTTGGCCACTTTGGGTGAGAAAGTGCTGGGATCGACGGCTGATCTAGCCGCGGAATTATAACGCTTTTAAATATACCCCCTTCGTTTTTGTTGTAGGCGGGGGGGGGGAGGGAATCCAGGAGGTTGATTCTGTGCGCGTGCAAAATGCAGGTTCCGCAGCAACATCTGGAGTTTTTTTGGGGTGTTGGGTGGGTTTACCGAGCTGACGGGCACGTCTAGGCTCGCCTCGGCCCCGTTCGGGTTTCGCAACAAGCTTTTGCTGCGGGCCTCCCCGCCCCCTCGGGGGGTGTACAAAGAGCCGCTTCCCTTTACCTCCTGCGGGCCCCCACCGCCCAGTCCCCGAAACTGCAACAGCAGCAGGTCAGGAGGAATATAGGCTAAAGCGCATGTTGGCCCAGAGGACGGGGCGGGCGGGCGGGGGGGGGAGGCGGAGGAGCATTTGCAAATCGCATCCTCCCCGCCCAGCTGGTTCTTTCTCCTGACAACCGACACCCCCTTCGCCCTCCCTGCCTGCTGCTATCAGGCACCGACCCCTCCCGCCCAGCAGGCAGATGCTATTAATACCCGGCACGTTTCGGACGTGCACAAAAGGAGTCCCGCGTGGTCCTTGGCAGCGCGGGGAGGGGCGGAAGGATGGAGGGGGGGGGAGAGTCGGAGATCTCGCTGCAAAGGGACGTGTCCGCCACTAGGGGCCGCCGGCGCGCACGGCAGACGGAATGAATGGAGGGCGCGCCCGCGATCCTGTGCCGTCGGGGGGCTGAAAAAAGGCTTGGGGAAGGAGCCGGGGGCCGGAGCAAGTGGCTTCCCAAGGCTTGCAGGGCGAGAGCTGGCTTGGCAAGCAAGCCCGAGGGCCGTGGGGCGCACGGAGCGGAATGCAAAGCTCCTGGAATGCAAAGCGCCTGGACGTGTCCTTTTGTGTTTAAAGCCCCCTCCTTGTTGTCAGGGGTATGCGAAAAGCCACCAGAAGGGCATCTGGAGGATGCCACAGAAAATCCCAGGTTCTTTCCTGGTCACAGGGGGGCAGGTTTTTTGGAATTGGTTTGGAATTAGAAGCGCTGTGGGTGCCAGTTGCAAAATGGCTGGTGTGGGGCCGCTGCAGATGTGGGGCATAACATGGAATGGCTGGTGTGTCATGCAAAATGGCTGCCGTGACCTATGTGTGGCACAACAAAATGGCTGTGGCCGAATACAAAATGGCTGCTGTGGCAGGTGCAGGAGAGGCTGAGCAGGAAAAGCAAACAAGTCCTGCGTGCTGTGAGAGGATATGACAAGGGGTATTATTTTTGTTTTATTTTTGATATATTCACTGAGCTGTTACAGTAACTCGGAGCCCTGCCGCTGGAAAGCTAGATCCTTTCTCCCTGACTTGCTAGCTTTCTACATGCAGTGATATTCACACACACACAAAATGGGGGGGGGTGACCATGAAGTCATGTGATAACAGTAGCAGAGCTCTGGACACTATGGTAGATTTTTCTTGCACGTTGAGGTGTTTGCTGCCTGCAAGGCCTCAAAAGATGGCACCTATCCCACTTGTCAGCAGTCCTGCCAGCCGGATGAGTAACTCCTTAGTCATGGTTCAGGATGGCGGGACTTTCTCAAGCTCCCAAACATGGCCGTAGTCAAAGCACATTTTGCCTTGCAAATGTATCTTTATGGCTGTGTAACTAAGCACGCAAGTGCACCTATCTTTTGCAGGAATTGCTACCCAATATTTATGAAGGCTTTTCACTCTTCCGTTTCTTACATTTATGCTCCTCCATCGAGAGAGATGGCCTTTTACAAAGCCACAGGAGAGGGAGATCTTTCCAATCTCTCTCCTGATTTGCAGCGGGCCTCATGCGCTTCTCATGCGCTTTAGCCAGAGCTGCCTGCTTGTGATTCCCAAACACAGTGATGTCTCGAGAGATTCAGAGTGCAAAATTTGTAAGTGCCAAACGGCAGCGGGGACTCTGCAGAAGCAGGGAGGAGATCACAGAGGAGTCCCTCCAGCCCTGCAGTAGAGCGAGAGAAATGAGGGCTTGCCCCAAGGAGCTTACAATATAGATAGGTATAGATATAGATAGATAGATAGATGGATAGATAGATAGATAGATAGATCATAGACAGACAGACAGTGGGGAAGAGAAAGGGCAAGACAAAGGAAGAATGGTAGTTTCTGCCCTAGAATATGTATGGGAAAGTATTAGCCTTATCCTCCATGAAATTCTCTTTTCTTCTTTTAAAGCTATCCAAGTTGGTGGCCGTTGCTGCTGCTTGTGGCAGTGAGTTCCACAGTTCAACCCCACGCCGCATGAATTAAGACCTTTTATCTGTCCTGAAACTTTCAGCTTCATGCATTATGAAGACAGGGTGATCATTTTTCTCTAGCCGCTTTCTGCACGCTATGTATAATTTTTTAATTATTATTTATTGTGCCATCTCTTTTACCTGCCTTTTCTCTGAGCCGAAAAGTCCCAAATGCTGCGACCTTTTCGTTCTTAGGGGAATCCCTCCATCCCTTTGATAATTTTGGTTGCCCCCAAATGATGGCCCAGTGGGGATTTGAACACCTGCTCCAATTCCCTCTTTTTAAAAAATGCAACTCCCAAAGTGGTTGAACTACAACTCCCACCAGACACGGCAGGACTGCGCCACTTCCAAATTACACGAACCAAAGGCTTCTTCCTCCATTTAAATAATCTTTTTTGAAAATCCTCGCAAACAGAAAAGTAGCATGTCAGGGAGGAAGGTTCCAGTTTTCTATCGGAAAGGCTTTGCATTTTGTTTGGGGCCTTGGTCCAACCCCACAAGGAGGGCCCATGGCTGCCCTACAAAACGTACCCTCCAATGGACACTGCTTGCATCTTTCTTTTAATCTAGCGCAGGGGATGATTTTGCACTGTTCAAAACTCAAAAAGCTGTCTGAAAAGTTTGCATCCTGCCTTTTCAAGAGCGGCATATTCAAAGGAAGTTGAGTTCATTTATCTTCGCTGTTTCGTGGAAAAATGGAAAGCCCTTTTGCTCCCTGCCCCCTAATTCTCCCTTTTTTTTAAAGGAATCCTCCCTGTGGTTTTGCCCTCATCCCATTTGAACTCTCCCCATTCCTGCTTCCTCCCTTCCCAGTAAACAATGGCAAGAGGAAATGGCCCCTCCAGTGAATTTTTTCCACCTCTTTACATCATAAAAGACCTGCATTGTGGTCATTCCTTGAAGGTTTTAATTGACTCTCCACCACCACAAAAAAGGGGGGGATGGCTTTGGAAACAGGTGGAAAGAGCAACACAACACTTCTCTTGCACCCTCTTCCCATAGGGCTATCCCATAATAAGTTTATGGGGGCTCTCCTGTGAAGGAATGGGAGCTGCCCTAAATTCTTTGAACCTCCTTCCAGCAAAGAAACAATTGCACCTCCGAACCCAAGACATGCTCCCAGGATTTTCTTCCAGCCGACTTAAAATTGTGCCCCTTTAATTTGCCAGCCTGTGATTAAATTTGCCACAGCCTGGAAGTGCCCCGAACTCTTAATAAACATTATTTTTTTTAAAAAAGGAAGTGCCCTGGGGGGGGGGCTCCCCCCTCTCACTTCCTCGTTTGCCTCTTCCATAAGAGGTCTGGAAGGTGGCAACAGGAGAACAGAGCCTTTTCTGTGGTGGCTCCCCCGTTTATGGAATCCTCTCCCCAAGTAGGCTCACCGGGCGCCTTCATTATACATTATATTGTGATTTTATGTTGCGAACTTCCCTGAGGCCCACGGGTATAGGGCGGTACACAAATATTTAATAAATAATATAAAATAATAATACATCTTTAGGCACCAGGCAAAAACATTTCTTTATTATAAGGCCTTTGGCTGATTTAACATTCTACGGCCTTTTAATTGGGTTTCCAGGAGATGGGTTGCTGGTTTGGTGTGTTTTTTAAAAAAAAATAATTTTTATTAACCGGCCAATCAAATCAAATTAAATCACATCACATAAATTCCGAATTACAAAGCCGAATTTTAAATTTTGTTGGGGGAACCCATATTTCAAGATCCGAAGGGGATTCTGATCATCTTCTTGCCACTGCGTTAATGTCCAAATCAATCCAAACAGAGTTCATAATTCTATCCAGTCTTATCTTGCTGTTTCCACATCACATCTTGTTCATATATTTTCTCTTTTTTCTTTATGATCTCTTCTGATAGTCTCCTTAAACCGATAAACACCAATAATAATCCTGTGTGAATTTTTCCGTTCTTCCAATCCTCAAATCGAGATGGTTTCCATATATCATCGCCTTCATAGATAACATCGCTCTTTCCATCATTAATCTCGCAAAACTGTCGCTCTTAAGTCCCTCTGAGGAGTTTCACCCACAATATAAAAACAGCTCTATTTCTCTCTTTCTCCTCTCAGACTTAAGTCCTCCGACAGAACTTCCCAATATGGCGACGGCATTTTTAACTGCGTCATTCCAAAGCTCTTATACATTCCACGCTCTTCTTAAAACATGCTTTGGTTCGAAAGTTTATCTCCACACAGCCTTAAATCCACAGCTTAAGTCCTGGGTTGCTGGCTGGTTTTTGTTTGGTTCTGCGACGTGCGTTCTCATTTTGTATTTTTACGTTGTGATGACGGGCAATGTACAAATTTAATATATAATAATGGTAATGGTTGCAAGTTCCATTGGGACATCTGCCTTATCCGATTATCCAGTGGATTATGCGTAATCTCTGGATTTGCAGGGTAGAGCAGGTGGTGGCTGTTTCGAAAATCTTCCCGGGATACAGAAGCCAAGCCATGCAAAGCACCCTGGTTTTTTGCAGCTAGCTTTGCAAAATCCATTTGGGAGAGCTTTCCTAACGCTCTGCTGGCCTCCCCTGAGTCACTGCAAAATCTCCAGGAAACAGGAAATACTTCTGCTCCCAGCTGCTCCGCCGACTCCCATTTTTTTCTCCTTTGCATGGTTCCCGAGGAAATTTCTTGCCCTTTGTCTCTTCCCCGCAGCCACACGGTGAGCTTGGCATGGTTGAAATAATAATAATATAATAATAATGATTTATTTATTCATACCCCACCCATCTGGCTGGGCTTCCCCAGCCACTCTGGGCGGCTTCCAACAAAATATTAAAATACAGTAATGCATCAAACATTAAAAGCTTCCCTAAATAGGGCTGCCTTCAGATGTCTTCTAAAAGTCTGGTAGTTGTTGTTCTCTTTGACATCTGGTGGGAGGGCGTTCCACAGGCGGGTGCCACCACCGAGAAGGCCCTCTGCCTGGTTCCCTGTAACTTGGCTTCTTGCAGTGAGGCCCTCAGCACTGGACCTCAGCGTCCAGGCAGAGCAATGGGGGTGGAGACGCTCCTTCAAGTATACAGGACTGATGCCGTTTAGGGCTTTTCAAGGTCAGCACCAACACTTTGAATTGTGCTTGGAAACGTACTGGGAGGCAATGTAGGTCTTTCAGGACAGGTGTTATATGGTGGCCGCTCCCAGTCACCAGTCTAGCCGCCGCATTCTGGATTAGTTGTAGTTTCCGGGTCACCTTCAAAGGTAGCCCCATGTAGAGCGCATTGCAGTAGTCCAAGCGGGAGATAATCAGAGCATGCACCACTCTGCTGAGGCAGTCTGCGGGCAGGGAGGGTCTCATCCTGCGTACCAGATGGAGCTGGGAGACAGCTGCCCTGGACACAGAATTGACCTGCGCCTCCATGGACAGCTGTGAGTCCAGAATGACTCCCAGGCTGCGCACCTGGTCCTTCAGGGGCACAGTTACCCCATTCAGGACCAGGGAGTCCTCCACACCAGCCCGCCCCCTGTCCCCCAAAAACAGTACTTCTGTCTTGTCAGGATTCAACCTCAATCCGTTAGCCGCCATCCATCCTCCAGCCGCCTCCAGACACTCACACAGGACCTTCACCACCTTCATTGGTTCTGATCTGAAAGAGGTAGAGCTGGGTGTCATCCGCATATTGATGAAAGCTTTCTGTTCCCCTCCAGCAATTGCAAAAGAAGGGTAGCCGACAAACGAATTTAACCTGGCAAGGAACACAGCAGGATGAAGAGAGCAACAAGGTCCAGAACTTAAGGTCCGTTTGAGGATCAATCGGATCCAGACAATGCATCATGTTAGTGTGCCCTATGTTGCACGATGCCTCGAAATTTATTTACTTATTACGTATTACCTTTTCCTCTAAGGAGCTCAAAGGGGGTGTAAATGGTCCACTTCTCCATTTTTATCAACCCTGCAAGGTAGGTTAGGTTGAGTGGCAGTGACAGGCACCCAAGCGAACTTCATGGCCGAGTCAGGATTCGAACCCTGGTCTCCCGGTTCGTAGTCTGAGGCACTTGCCACTTTACCAGCAGCACCCTGGTGTGGAAGGAGGGGATAGGTAGGTGCGGCAGAAAGATTCAAGGACAATCAAGGAAACATTTAAACATTTCAGAGTAGCATAGCATATATGTTTTAAAATATATTTCTTTGTGGAATATGGATAGATGTTTTTTCAAAGTGCGAGCAAGGTGATCAAGTGATACTAAGGACAATCCTGAGGACATTTGAACAGAAGGCTGGAGAAGACCCGTTTATAATTATATTTTGGGAATGCTTTTATGTATTTGTTTTATATTTTCTGGGCGTCCCACGTTCATATTATAAAAGAGTTGTGTTCTGAGTTATAAATCAAGCACTGCTGGGAGTTGTTTCCTAATATCTTACCAATATATTTTAAAAATCACGGCGCAAGCAAATTTTCCCCCCAGAACTGGCCCGGAGAAAAAGAGTTTGAGAACCCTTGCGCTAACCACTACAGTACACTGTCCCTGGAAAATCTGAGTTGCAGTTTAGAGGCTTTGCAAGCAGCACCAAGATCGGCTTCCCGCACTGGAAAGAGTGATGGAGGATGTATGGCTGAGTCACCAACATCCTCTTTCCACGCTTTAGTCGCAAGGGACCCCAAGGGTCATCTAGTCCAACCCCCTGCAGTGCAGGAATCGCAGGTAAAGCAACCCTGAGGCATTCCTTCAGAATAAAAAAATTCCTTCCAGTAGCACCTTAAAGACCAACTGAGTTAGTTCTAGGTATGAGCTTTCGTGTGCATGCACACTTCTTCAGATACACAGATTTCGTGTGTATCTGAAGAAGTGTGCATGCACACGAAAGCTCATACCTAGAACTAACTCAGTTGGTCTTTAAGGTGCTACTGGAAGGAATTTTTTTATTTTGTTTTGACCATGGCAGACCAACACGGCTACCTATCTGTAACCGCATTCCTTCAGGAGAGGCTTCACCTTCAGCTGGTCCCCTCTGGAGGTTCTGGATTACAGCTGGACTAAAACTCCCAAGCAGTTCCCTCCAGATGTTTTGGACCACAACTCCCAGCTGAACTACAACTCCCAAGCAGTTCCCTCCAGATGTTTTGGACAATTCCCAGCTGAACTACAACTCCCAAGCAGTTCTCTCTGGATGTTTTAGACTAAAACTCCCAGCTGAACTAAAACTCCCAAGCAGTTCCCTCCAGATGTTCTGGACCACAAGTCCCAGCTGAACTAAAACTCCTGAGCAGTTCCCTCCATATGTTCTGGACTAAAACTCCCAGCTGAACTAAAACTCCCAAGCAGTTCCCTCCAGATGTTTTAGACTAAAACTCCCAGCTGAACTAAAACTCCCAAGCAGTTCTCTCTGGGTGTTTTGGACCACAACTCCCAGCTGAACTAAAACTCCCAAGCAGTTCCCTCCAGATGTTTTAGACTAAAACTCCCAGCTGAACTAAAACTCCCAAGCAGTTCTCTCTGGATGTTTTAGACTAAAACTCCCAGCTGAACTAAAACTCCCAAGCAGTTCCCTCCAGATGTTCTGGACTAAAACTCCCAGCTGAACTAAAACTCCCAAGCAGTTCTCTCTGGATGTTTTGGACCACAACTCCCAGCTGAACTAAAACTCCCAAGCAGTTCCCTCCAGATGTTTTGGACCACAACTCCCAGGTGAACTAAAACTCCCAAGCAGTTCCCTCCAGATGTTTTGGACCACAAGTCCCAGCTGAACTAAAACTCCCAAGCAGTTCCCTCCAGATGTTCTGGACTAAAACTCCCAAGCAGTTCCCGCCAGATGTTTTGGACCACAACTCCCAGCTGAACTAAAACTCCCAAGCAGTTCTCTCTGGATGTTTTGGACCACAAGTCCCAGCTGAACTAAAGCTCCCATCTGGAGAGCGCCAGCTTGGGGGAGGCCGCAGTAAAACAAGAGGCCTGTGGCGGCCAGCTTTCCCTTGTGCGGAAAGGAGCGCTTGGCTTTGTCGCATCCTGCCTCCACGGCTCTCCATCTCCAGGTCTCCCTTCCCGAGGGGCCTCCGTCCAGGGTGGGTGGGGAGCACCTTCTGGGGGCCGATTTTCCAGGGGATAATCCTGGGAACGGAAATCTGATGGGAGCAGCCTTCTCCCCTCCTCCGTCCTGCTGGATCTTTGTTCGGCTTCCGCAAGGGCTGGGGATATTTTTAACTTGCATGGCAAGGCCAGCAGCCGCCCTCCTCTCCCGTAAACAGCAGAGGAGGCATCTCAGGCGGGCAGGGAGCGCTGGGTGGCAACCGTAACGCTGGAGATGGCAAACAAACAAGGCACCTCGCCTGCCTGCCTTGCCAGGCCTCCTCCGCTCTGACTCACCCACTCCAGTCTCATTCTTTCCTGGATCCTCATCCTGCCCTCCTCCCTTGTTCGTTCCCTCCTTCTCATCTGATTTTCTTGACATCCCGTCCCGTCCCCCGCCAACCTCCTCCGCACCTGGCTCATCGCTAGAAAAAGCTGCACCGGGAATGTTTAATAGGCAGTGTGGCCTAGTGGTGAGATTCCTGCATTGCACGGGGTTGGACTAGATGACCCTCGGGTCCCTTCCAACTCTACAAGGCTATAATTCCATGTACTTAGAATCATAGAACCATAGAGTTGGAAGAGACCACAAGGGCCATCGAGTCCAACCCCCTGCCAAGAAGGAAACACCATCAGAGCACTCCTGACATATGGTTGTCAAGCCTCTGCTTAAAGACCTCCAAAGAAGGAGACTCCACCACACTCCTTGGCAGCAAATTCCACTGTCGAACAGCTCTTACTGTCAGGAAGTTCTTCCTAATGTTTAGGTGGAATCTTCTTTCTTGTAGTTTGGATCCATTGCTCCGTGTCCGCTTCTCTGGAGCAGCAGAAAACAACCTTTCTCTCTCCTCTATGTGACATCCTTTTATATATTTGAACATGGCTATCATATCACCCCTTAACCTCCTCTTCTCCAGGCTAAACATGCCCAGCTCCCTTAGCCGTTCCTCATAAGGCATCGTTTCCAGGCCTTTGACCATTTTGGTTGCCCTCCTCTGGACACGTTCCAGTTTGTCAGTGTCCTTCTTGAACGGTGGTGCCCATAACTGGACACAGTACTCCAGGTGAGGTCTGACCAGAGCAGAATACAGTGGCACTATTACTTCCCTTGATCTAGATGCTATACTCCTATTGATGCAGCCCAGAATTGCATTGGCTTTTTTAGCTGCCGCGTCACACTGTTGGCTCATGTCAAGTTTGTGGTCAACCAAGACTCCTAGATCCTTTTCACATGTACTGCTCTCAAGCCAGGTGTCACCCATCTTGTATTTCTGCCTCTCATTTTTTTTGCCCAAGTGCAATACTTCATCCTTGCAATAATAAACTTTTGCCCATGCTCTTATGGACAAATGACCATATTCCCACAATCTTGTTTGTTTTGGCCCAGTTCTCTAATCTGTCAAGGTCATTTTGAAGTGTGATCCTGTCCTCTGGGGTGTTAGCCACCCCTCCCAGTTTGGTGTCATCTGCAAATTTGATATGGATGCCCTTGAGTCCATCATCCAAGTCGTTGATAAAGATGTTGAATAAGACCGGGCCCAAGACAGAACCCTGTGGCACCCCACTAGTCACTCTTCTCCAGGATGAAGAGGAACCATTGATGAGACCCTTTGGGTTCGGTCAGTCAGCCAGTTACAAATCCACTGAGTGGTAGCATAGTCAAGTCTGCATTTTACCAGCTTCTTTACAAGAATATCATGGGGCACCTTGTCAAATGCCTTGCTGAAATCAAGGTAGGCTACATCCACTGCGTTAGGGCGCCGGATCCTTCTGGCCCAGTTTTCCCCCAACCCCAAATATTAAAACTGTGCCACTTACTGTAACAACTTCATGTGAGTCCCGGCACCTTTTTTTCTTCTAAGAAAAGAGAATAACACTGATGATGATGATTGTTTATTTATTTACATCCTGCCTTTTGCCCTGACAGGGACTCAAGGTGGCTTACAGACAACATAGGGACAGCTAAAAACGCAGACCTAAAAAAGCAATTGAACATTGAATTAAAATTTTGTTTTTGCTGGGTTGGTGTTGGTTAAATGTTTAGCTGAGTTTGGTGGTTTTTAAAATTTGGGTATAACTAAACTGTTTATTATTATTATTATTCATTATCATCATTATTTTCTATTGGTTTATTTATGGTCTGTATAAGATATTCTGTTTTGTAACATTTGATGTTTTATTCTGTTTTTATATATGCTGTAAACCTCCCAGAGTGGCTAGGGAAACCCAGCCAGAGGGGCGAGACATAAATAATAAAATTATTATTATTAAACCACACAACACTCCATTAAAACATACATGCCATCACAATAAGAAAGCCCATTGGAACAAGGAAGTCTTCACCTACCGGAGGAAGAATAGCAAGGAGGGAGCCCAGCTGGCTTCTGCAGGGAGGGAGTTCCAAAGTTGTCCGGGAGGAGTCACCACCGAGAAGGCCCTGTCCTGCTTCTCCCCTAAGAACGCCTGCGAGGGTGGCAGGACCTAGAGAAAGGTCTTCCCCGAAGATCTCATAACTCGGGCAGGTTCGTATAAGGGACTCTGGTGTTTCAGATAACCTGGACCTAGGGCTTTATAGGTCATAACCTGCACTTTTGGTTGTGCCTGAAACGGAAACTGGTGGAGCTCTTTTAGCAAGGCAGTCGTCTGTTCGCTAAATCATAAGGCGCACCAGGTGGTTGTTGGCGAGACCCTCACTCTCTGCCTTCCCTACCCTACAGGGTTGTGGTCCCCCCCATAAGTTTTATTATTTTTTTCCAAATGTCTTAAAACACAATACAGCTTAACAATGTTATTCTCCTTTCAATCTATATCTTATCCGAATTAATTTCCCTCCACCCCTCTTCTGGCTTCTCTACATTGCTCTTCCTTAAGCGTGATTACTATATATACATTCTATTAATGTCTATAATTCCTTAATAAATTTTTGTATTATACTTTAGACATACATTCCTTATTATATTACAGCATTACATCTTATGGTCTAACCAAATGTTTACAGTAAACATTGAGTTTTATTTCTGTCCTGTGAGCGTCTTTATTTATGTACAGTTTTCTCATAAGTATACCATAAATTTAGACCATTCTTTTTGGAATCTCTCATCGTCCTGCTGTCAGATTCTTCCAGTTACCCTTGCTATTTCCAGATATTCTAATACTTTCTGTTGCCATTCTTCAGTTGTTGGAGTATCCTCTTGTTTCCATCTCTGTGCAAGAAGTTGTCTTCCTGCTGTTGGTGGCATACGGGAAGAATTTCTGATCTTCCTTTTTAATGTCCTCTCCGACCATTCCTAGCAAAAAATGCCTCCGGTTTTTTATAAAAGGTGTACCTAAATATCTTTTTAAACTCATTATACACACTACCCCAAAAAGTCTTCACCTTGTCACACAACCACCACATGTGGAGGAAATTTCCCTCTTTTACAGTGCATTTCCAACAACAGGGTTGTTGTGAAGATAGAATGAGGAGGAAGGTCACCACGGAGTCCTTGGGAGGAAAGGTGTGGTATAAATCCAGCAAAGAAGATACCATTGTTTTATTTCATCTCTCTCTTTTTTATCAAAGTGGGCTCGAAGTGGCTCACACGATTCATGCCCACTAAACATGCAGAGGAACTTTCTGACGAGCTGTTTTGACAGCTGAACAGACTGCCTGAGAAGCTGGGGGACTCTCATTCCTGCAAAGTTTTAAAGCAGAGGTTGGGTGGCCATCGGTCGTGGATGCTTTAGCTGCGATTCCTGCATTAAGGGGGTTGGAATGGATGACCCCTAGAGGTCCCTTCCATCGCGACCGTCCTGTGTACAGCCCAAACGTACGCCGTTCCATTTTTGCCATTCAGAATAAGCATTTTTTTTACCCTATTCGGCATGCAAATTCCAATCTACGCATCTCCCTCCTCTAGCAAGAAATTCTTCAATCCCCATTGCAAAACAGGTGGGATTCATCTGCAAATGCATTTATAGGGGCTTCTCCAGTCTCACTCGAAGTGGCATTTTTAGCTAAATTTGGGGGAACCGATTGAAGCATCCATTGTGTCGAGCTATTTCCATTGCTTCTGTGTGATTTGCAAGCGGCTGAAAGTCTGCAAATTTTGAGAATGAACCTGATTGGCAAACGAGGGTTGAATAATTTCAATTGCAACTATAAGCCATCGCCTACAGCCCCAGGCTTTACCAGACTGGCTTTTGCAAAGGACCCTGGGATCTAGTGTAATAATAAAATTTAAGGTCTTATATATATAATAAATGTTCATAAATGTACCAACCAAGCAAGTACATAGATCAGTACAGGAAGACCGACCTGAAACCAATTTGACTCCCAGACTGACCAAATGTTTTCTCTGCAAGGAGGGAGGGGGTGGGGGAACCTTCCCATTGTCTCGGGAATTGGGAAATCACCATCTCAAAGGAATGGCCAGACTACCAGGAAAGGCAATCAGATAAGGCATTATCAGATAACCTGGCAGACAGGAAAAACAACACTCAAATTTCTGTTGTAGACCACCTTTTCTGTGATGTAGGTATGATGTTTGTGGGGGGTGGTCTTGGGTTACACCCCTTCTGTGATGTATGTATGATGTATGGAGGGGTGGTCTGGAGCTCCAGGGCAGGGAATTTAAAATGTCTATATAAGGAGGGGCACACCTTGGTTCTGGGTTCCTCCTCCTTTCCTGCATGTGAGGGGAGCACCCTGTTGCAACAGTTCAATAAAGATCAGGCTTACGAGCTGCTTTGCTTCTCAATATTCTCTGGTTGGCCTCTGTTCTTTTCTCCGACCGATGGAGAATCCACGTAAGGACTCTATACGGGCTCTTGGATACCCCATAAGGGGAAAAGGGCAGGTTTTGTTTACAACACTAGTCAGGGAGTTATGCTTTGGTGGACCTGCTCTGGTTCTGCGGGGCCTCTCTTAGTTGCTTGCAGGGAGCACGATCTGGCTTTGTGATGGATGTTGTGCTTGTATTTGGAAAGCTCAGATCTGGCACAGCATCCTTTCACTGCCAAGAATAGGTGGGACGTCTCCAAAAAAAGCCCAGGGCAAAAAGGCAAGTCGGAGAAGAGGAGAGAGATCCAGTTTCAAAAGCATCTGCACTGGGTATCTCCAGCTGTCTTGGCAATTCTTATGCCCCACCCATCCTTGGAGGCCTCCTGCTTTCTCCAGCTTGAAGTCCCAGGCTTTGCTGGGTTTGTCGATTGGTACCTCTGCAGTGCATACTTTGAAATCCTCCTTTTCAGCTCCCCGCACCCTTCCTCTGGCTTCCTTCTCTGCCTCCGTGGCTCAGCTCCCGGCGCAGGGGGCCATCTGCTTGCAGGAAGGGCCAAGAACATTCGGGATGAAAACACACAGGCCTTGCACCCTCCCCTGCAAAAGGCAGAATGGAGAAAGAACAGAGCTGGGAGGGGAGGGGAATATAATACTGTTGCACGTCACCCCAGGGGTTCCAGGAACGCTTACACAGGGTCTGTGTTTCCTTTTGGAAATGAGGCACAGCGGAGACTGCGGGATAGCTGGTTCATTTACACAGATATACAACCTGAGCCTGTGATGGAGCGTCTCCCAGCATCGTGCTCCAAGAGGGTCTGGCGTCTTCCCCGCCCCTCCTAAACTCTCCACTCTGCATCCTGTTGTAAACAAAATCTGCCCTTATTCCCTTATGGGGGGGGACACAAGAGCCCATATAGAGTCCTTTTGTAGGTTCTCCATCGGTTGGAGAAAATAACGGAGGCCAACCAGAGAATATTGAGAAGCAGAGCAGCTCATAAGAAAAGCCTCTCCATTGGCTTTTCCTTCACAAATCCTATCTTAAGGGCACATTTAAGATATGAATAGGGTGTGAGCCTGTGACCTGGCTCAGGAACTAAGTATTTATCATTACAAAAGACTGGCCAGGCTCCCCAGGGTATTCAATCAAATGAGCATTAACAGGTAACCTGTCAGACGAGATAAACAACGCACTCAGATTTCTGCTGTAGACCGCCTTTTCTGTGATGTAGGTATGATGTATGGAGGGGTGGTCTTGAGCTCCAGGGCAGGGAATTTAAAATGTCTATATAAGGCCTTGCACGCCATTGTTCTGGGTTCCTCCTCCTCTCCTGCATGTGGTGAGTGAGGACCCTGTTGCAACAGATCAATAAAGATCAGGCTTATTAGCTGTTTTGCTTCTCCATATTCTCTGGTTGGCCTCTGTTATTTTCTCCTGCCAAAAGGGAACCTACGTAAGGACTCTATATGGGCTCTTGGATACCCCATAAGGGAAAAAGGGCAGGTTTTGCTTAGTGCACCAAGACCGGGGAGATGGAAAACTGATGCTCAACTTTCTGAAACTTAATCTAAGCCGCAGCCTCTCTTGGGAGGGGAGCCAGAAGGGGTGCTTGGTGAAGCCAGGCCGGCTGATTACGCTAAAATGTTCCCTGTCTGAGTGGATTATGTGGAGTTAGCAACCAATTAGTACAAGGTTTTTTGGAATAATTCCCGGTAGTTGGTTGGCATGTCTGAGGCTCTTTGCGGTCCTCTTGTCTGGCTCTGGTGAGCCAGGTATTGGGAATGTCAGAAGCTAAGCAGACCCCTCTTCTGCTGGTCTGGACATTGTTTTTCATTCCCACTCCTTCACGGAGAAGCAGAAAATTCAGGGCACCCTCCTTCTTTTGAGGGGAAAAGCACCGGAGACTCACAGCAGAGGGATTTGCAAATTGGCAGGCTGGGAAATCAGCATGCAGGCCTTCCGGCACAGTTGCAAAACTAATTGGAGCAGGTTAAAAAAAAGAAAGTAATCATTTATTATGGTGCAGACGATTTGGGGACACACTCTCAGGCCCAAGCCTGAATTCAGTGGGCAATTATTTGGTTTTTATTCATTTACTTCATCAAACTTATACGCCGCTTGCAACCTCAAAGCGGTTTGGAAGAAGGCAAATCAATAAAATTTATCCAGTCAAAACAGGGACACCCCATTCTACGCCAGAAAGCGCCTGCTGCATTTGATCTCGCCAAACGCGTAGACTGTTTGGTAAAATTGTATTGAGAATCACAGAACTGTAGAGGGGATCCTAAGGGTCATCTAGTCCAGCCCTCTGCAATGCAGGAATGCGGGACTCGAACCCACAACCTTGAGAGGAAGAGTCTCATGCTCTGCCGACTGAGCTATCCCAGCTGTTACATAAGAACAATCTCCTGGATCTGGCCCGTGTCCCATCTGTTCCTGCAGCCTGTTCTCTCTTCTTTTTTTAAAAAAAGTTTTTTTAGCATAATATTTTCAACAGTTATTAAACATACTTTTATATCTTATACATTTTTTTGACTTCCATCAATCACATCTGAAAACTTTCCAATCTTTCCCACTTAATTTACATTTCTTACTTTCACTATTACATTTAAATATCATAACTAATATCTCTCTTCTTTGCAATATTTCATATATTCCTCCTTACAAAACTTCTTGTAGTCCTACTAGCGTAATTTGTTGATTACAAATAATTTGTATATTTCTTCCAATCTTCTGTAAATCTCTGGTCCCGCAGGTTTCGAATCCTTCCTGTCATTTTGTCCGATTCTGCGTAGTCCATTAATTTCGTCTGCCATTCTTCTTTCGTCGGAATTTCTTCTGGCTTCCATTTCTGGGCCAACAAAACTCTTGCCGCTGTTGTTGCATATAAAAACAGTTTAATGTCCTGTCTATTTATGTCCTCGCTTATAATGCCAAGTAAAAATGCTTCTGGTTTTTTTTTTTTTAAAATGTATATTTCAACATCTTTTTCATCTCATTATATATCATTTCCCAGAAGTTTTTTTTACTTTCTTACATTCCCACCACATATGATAAAATGATCCTTCTTTTTCTTTACATTTCCAACATTTATTACATTTTAGCTAATTTCACAGGCGTGATATACTATCTATACAGAATTTTCATCATATTCTCTTTCAAAGCATTACATGCTGTAAATTTTATTCTTTCTTTCCACAACCTCTCCCATTCTTTTAGCTGTATATTATATCCAAAATCTTTTGCCCAGTGTATCATAACCGATTTCACTTCCTCATCTTTCAAGTGCCATTCTAGCAGTATTTTATACATTTTAGACATTATCTAACATTCAATGTTTAATATTTCTATTTCTCCAGCAGCCTGTTCTCACAGCGGCCAGCCAGTTGCCTGTGTGAAACCTGCAGGCAGGATTGGAACACAGGACCCCCCTCGACTCCTGTAGTTTCCAGCAACCTTTCTGCAGAGGCAGGGCATAGCCATCAGGGCTAGAAGCCACCAGTAGCCCTCTCCTCCTCCCTGAATTTGTCTATTCCTCTCTGTTATAAGGAAAAACAGCTCCCTTTCCCTTATGGAGTATTCCGGAGCCCGGATAAAGTCCTTAAGTGGGTTCCCTATCAGTAGGAGAAAACAGAGGGCAACCAGAGTTATATTGAGAAGCAAAGCGGCTAGTAAACCCGATCTTTATTAAAGCTGTTGCAACAGGGTCACCACATGCAGGAGGGAGAGCCCTGAACAACGGGGGCAACCCCTTATATAAAAGGTAAAGGGACCCTGACCATTAGGTCCAGTTGTGGCCAACTCTGGGGTTGCGGCGCTCATCTTGCTTTATTGGCCGAGGGAGCCGGCGTACAGCTTCCGGGTCATGTGGCCAGCAGGACTAAGCCGCTTCTGGCGAACCAGAGCAGCGCACGGAAACGCCGTTTACCTTCCCGCTGGAGCGGTACTTATTTATCTACTTGCACTTTGACATGCTTTCGAACTGCTAGGTTGGCAGGAGCAGGGACCGAGCAACAGGAGCTCACCCCGTCGCGGGGATTCGAACCACTGACCTTCTGATCAGCAAGCCCTAGGCTCTGTGGTTCCCTCACCCCTTATATAGATGTTTGAAACTGCCCACCCTGTAGCTCAAGACCACCACCCCGAAACATCATACATACATCAGAGAAGGAGGCGGTCTACAGCATTACCTGGGCAGCCTGGCCATTATTTTGTGATGGTTAATACTTTAGTTCCCGAGTCCAGGTTACAGGCTCACCCTAGTCATACACAAATATACCCTTAATACAGGATTTACAAGCAAAAGGACAATGGGAAGGCTTTCCCCATGTGGAGAAACCTACAAACATTTTCATGTGGGGAAACCTACAAACGTTTCAAACCTACAAACGTTTTCAGATGTTTACAATGTTCTTTCATATAAAATATAAATTTTATATTTTCTCCCGTTTTTCATCTTCCTAACTTATCTGTACTTTTTGTTCCATTACAAGTGTGTTTAAAACCCTGCTAATGTTTTGTCCTGCTTACAATGATTTTGTATATACATTATAAACATTTCCCTTTAAAAAAACAACAATTCTCATCTTCCCGAGCTTTCCCCCAGTTCATTTTGCCATCTCGGCACAGTCCATCAACATGGTTTGCCATTCTTCTTTGCTTGGTGGCCCCTTCCGACTCTACGAGTCTGTGGTTCAGTGTGTGTTTTGAGAGCGAGAGAAAGGCATGCTCCTTCCATGCTCAACCCCGTTTGTTGGTGAGCGCATGCACCACCTTGTGAGTCACTACTCGCCTGAGTGTGAGCCTCTGTGGGGAGGCCAGCCAGTCCTTTGCACGTGTGTGGGTCTCTGTGTCGCCACACAGAGGCAGCCCTTGTTCTCCCTGAAACAAGCGGCTTCTGTTGCCGCCTCGGGTGCTTTCCCTCCGCCTCCCGACGAAACAGCTCCTTGGCAGCCGGAGAGCTGTAATAGTTTCGAACGAGACGAGGGTGCGGCCGGCAGCGAGACACAGCTGGCTTTTGCCGTCTCTGGCTTGGCACCAGGAGAGCCTGGCGAGGGGAGCTGTCGACGGAAGACAGCCGTTGCCGCCCCACAAGTTCCTGGGTTTAAATATAGCCTGCCGTCTTCCTGCTCCACCTCTCCTTGCTAGGCCAGATTAAAGACAAGAACATAGGAAGAACATACAGTTGCATTTGATATAATTCAGCCCTCCATGGCCACTCAAACTTATTCCCAGATTTTACAGACTTTCAGCTGTTTGCAAATCGCATAAAAACAATGGAAACACCTTAACACAACGGATGCTTCAAGTTGTTGTTGTTTAGTCATGGCTTGGAGCCTAAAGTAAGTTTAAAGCTGGCCATAGGTTAGGGACAGCAAAATAAAGCGTTCCTATTTCTTTCCCAATGTGTCAGAACTTTGGAACTTAATGGAACGACGTTACTGTGCGATTAGCACTTAGATAAATACAGTGGTACCTTGGGTTTTGTTGTTGTTGTTGTTTAGTCATTTAGTCGTGTCTGACTCTTTGTGACCCCCTGGACCAGAGCACGCCAGGCACTCCTGTCTTCCACTGCCTCCCACAGTTTGGTCAAACTCATGTTCGTAGCTTCCATGACACTGTCCCACCATCTCGTCCTCTGTCGTCCCCTTCTCCTTGTGCCCTCCATCTTTCCCAACATCAGGGTCTTTTCCAGGGAGTCTTCTTTTCTCATGAGGTAGCCAAAGTCTTGGAGCCTCAGCTTCAGGATCTGTCCTTCCAGGGAGCACTCAGGGCTGATTTCCTTCAGAATGGAGAGGTTGGATCTTCTTGCAGTCCATGGGACTCTCAAGAGTCTCCTCCAGCACCATAACTCAAAAGCATCATTTCTTTGGCGATCAGCCTTCTTTATGGTCCAGCTCTCATTTCCATACATCATTACTGGGAAAACCAGAGCTTGAACTACACGGTCCTTTGTTGGCAAGGTGATGTCTCTGCTTTCTAAGATGCTGTCTAGGTTTGTCATTGCTTTTCTCTCAAGAAGCAGGTGTCTTCAAGTATCGGTAGTTCCCCCAAATTCAGCTGAAAACGCAACTTAAGAATGAGACTGGAGAAGCTAGGCTAAGTTGCATTTTTGGCTGGACATTGCCTGATTTGCAATGGGGGTTGTAGGAAGAGCCTGCTGGATCAGGCCCATGGCCCATCTAGTCCACCATCCTGTTCTCCCAGGGGCCAACCAAATGCCTGTGCAAAACCTGCAAGCAGGATTCGAACACAAGAGCGACTCTCCCCTCCTGCGGTTTCCAGAAACTGGGATTCAGAAGCATCTCTGCCTCCAGCTGTGGAGACAGAACAGAACCATCAGAGCTAGTAGGCATCAGTAGCCTTTTCCTCCACGAATCTGTCTAATCCTCTTTTGAGGCCCTCCAAGCTGACGGACATCACTGTCTCCTGTGGCAGGGAGTTCCACAGTCTGTGTGAAGGACCGCCTTTTCTCTGTCCTGAATCTTTGCTGGACGTGCACTGAAGGAATGATCGCCAGGTGTGGAGCACACTTCCGCCCACAGACAAGCCACATCTGTCTGAACATTATGCCCTCTATCTAACCTTTGCTCTCTTAGTGGTCTGCCGTGCCCTGTCTGTGATCTTTGTCTCCTTCGTCACACATGGTTCAAGGGAAATGGTTCAAACAGTCCATTGTATATAGCCAGGCACTACGTTACAGCCGCATCTGTTCCAATTCTACAGACAGAGACTCTCACCTAAGAGATCTACAGCAAACCTTTTTAGAACTAAAATACCCAACAGATGAAGTTAGACAACAGATCAACAGAGCCAGACTGATACCCAGAGAGAACTTGCTACAAGACAGACCCAAAAAAGAAAATAACAGAACACCTCTAGTCATCACATACAGCTCCCAAGTTAAAACAGTACAACGCATCATCAGAGATCTACAACCTCTCCTGGACAATGACAGTTCTCTTTCTCAAGCTCTGGGAGGAAGACCTTTCATTGCCTACAGACAGCCACCCAGTCTTAAACAACTCCTAACCCACAATAATACTACAACCAGACCTAACACGGACACTGGCACCAGAGCCTGCAATAAACCCAGATGCCAACTTTGCTGCCACATACACCCGGACAACACCATTACTGGCCCCAACAACATCACACATACCATCTCGGGACTATTTAATTGCTCATCGTCTAACATTGTGTATGCCATAAAATGCCAACAGTGTCCTTCAGCTCTCTATATTGGGCAAACAGGCCAGACCTTACACCAAAGAATAAACGGACATAAATCGGACATCAGGAATCACAAGACAGAGAAACCAGTAGGAGAACACTTCAATCTCCCAGGACATTCTATACAAGATCTCAAAGTAGCTGTTTTACTACAAAGGAATTTCAGAAATAGACTGGAAAGAGAAGCTGCTGAATTACAACTTATCACCAAACTTAAAACCATGGAGAAACCTGGTCTGAACAAAGACCTTGGATTCTTATCTCATTATACATGACAAAGCCATTTTTCACCTTTTCACCCCTTGCTTTTTCCTGTAAGACCTATTGCAGTCGTCAAGAGTCGTCAACAGGCTCATCACAGCTATCTGCCAATCACCCATTCCCACCACCCTTCTGAGTAATACCCCTCCCCACCTTCTCACTATATAGAAGGGTCTGGAAACTTCTGTTTCAGTGTATCTGAAGAAGTGTGCATGCACACGAAAGCTCATACCAAGAACTGACTTAGTTGGTCTTTAAGGTGCTACTGGAAGGAATTTGTTTTGTTTTGACTATGGCAGACCAACACGGCTACCTATCTGTAAATGGTTCAAGGGGAAAATGACACAGTGGAAACAGGTGCCAAAATAACTTTGTACCATCCCTCAATCTCAGGATTGGAAGATGTGTAAAGGTCACAGTCCAAAAATGTATCTGACTGCTTTTACATATTGTGCTAATAAAAAGAGCTTCGGCAGAGCTAGCTGGCAGCTTGCTTGTGCACAGCTCACCTGCATTACCAACTCCTGCCTCATGTCCTTCACTTCAGTCCACCAGTTCTGACGTTAACAAGAGAGGGAGAAAACCTTTTCTCTGTCAGCGTTCTCCATATGGTGGATAATTTGTACAAACTTCCATCACGTTGTCTCTTACCTTTCCTCGGAACTCAAAAGTCCTGAATGCAGCTACCTGAGTTGCTCCAATTCCTGGATCATTTCCGGAAACTTTTCCAGCTCTACAATAAGCTGAGATTCCACTCTCTTTGGGTATCGGTGTGAGGAGGGCAGCCTACGACTCGCAAGCCATGGGCATCTTGGTGCTGGGCTGTGTGTGTGTTCCTCAATAACCCATAACCCCCAAATTCACAGATTTCATTAAAAAATAAAAGCAAACAGAGGGGTTTACACACTCCCCTTATTCAGGGGCACAGGAAGGGAGTCCGGTCCCCCCCAGGTATCATCCTTGAGGGGGTTACAAAATGACACACCGTGGGGGGTGGCACTTACTGTGGGGCCTGGTCTGCAGTGCACCCAAATCCAATGTTTCTTTCCTCAAATTTCCCCTGCTTTTTAAATATTTCTGACATATTTTAATGGCACTCTATTACACTTCATAAATGCCTGACATGCAATTGTATGGTATTGTATGCCATTAAATGTGCTAAGTGCTAATTGATGGGTTACAATTTTTATGCAATTTTCCTGCAGAGGACCTGTTGTTGGTGCAGAAGGAACTCATGTGGGCATGTCAGAGAGCTGGGAAATGTGCAAGTCTGACCTTTTAGATACACCTAGAGATGAAGGGAGAAAATTGGTTTTGTTTGCATTTCAGTGAGAAACTCTCTCATTCACACCTCACAAGCTGAAACTGAAACTAGTACTTCTCTGACTTGGGCAGCGTGGTTCTGCAACCAAGCAATGCGCGGGGGGGGGGGGAACACATATATAATAGTGAAAATAGCATCTACAAATGTATTATAGCTGGGCGCGTCCCTTTCAAAAATGCACATAGCAGTTTTTAAAACCTTGCATTCCCAAAATGTGCTTATTAGGAGAATTTTGCACAGAAATACTGCTGAATTTCCACGAGGATTTAAAAGCAAGTTGCACGCTGCTGCCAAAATGTGGAGAACAGACTTCAAGATCGAAACCGAACAAAATTAAGAAATATGCCCCTCCCTGGTTAAACCCCAAGGGCCCAACTTTCCTTCCTGCCAGCCTGCCTTGGGGTTGACCTTTGCTTCACCCCTGCCCACATCCTGAAGCAGTTTGGGTCACAGTGTCAGTTTCAGTGGAGAAATCTATAAATGCTTACCCTGCTCTTGTGCCAGATGCCTTCAGTTAGCTGGCAAGGCTCCCTGAAGGCCATGAATTTATTTACAGTGGCATATTATGGGGGGGGGGGGATGGCCCCATGGGGCTTTTGCCCCAGGTGCAAAACTGTTACCTTCTTTGTGACCTCCAGGGCGGTGTCAGTGTGCAGGAACGAGTAAGGGGCTCCTTACCTACAGGGGCTACTAGCATCATAACCTAAATTCTTCTCTTGCAATCTTGGCATAAATCCAAGCTGGGAATGCAAAGGGTAGAATCATAGAATCATAGAGTTGGAAGAGACCACAAGGGCCATCGCGTACCAACCCCCTGCCAAGCAGGAAACACCATCAGAGCACTCCTGACATATGGTTGTCAAGCCTCTGCTTAAAGACCTCCAAAGAAGGAGACTCCACCACACTCCTTGGCAGCAAATCCCACTGTCAAACAGCTCTTACTGTCAGGAAGTTCCTCCTAATGTTTAGGTGGAATCTTCTTTCTTGTAGTTTGGAACCATTGCTCCGTGTCCGCTTCTCTGGAGCAGCAGAAAACAACCTTTCTCCCTCCTCTATGTGACATCCTTTTATATATTTGAACATGGCTATCATATCACCCCTTAATCTCCTCTTCTCCAGGCTAAACATGCCCAGCTCCCTTAGCCGTTCCTCATAAGGCATCGTTTCCAGGCCTTTGACCATTTTGGTTGCCCTCCTCTGGACACGTTCCAGTTTGTCAGTGTCCTTCTTGAACTGTGGTGCCTAGAACTGGACACAGTACTCCAGGTGAGGTCTGACCCAATTCTTTCCTTTGAACTGGAATCGCCTGACCTAATTGTAATGTAGGAGATATTCAATTTAGTCCCCGTTTAAAGGTGAGCCTGCAAGTCACCTGTCCTTTCTGAAACAATATCCACACCCAAACGCAGCCCTCTTTCAGAACCGATGCTTCTCTGAATTTTGCAATGCAGTTTTTTCCAGGCAAGTGATTGGTGACAAGTGATTGTATTTAGTGCTCATAGTGAAATATGTGCATATTGAGGAGAAATTTGCTGAAGGCTTTTCACAAGGGCTTAAAAAAGAAAGAAAGAAAGGAACAAGCTTGGTAATGTGTGAAAATGTGGAGAGCTTAACTGAAGGCTAAATAAACAAGAAGTGAGAGAAACCAAAATTGGCAGGTTTGCCTATTCCACCCGCCTGTCAAAGTGACCCGCTGAATACAGATGCTTGGAGGGTAATTAACGATGAAGCCTCAAAACTGGGACCCTCTCCAAACCTGTGCCAAAGTTTTGCAAAGTTTGTTTGTTTGTTTGCAGCAAACTATAAGCTTGCTCCAACTGGGAGCCTCTATTGCAGGGCATCTGCGGCTGACGATTAGAGGAGATGGATTGTGCAAGACAAAAAGGGGCATTTTTCCTGATCCAACCAGGAAGCAATGAGGACATGCAAGCTCCATGCTGCAGCTTAAGAGCTCTCCAGCATGCTCCACTCTGGTGCTGCATTTGGCGCTTTTGCATATTCTCAGAAACCGCAGGATGAAGCCTCGTTGTGGTCCAGCACCCGATGGCTGTTGCACAGAGAAAGAGGAAGGAGCGGTTGGCATTCCATCTCTGCCACCGCAGCCCGTGTGCTTGGCCACAGGCCCGGTGACAAGAAGACGCCCACACACCGTCCGTCTTGGCTCCGGTAGCGGATGATCAATATCTGTGCTGCCTGGCTCGTCTCATGAGTGAGCAGAGTGGCGCATTGCAGTTTCCCTTCGTTGATGGGGAGGGAAAGACGGGCGATGAGTGGGCTGGGGAAACCCAGATTCTAAGTTAAAGGGGGATCTACAGCCTTGAGGAACCCGTGGTGGTTTCAGGTGGTGTTTTCAAAAGGATAAAGGGAACATGATCAGCAATTCATGGTTACACAAGATCCCAGGTTCTTTGCATCTGCATAACCCAGATGTGTAACCCAAGATACACAGCAGTTTTCTGAGTGATGTAAGCAGCATCTTAGAATCTTAACCGGGTTACAAAATTCAGATGCAATTAATTTGTTCTGCCGGGCCGAGTGTAGGATAAGGGCTTAATATTAGACGATGCTAACCAAAGCTCAGGGACGCGGGTGGCGCTGTGGGTTAAACCACAGAGCCTAGGACTTGCTGATCAGAAAGTCGGTGGTTCGAATCCCCATGACGGGGTGAGCTCCCGTTGCTTGGTCCCTGCTCCTGCCAACCTAGCCGTTTGAAAGCACGTCAAAATGCAAGTAGATAAATAGGTTCCACTCCGGCGGGAAGGTAAATGGCGTTTCCGTGCGCTGCTCTGGTTCGCCAGAAGCGGCTTAGTCATGCTGGCCACAGGACCCAGAAGCTGTACGCCAGCTCCCTCGGCCAATAAAGCGAGATGAGCACCGCAACCCCAGAGTCGGTCACGACTGGACCTAAGGGTCAGGGGTCCCTTTACCTTTACCTTTAACCAGAGCTCAAGTCAAGGACTGCTTGGAATATCACAACTCTACACAGCTGGCTTATCCACACTTACATTTTCTCCTCTCTTTCTAGCCACGGTCCGTGATTTACCGTAAAGCTCTATGTCAAAGTGCTCTTTTTTGCTCCAGAGCTTTCTCTGCAAAAACCTGCTCTTTAAAGCTCATTCGGAGCAAACATCAGTCTGCTGGAAACCTGAATTGACATTTGCATCCCCCAGGCATCTGGTTGGCCACTGAGAGAACAGGATGCTGAACTTGTTGGGCCACGGGCCTCATCCAGCAGACTTTTCATAAGTTCTTAAGCTGATTTGGAGCTCTTGCAAAACCAACCAACCCACTTCTCCAAAAGGCTGGATATTTTGTGATAAGGAAAGTGGCAGTATATACTGCAAAAATTGTGCGATAACACTTGCTTGATGCGACGTCGTCTAGTCTCGCCACAAGCAAATCAGGATGAGTCCTTTCTGTAGTGCCTTCATGATTAGTTGCATTCATGGTGGTGCCGGGGCGGTTATACACAATCCTGCTTTCAATACTGTTCACACCTGCAAAAGTTTTGGAACAGTCACGTTGCTTTGGCTGGGTGCAGCTAAATCACCCACATTTAGAAGCATCCATGAATTCAAGGGGGACACAGGTAGTGCTGTGGGTTAAACCACAGAGCCTAGGACTTGCTGATCAGAAGGTCGGCGGTTTGAATCCCCGCGACGGGGTGAGCTCCCGTTACTCAGTCCCAGCTCCTGCCAACCTAGCAGTTCGAAAGCACATCAAAGTTCAAGTAGATAAATAGGTACCACTTCAGCGGAAAGGTAAACGGCGTTTCCGTGTGCTGCTCTGGTTCGCCAGAAGCGGCTTAGTCAGGCTGGCCACATGACCCGGAAGCTGCACGCCGGCTCCCTCGGCCAATAAAGCGAGATGAGTGCCACAACCCCAGAGTCGGCCACGACTGGACCTAATGGTCAGGGGTCCCTTTATCCTTTACCTTTTTTTATGAATTTAAGGACAACACCCCCTGACTTTGGCCTCCTGCTTCTCTCCACCTGGGCGTAGAATTGCCGATTTTATGAGGTGAGGAGAAGCAGAAGGCAATTGTGTGTTTGTGTGATGGAGGAGGAAGAAGTGCATGTGAACACCAGGAGAGGAAGGGAAGCAGAATGCAAAGGCCAGGTTTATTTTTTTTTTGAGGGGGGGGAAGGGTCCTAGGCAGTGAGGTCTTCCTTGCACAAAACTGCTAGCATCTCCAGCCAACAGTTGGCCCCCGCCCTGGGGCACCTGGCAGATGCTCAAGGGTGTTCAAGGTCTAGAACTTGCTTTCTGCAAAGAGTGCTTTCTGGAAGTGATGCAAGCCTTTTATCTGGGCAAACACTTTGTGGTCCAGAATGAGCAGAGGCTTCCTTTTAACGGCAGATTTGCAAGAGAGTGATATGCAACAGCAGAGATTTCTTAACTGCAGCCAGGCACGCACAGGGCTCTTGAGGAATCACCCCACTGAAGGAAATCACAAGTAAATTCTCAACAAAAGTAGCAAGTACATTCGACACCCACATGGCGACTCCAGATGACATCATTGTGTTATTGATTGGAGCGGGACCCCACTAAACCCTAGAAACTAATAAATCGTAGGATTTTGGTTATTTGGGATGCAAAGGGAGAAATACAAGCTGCAGAGTGCCTATGCAAAAGGACCGGGCCAAGCGAGGGCCATTAAGAAACAATTGGGGGCCACTGAGGGCCACTGGCAATGCAGGAAAACTGCCCTCCTCCCCTTGTCCTGAGGTGCGAACAGAGACTGCGGGGGGGGGGGTGTTGGAAGGTTGCCAGGGAAACTGGGTTTGAAGGATAAGAGAGTTTTTAGCAGGGTGTTCTGGGAAGAAGAAGGGAGAATAGAGACTGGGATCCATCTTGGGCAGGTTGGCTGAAGGCAGGCTGCACTGCTGTAGGGGGTCAAGCCCTTCTTGAAATGGCCAAGCTGTGAGATCTGGACTCCCTCCATGCAGACTGAAGGTGTAAATAGGTGAATAAACCATTTTTCCCCTTAAAGCTACGACAGTCTCCACCCCGTCTCAAATCTCCAAAGGAACACAAACTCTGGGTGAGTGTCTGGTACCCCAGGGATTCTTCCTATTGCTCATCAGAGAGAAGGTGGCACCCGACTTTTGTAGCAGTTATCAAATAGTTGCAGTCCAATGTTTTGTGTGTCGCCTTCCCGTGTTTTTCTCAGGTTGGACTTGGGGCGGTGTGTTTTAGCAACAAAACGGAACTACAGCCTCATCTCGTTCCTTACTGAAATATACTCGGAGTCGAGAGTGGATTTCATGCTCTTTATTCAGCTCATAGTGGTGAGGAGGAATGGAAGTTCCCCCAGAATGTCTGCCTTATATACATTATTTACACAATGGGCCCCACGTGATTGGCTAATTCCGGGATTCACCTGTAGGCCAATCAGGTTGCGGATTCACTTCCACCTGGAGCTGGATTGAGTGGCTCCTGTGGACCAATCAGACTGCTGCATTCTGGACCCTATTGTTCTAGGACCAATCCGACTGCTGCATTCTGAATCCTATTGTTCTAGGACCAATCAGACTGCTGCATTCTGAATCCTATTGTTCTAGGACCAATCAGATTGCTGCATTCTGAATCCTATTGTTCTAGGACCAATCAGACTGCTGCATTCTGAATCCTATTGTTCTAGGACCAATCAGACTGCTGCATTCTGGACCCTATTGTTCTAGGACCAATCCGACTGCTGCATTCTGAATCCTATTGTTCTAGGACCAATCAGACTGCTGCATTCTGAATCCTATTGTTCTAGGACCAATCAGATTGCTGCATTCTGAATCCTATTGTTCTAGGACCAATCAGACTGCTGCATTCTGAATCCTATTGTTCTAGGACCAATCAGACTGCTGCATTCTGAATCCTATTGTTCTAGGACCAATCAGACTGCTGCATTCTGAATCCTATTGTTCTAGGACCAATCAGACTCTTGCCTTTTGGATCCTATTCAACTCAGTACATAACACCTACAGTGGCCTAGTTGACCGTTTACTGAATCTCGCTTACCGGATCAAGCAGAGCGGGGTTTCCTGGTTGGGTCCAGAGTGTGGTTAATGCATCCCTGCATGAGGGGGTGTTCCCTGCTGCCTTGAATGAGGCAGTGATGCAGCTGTTCTTAAAGAAACCAGCTCTGGGCCCTTTGGATTGGAATAACTATTGACCCGTTGCAAATACCACCATCTTGAGGACGATGGTGGAGAGGGTTGTGCTTGGGCAAGTGCAAGCATTCTTGGAGCACACCGATTATTTAGCTCCATTCCAATCTGGGTTCGAGCTCAGTTGGTGGAGCATGGGACTCTTAATCTCAGGGTCGTGGGTTTGAGCCCCACCTTGGACAAAAAAAATCCTGCTCTGAAGGGGGTTGGACTAGATGACCCTCGGGTCCCTTCCAACTCTACAATTCTATGATTCAGTTCTGGCCGTGGAACTGAGTTGCCCTTGGTCGCCCTGATAGATAACATTTGCATCCAGTGGTCTCACTCTAGTATCATAAGGAAGCTTCCATTTCCTTTTCCTTTTCCTGCTGAAAAGGAAAATGCCACTAACATGGGGAACAACTGGATGGGATTTGAGACACACACACACCCCCACCATCGGAAACAAATTCAGGGCTCTCACATCACCTGCCAGCATCACATAGTGCCAGCATCTCTGTGCACTGTTGATTTCTTGGGTATTGAGCATGATGAAGAGTTCTGTGTGCCTCGGAAGCCTGAACTTTTAAACACCAATGGGCTGAAATGAAGGTTTCTTTGCACTGGCTCTGTGCAACCCACAACTCACAGAAAATTTTAATGGCTGCAGGTTCTTAGGATGTGCATAAGCAACCAAGGGGGCGGAATGCATCATGTTGCTCAAAAATTATGCTGTACAGGCAAAGTAGAATTTCCTATGCAGAACTGAATTGCTATTATAGTAAGCGCTATAGGTTTTTAAATGAATGAACGAATGAATACAACATCCCTGAAGGAAATGTGCTGTGTCTGAAGCCACCTGTTAGGGATTCTTCAGCTGAGATTCCTGCATTAAAGGGGGTTGGGCTAGATGACCCCGAGGGGTCCCCTCCAACTCTACAAGTCTATGATATCCTCTTTCATGGGGCGCACATTGCTACAGACCTGAGCTGCTGCTGCTGCTGCTGCTGCTGCTGCTGCTGCTGCTGCTACTACTGATTGTCACCATCATTTTTGTTGTTGTTGTTTAGTCGTGTCCGGCTCTTCGTGACCCCCTGGACCAGAGCACGCCAGGCCCTCCTGTCTTCCACTGCCTCCCACAGTTTGGTCAAACTCATGCTGGTAGCTTCAAGAACACTGTCCAACCATCTCGGCCTCTGTCATCCCCTTCTCCTTGTGCCCTCCATCTTTCCCAACATCAGGGTCTTTTCCAGGGAGTCTTCTCTTCTCATGAGGTGGCCAAAGTCTTGGAGCCTCAGCTTCAGGATCTGTCCTTCCAGTGAGCACTCAGGGCTGATTTCCTTCAGAATGGATAGGTTTGATCTTCTTGCAGTCCATGGGACTCTCAAGAGTCTCCTCCAGCACCATAATTCAAAAGCATCAATTCTTCGGCGATCAGCCTTCTTTATGGTCCAGCTCTCACTTCCATACATCACTACTGGGAAAACCATAGCTTTAACTATATGCACCTTTGTTACCAAGGTGATGTCCCTGCTTTTTAAGATGCTGTCTAGGTTTGTCATTGCTTTTCTCCCAAGAAGCAGGCGCCTTTTAATTTTGTGACTGCTGTCACCATCTGCAGTGATCATGGAGCCCAAGAAAGTAAAATCTCTCACTGCCTCCATTTCTTCCCCTTCTATTTGCCAGGAGGTGATGGGCCCAGTGGCCATGATCTTCGTTTTTTTGATGTTGAGCTTCAGACCATATTTTGCGCTCTCCTCTCCTCTTTCACCCTCATTAAAAGGTTCTTTAATTTGCCATCATGATTTATACTTAATCTCACCTTGTGAAATGCAAACGCATGGCAAGTAAACACCTGATATATGTGTAATAAATACTTTGTACCTATGTGATCCACACATGTGTAATTTTAATGGGCTGTACCCAGGGGCATGGGACTTCTGTGTGCACCCGTGAGATCTCTCAAAAGCAGCTCTGGAGGGTTGGGGTACCCCCTGCAGCAGATTTTGTGGCTCATAAGAGGAGGAGGAAGAGGAGGTGGAGAAATGGAAGTTCCATTGCAGCTGTGGAACCCTGCTGGCAAATAACTATGAAGATGATGACACATCTATACTGGCTTGCTCATGTCCACAGACTGGAAGATGGCAGGACCCCCAAGAATGTGCTCTACAGGGAAGCAGCTTCAGGCACCAGGCCATGTGGGAATCCCTTGCAGACGACCGCAGTGCCTGGAGACAGACGGGTCATGTATTCACAGTAGTGGCCAGAGGAGGAATGACCACTGGGAGCAGCACAGAGAGAAGAAACGCCATTTTGCACCTGCAGGAGCGAAACCGGACGCCTTCCTCTGCCCCAGCTGCAACAAACCATGTCTCTCCCATATCAGTCTCAACAGCCACAGCAGGCGCTGTAAATCTCAAACAGTTTGACTTCACGCCCAAAGGCGCACTCCTCTGTTGTCTCCTGAGACACTGGGATAGCTTCAATTGGTGGAGCATCTCATTCTAAGGGTTGTGAGTTCCAGCCCAGGTTGGGCAAAAGATTTCTGCATGGGGGGGGGGGTTGGGCTAGATGACCCTTGTGGTCCCTTCCAACTCTGCAATTCCATGATTCTATGAGACAGGCAGACGCCAACCGATCTCCCTTCATCCCCAAGGAACCTAGAGGACCTGTGCCAAAATATACAGTTTAAAATAAAACAGAAACATATTTTAAACAGTGAAAAACACCAAGGCATAGTTACAAGCAACTGGGCACCTAAAAACACATAGATATAGATATATTTGTTATATGTGGTCCATAGCTCAGGGAAGGTCTCTTCACTTCAATCCCAGGCAGAGACTCCTGACTGAAAACTTGGGAGAGGTGCTGCCAGTCAGTGTAGGGCAATACTGAGCTAGATGGAGCACCTGTCTTGACTCAGCTCTGTATGCTCGCTTGCAGCAGGCCTGCCTATCACAAGGTGGCAGCATTCGGCCATGATTCATACTTCCACCTCAATTCTCTTGCTTTTTCTGGGATTCCTGGCTGTGCTGTTCTTTTAAGCTGGGTGTTCGGTTTGGAGGCAGCCCTGTCAAACGAAGACATTCCCAGAAGG